>NC_081762.1:25283808-25642142 GCF_963082965.1 Carassius carassius
GAACGGTTTGAGAAATAAGCATCAGATGGGACGTTTGATTTAAGGTTTCAAGAACGCAGTTATTTCCGGTCCAAGGTTTGTTTTGAGATGACTGAATTTGATAGAGATTTATTTACTCAAGGGCTGTGCAAAAAACCGAATGCGATTTTCATGCACATCTCATCAGTAAAGACGCTCCTGTGATTAGAAGTACATTTCCAGCACGTGCGTTCAGATCAGGGTTGCCAGGTTTACACAACAAATCCTGCCCACTTGCTTCTCAAAACTAGTCCAATCGCGTTTCCAGGAGGTTCCCCGATAAAAATTGCTTCTCGGGATTAAAATATACGTTTTTTGGAAGAGTTGCCTTGGTTGACTAAAATTTGCATTTTAGGAGCTAAATATCACCTTATTGGTATTGGGGTTGCTTCAAACTGCGGACATGAAAAACAACAAAACAACAAAATCATGCGCACATGAAAAACAACAAAACGCAGACTTGGCAACACTGGTTGGCATTTACTACACCGAGCCGTAATTCACCAACAAGCTACACAAAATCGATTTTAAAATCGCAGGCGATTCTTTGTCGATTTTGAAATCGATTTTGTGTTAGTTGTCGGTAGACTACGGCTCTGTGTAGTAACTGCCGCTCCACCTGAACCAGTGTTGCCAAGTCTGCGATTGTTTTTCATGTCCGCGGTTTGAAACAACCCCAATGTGTAAAGGTGTGTAAAGACACAGAAAACGCGAAGCAGCCGTCACGCAACTGACACGCAGCAGAAACGCCACGCTCACGCCACGCAGCCAGTGTGTCACCGGCCTTAGAATCAGCTGCAGGGCGGGATTTGCGCTGAACGCGGAGACTTCGGCCACTTAATTTGTTCATTTGGAAACACGAAAATGTACTTATGTTCCGCACACAAAATATTGCATTCGGTCATTCGGTACACACATGCACCGTACCGAAAGCCCTGTACCGAAACGGTCCGGTACGAATACACGTACCATTACACCCCTACTGGAGATGTACTTCTAATTACAGGAGCGTCTTTACTGACGAGATGCGCATGAAAATCGCATTCGATTTTTTGGCACAGCCCTAATTTACTCTACAAAAAATGGAATTAGTTTGTAAAGTCAGTCAACAGTGATAAAGGGACCCTGAGAGACGCTTGCTGCTGTTAAGCTGACTTGAGTTTTAAATGCAGCAATATGCTGTGGTGTCAAAATGAATATTTCCAGTGCACCAAAATTAGTTCTGCATCTGCATTTGACCTTGTGTGGTGGATCAGGGCCCGGATTCACTTCTTAAGAAACGTGTTAAGAAATGTCTTAAGATAAATCCCAAAAAGTTCCTAAATTCTGAAGAAGTTTTCAAATATGTTAGGAACATATTATTATTATTATTATTATTATTATTATAAAAATTATACTATTTTTGTAATACTTCTGCTTATTTTATTTCAGTAAGTCGCCAAGTTAACATTTGTCATTTTTATCTAATATTTTAGATATTCAGATATAACGCTATAGCTTTATTTTAAATTACTGAAACCAATTTTTAACTGTTTTAGCCACTATCACTGCTTTATCAACACAAAACCAGAAAGGCTTTGATTTGAGTCATTCTATACAGAATATAACTTATCTTTAAAGACACCCTTAAACAAGGAAGAAATAACTGCTCTTCATGCAGTCAGGCAGCACATACATTCACTAATAATTAAACAATAACAACTAGTTATTTAAATTAATTAATATTTCTGTTTAATGGGTTTAACAAAGCAAAGCAAAATCTTTCCAAATACCCTTTGAGAATGTCACATGATCCTGGTTGGGTCCCTGCTTTCTTTTTAGGGATGGTTGCATTACATGCATTGCTGTTACATAGAGTACAGTGTTCAGCGCTTAAGTCATTCATAACACTATATTCTCCCTGCCAATGAGAAGAGACTTCTTACTACTGTTTTAATCAACACACACACACACGTACATGCTTATATAAAAGAACTCCCTGAGTCATGACAAGAATGAGGGCACGTACATCAGAAACACCCCTGAGTGAATTACTGTGTGTGTGTGTGTGTGTGTGTGTGTCATAAAACAACCAACAGTACAAACATTTATCTTAGAATCCATCAATGCAATAAAACATGGGCAGGGACTCAGCTGAAGTCTGATAATGTGCAGTCAGATGGGGCTCTATCATGAACATCCACTGAAGATCACAGAGCAGACTCTTCTGTCACCTCCTGACACACGGCTCACTCTTCCCTGCTGATGTTCAGAGCACAAACATCTTAAAGCTAACTAATAACCCGCCTAACAGCTAAGAACAGGATTTAAAAAAAGATTTGGAAAGAATGAAACCATCAGACTGCAAAAAATCATGATATTAATGCTTAGAAACACTTCAAGTCAAGTGTGACAATCAATGCAAATGCAATGCTTTGTATTTATTTATTTATTTATTTAAAAAGAGGAATATTGACAGAATTTCTTATACAATTTCTGCAGAATTTGACCAACATACTGGATCAAACAAGAAATCTCAAAAAAATTCAAATAAGATTCTGTTGGACAAAAGGAAATTCCAAAAAAAAAAAAGGTAGTTCAAAATAGGATTGTGTTTGATTCTTAGAGTTTTTGATACAATTAAGATCACGGCCAAAATTCCATTAGAATTAATTTATGAATTCCAGACAAGGTCAATTATTTGGCGTATTTGTTTTAAAGCAAACATTTGAATCCTACCATAATGGTGATTTATTTATTGCAGGCTGCTTACATTGTTTTATGTTTTTACTGAATGATAACAATACATATATATATATATGCACATACTGTATATGTGTGTGTACATATTTGTCTCTGTTATCACTAGTTTTAGTTCCTTTATTATCTTATCTACACTAATATTATGAAAATGTGTACTTGGTGTTTTAATTTTTAATTAATAAAAATTTTTCTTATGAAGAATGAAGATGACCCTCTTTGGCAAACTCTTTCTTTGGCTGTTGACAAGCCTTTTACCTTAAACAACAATTTATGGACTGAACAAACATGGGACACTTTATTCTTTTACAGTCAAATTCTGAAATTCTGTAAAAAGTTTTTTGACTGAAGATTATATGGCTTATAATTGTTATTATTATTATTATTTTGGTATTGATTATAATTGTTACATATAGATAGATAGATAGATAGATAGATAGATAGATAGATAGATAGATAGATAGATAGATAGATAGATAGATAGATAGATAGATAGTGCGTGTGGGGGGGTTGATATCATCATTATAATTCAAAGAATAGCCTACTACCAAGACATATCAAAAAAACATGTTCTAAAAAGCATAATCATAGAGCATAAAACATGCTTTGTTATTGCTGTAATAAAGTTTACTCACTCGTTTTCTAGGAGGGTCATACAGATGACCTCTCTGACCCCAGGGTTGTTGGCCTTCTCGCTGGAGCAGCGCTGCAGGTTCCAGGTGGCCACGCGCACCACGGGCTTCCCATCGCGCGTGCCCGCCGGAGGCTCCACACAGGGCCGCGCAGAGGTGACGAGCGGTGGTCCCCCGAGCCGGGCGTCCGGCTCCTCGCTGCCGCCACTGAAGGACGCGGGGCTCGGCTGCGTGAAGCCTCCGTTGGTGTTGGTGGAAGGAGTCCTGGAGCGCTCCACGAACACCTGGAAGCGGATGCGGTCCAGCAGGGACGAGCTGATGCTGGGCACTTTGACCAGGTCCTCGATGCTTCGGAACGGACCGTGCGCGGAACGGAACTCCACGATGCTCTTGGCGAGTTTCTCGGTGATGCCGCGGACGCTCACGAGCTGCGGCGGCGTGGCGGTGTTTATGTTGACGCCGGTGCAGGGCAGATGCTCGTGCTCTTTGCGCAGAGACGAGGGCGAGTGGTTAGACGAGCTGTTCTTGCTCGACACGCAGATCTCTAGTTTAATAGCCTCTAGTTTCGTGGCACCGACCCCGCTGACCAGCGCCAGGTCTTCGACTTTCTTGAATCCGCCGATGCATTCGCGGTACTCCACGATGTTGCGAGCCACCCCGCGGTTGACGCCCGGGAGAGTCATGAGCTCCTCCTCGGTGGCGGTGTTGATGTTCAGCCGCTCCTGGTTCACCAGGATGTGGCTGAAGTTGCATGCCGCGCTGAACTTGCGCTTGCCCTGGCAGAAGTCCGTGGGGTCCTTGGGAATGGACCGGTGGCACCCGAGATTCCCACCCATGCGTCCCGGTGAATCTGAAATGAAAGCGAATGAAACCCGCGGCGCACTGTGCGTGGAAGACCCCGGTGGCACATAGACCAGTCCTGATATCTGAGCTTGATATTTAACACTAATCTAATTCCTCTCTTTAGACACGTTGAGATCTCGTATCCCCGTCAGTTCGTCAGTTTTCTCAGTCTCGGAGCTGAAGGAACAGCGTCCGTGTCAACATCTTCCACACAGACTGAACTGAACTGAACTGAAGTGAACTTCTCTGTCGAGGTAGACTATCCGAGTCTTTCTTTTGAGCCGACTCTTTTTTAAAGATTCGATCGAATCAATTCACTCAGAGTTCCTGAAAGCACGGGTAGGTTATATTTGTAGCAATAGCTAAAAATGGTCAAAATAATCGATTTTTCTTTTATGCCAAAAATCATTAGGATATTAAATAAAGATCATGTTCTATTGAAGATATTTTTTCAATCGTAATTTCTGATTGGTCATAATATGCATTGCTAAGAACTTCATTTGGACAACTTTAAAGCCGATTTTCTCAATATTTTTATTTATTTAGTTTTACGTATTCACTGTATTTTATGTCAAATAATTTTATATTTTTAAATGTTTAAAATTCATTTTAAATAATTTTTAAAATTATTTTCAAAGTTTTTAAATTGCTTGTTTTATTTGTGTGATTATTTTTCATTATTATTATTTCACTTTATTTTATGTAAAGCACTTTGAATTACCATTGTGTACGAAATGTGCTATATAAATAAACTTGCCTTATTTATTTATTTATTTATTTATTTTGTACTCTCGGATTGCAGATTTTCAAATAGTTGTAGGCCTATCTAAGCTAAATATTGTCCTGTCCTAACAAACCATAGACCTGCATCAATGCAATGTTAATTTATCCTGCTTATTTTTTCAATAAACTGACCCTTATGACAGGTTTTGTGGTATAGGGTCACGTAAGAACATAGGGTCATTTATTTAGCAAAAAAAAAAAAGTCTCAGTAAGAGTGATACAATAAAACTATAATATACTAAACACAATATATAGTCTAATCAAATTTACACAAATGAATCGAAAACATGGTAATAACAGACAAACATATTAAGTTAAGTGCGACTCTCAAACGACTCTCGAAGGAACCGACTCTCAAACGAATCATTTCTAATCAAACAGCGTTGGTGTCCAGTCTACGGGGGCGTGGCCTCCTGTCATTATTATTGTCCATATCTGCGGACTCTCCCAATATGACACTTGATAGAGAAAAGGAGCTATTTTGATTAAATTCTTCTCTAATGAACATTTTGTTCCCATAATTGATGCATGCAGTATTAGGAGTGTAACAGTAAGTACAACATATATGAGCTTAAATGAACTTCTGGAAGGCTTGTTGTGTTAAATGTGTGTATTGAACACTGTATAAAAACCGAATGAATATAGACATAAATACAGATCACACTGGAACCATTTCTTGTTACAGACTCTACTTTGAAAGAAGCTTGGCCTCACCTGTGTAAGGATTTTATATATTTATTTATTTTAATATTTTCAATTATAACCCTGAATAGCTTGTCCATGTGTGTCAGGAGAGATGAGGACACTTATATAACTCGAAACCTTGTGTCAAAGTAATTATCACCGTGTGCTTTGAGCTGCTGTCAATTAGCATTTGATCTGAATGCCAGATGATTCTTGGTGACTGCAGCTAACAGAAGATAAAATCTGCCTCAAGATTCAAAACAGTTTCTTATCAGGAACATTTAGCTGTTCAATAAACATTATACAAAGTCCAATCTCACAATATCTTAAGCATTTATGACTATAATTCTTTGTGCTATAAAATAACTGATATGAATTATTTTGCATGCAGACCACAACAGGTGTTGTGTTTAAATGTTCCCAGCTAAACAAGAACAAGGTGTGCTTGTTGTTTGACTGGCTTTCATGTGTTCAGTTCAGATACATGGCATTGTCTATGTTGATTATAATGTTGGCAGTGATGTTGGCAGCACCAATTCATCACAACTTCTGAGAAGTTTATAAGAGGCCTAAAAAGTCCCAAATGCCCGATTTCCACACAAATAACTTACAAATAATCTGAGCTCAATTTACATTGAGTAAAAACAATAAACCTTTGCCTGCTCCATCAATGAAGAGACAGTTGTTCCAAATGAAGCGGTAATTCAACTGCCATGCATCTCTGACCAACACTTGAATCTAAATATGGATATGCATACGCAAAAACAGTATGTGAAAACAACAGACTGTCAGAATTAACAGTATTGATAAAACGGTAAATGAAACCTGGATAAATCACTGTTTTTTTAACTAATAGGTTTAGTGACTCATTCAATGACTCACTTATTAAAAACATATAACTTGTCACTATCTACTGGTGTAAGAGTGCACCCTGCAAAAAGAGTCAGAAAATTCCACAATACACAGACTGAATACTGTGTTCACACCAAGATGAATGTTTAGTGGGAAAACTCGGTTAGATATAGATTTAATCATGAATCAGCGAGCATATCATAGACCTGGGTTCACTCGGGAACTGCAGGGAGTTCCTAAGCTGATTAAAAGTTATTAATAAAAATAATTTTGGATGTAAAATTAAAATGATTATCAAAGCAAAGGCTGTGATTTAATTAAATAATTATATAGAGTGAAGCGCAACACCGTGTTCATGCATTTGGCAATGCGAGTTTTTGTCTAAACAGTATTTAACCTGAATAAAAGCTTGAGGTTTTGAATGTTTTAAAGTGAATACTTTAAGATATAAATATAAGTAACTTATAGCATAAAATAGAACTATTATTAAATATTTATGTACCGTACAATTATTGTAAAACAGTAATATATTTATCTTCATTTTTTAAAACCTGATAGTAAAAAAGGAATGGAATAATTTACAAATCTTATATTTTGTTTACAATATAATATAGATAACATATCAAATATTGAAAGTGAGACATTATGAAATGTCATGCCAAATATTGGCTCATTTTGGATTTCATGAGAGCTACACATTCCAAAAAAGTTGGGACAGGTAGCAATAAGAGGCCGGAAAAGTTAAATGTACATATAAGGAACAGCTGGAGGACCAATTTGCAACTTACTAGGTCAACAGGCAACATGATTGGGTATAAAAAGAGCTTCTGTGAGAGTGGCAGTGTCTCTCAGAAGTCAAGAAGGGCAGAGGATCACAAATTCCCCCAATGCTGTGGCGAAAAATAGTGGAGCAATATCAGAAAGGAGTTTCTCACAGAAAAATTGCAAAAGGTTTGAAGTTATCATCATCTACAGTGCATGATATCATCCAAATATTCAGAGAATCTGGAACAATCTCTGTCTGTAAGGGTCAAGGCCGGAAACCATACTGGATGCCCGTGATCTTCGGGCCCTTAGACGACACTGCATCACATACAGGAATGTTACTGTAATGGAAATCACAACATGGGCTCAGGAATATTTCCAGAAAACAATGTCATGAACACAATCCAATGCCATTCACCGTTGCCGGCTAAAACTAGCTAAACATGATCCAGAAGCACAGGTGTTTTCTCTGGGCCAAGGCTCATTTAAAATGGACTGTGGCAAAGTGGAAAACTGTGGTTCTGTGGTCAGACGAATCAAAATTTGAAGTTCTTTTTGGAAAACTGGGACGCCGTGTCATCCTGACTAAAGAGGAGAAGGACAACCCAAGTTGTTATCAGCACTCAGTTCAGAAGTCTGCATCTCTGATGGTATGGGGTTGCATGAGTGCGTGTGGCATGGGCAGCTTACACATCTGGAAAGGCACCATCAATGCTGAAAGGTATATCCAAGTACTAGAACAACATATGCTCCCATCCAGATGTCGTCTCTTTCAGGAAAGACCTTGCATTTTCCAACATGAAAATGCCAGACCACATACTGCATCAATTAAAACATCATGGTTGCGTAGAAGAAGGATCCGGGTTCTGAAATAGCCAGCCTGCGGTCCAGATGTTTCACCCATAGAAAACATTTGGTGCATCATAAAGAGGAAGATGCGACAAAGAAGACCTAAGACAGTTGAGCAACTAGAAGCCTGTATTAGACAAGAATGGGACAACATTCCTATTCCTAAACTTGAGCAACTTGTCTCCTCAGTCCCCAGACGTTTGCAGACTGTTATAAAAAGAAGAGGGGATGCCACACAGTGGTAAACATGGCCTTGTCCCAACTTTTTGAGATGTGTTGATGCCATGAAATTTAAAATCAATATATAATCAATATTCTCAGTTTAAACATTTGATATGTCATCTGTGTTGTATTCTGAATAAAATATTGAAATTTGAAACTTCCACATCATTGCATTCTGTTTTTATTCACAATTTGTACAGTGTCCCAACTTTTTTGGAATGGGTTTTGTATAATTACATTATAAAACTATGCAGTAATAAAGTTTGTGAGGCCCTTGTCCTAGACTATGATCCACTGCATGGCTCCGTGTTGAAAGCAAATGTTTGCCAACTAAATCCTTGTTGTAGACTTCCAAGTGTGCTTGAGGTTCAGAATGTTGCACAGCTAAAAGAAGTTCTCAAAAGAAGCTCTCAGTAAAGCCCGAGATCACACACTATAGTTTAAGTTCAGTGGGTTCAGGAGCAAGTGAAATGAATGTAACTGGGTGATGTAATTATATTTCTTGGGAACAAAAAGGCTGTATCCATGGTGAGAGACTACAAGTGGTGCAACCTAATTCAGACAGACACAAAAACAACCTCACTCATGCTTTTTTATCCAGAGTTTAGGGCCTGTATACACAAAACATTTTATCTAACCACTAACAGTTCTCCTACATAGCAGTACAAGGTTTTAGTTTTCTCTTAAAACCAATTCACAAAGCTGCCGAGACAAACTTTTACTAAGGAATAGACCGAAGTCTTAAAGGAACTCTCCACTTTTTTGAAAATAGGCTCATTTTCCATCTACCCTAGAGGTAAACAGTTGAGTTTTACTGTTTTCGAATCCATTCAGCCGATCTCCAGGTCTGGCGGTAGCACTTTTAGCTTAGCTTAGCATAGATCATTGAATCTGATTAGACCGTTAGCATCTCGCTCAAAAATGACCAAAGAGTTTCGATATTTAAGCTAAGCTAAATGTGCTACCGCCAGACCTGGACATCAAATGGATTAAGACCTGAATGGATTAAAAAATTGTAAAACTCAACCGTTAAACTCTACGGGAGTTGGAAAATGAGCCCATTTTCAAAAAAAGAGGAGTGTTCCTTTAAGCTAAGAGGAAGGGGGCGGAGTTGACTTCGTTGCTATGGATGATGTTGGCATGCTTATTAACTATGCACACAGTGATTGGCTGATAGTCTCTGTCAGAGATTTATTCACAGAAATATTGTAGAGAACAATTTTACATTGCCACATTCAAAGAAATATTTTAAACTGCAGGCTAAGATTCACTAATTAAACAAGTATATGTTCAGCTAATTGGCAGCCTCAATATGCACATAAATAGCCTTTTAATTAACAGAGTAGAATAAACATGGCTGTCTGATAGTAAGACATGCAAACATAAAAGAAAACCAAACTGTCATAGTGACTTAGGAGTCCTCTTCACTACTCCTAATATTTCACAGATTTAGGAGCTAGTTTTAGTGCTAAAACGGTTTGTGAAATGCTCTTAGAGCAAAAATGTATGTGTCCTATAAATTTAGGACTGACATGCCCATTATTTTTAAGGTTTTCTCCTAAACTGGGGAGTTATGAGCTATTTTTAGCCTTGAGATGTTTTTTTGAATATAGGCCCTGAACATCAGCGTGTATCATATTATACAAGATGGAGTTAATGTGCAAATACTGACTTCATGTTATAATAACGTGCTAGTCATGCTTAAGTGCATCAGATTGACCGGCTGATGAATCATGTCATGTCGCTCCGAGTCTGAGGGTAAAGAGGTCACTATAAAGCAGGATATTAGGGACATTGTCTGTCCTGCTCAGTTAGATGTCACGGTAAGGCCTTGTGCTTGGCAGGACGTGTCCAGCTCTGGCATCAAATCAAGAGCATTGTGTTGGTTACATAAGAGCGTCCTCTGCTCGGCCCGAGCGCTGAGGGACCCCATTAACAACCTCTCACACAGTACAGCCTCCAGCCAACACAGACACAGATCAATCACAGATTAAGCTCAGCTTTATGGAGTGCATTACCACATGCTCTGTGTGCAAGAGGCAAACAGGGGTCACCAAATGATATTGTTTGCATCGGTGTAGCTGATTTAAATGCAGTTTACGGTGGGTCATTCTCAGGACATGGTGAGATTAGTCTCCAAGACTGAATCCAGTGCAACTTAGATTTCATTCAAGGTGTTGCATTTCATCGGTTCATGCATTCAAACCCTTTGGTCTTTGGCTACAGAAACACATATTTATCTTACTGTCTGTTTTCATTCTGGCCACTTGATTTTCTACATGTTTGTTGACACACACACACACACACACTGTATATACACACAGAAAAGCTTTTGAACAGGGTTGGCACAAAACAGGTTTTGAAAAAGAGGTAACTCCCCAGATGTTTGATTTATGTCAAGTCACACTGAAACAGAATGATCCTCACAGTTTAATAATAACTTATTCAAATCATATGTTTATGAATTACAAATTTACTGTCCTGGGGCTCAAGGATTTGGTACAAAACACACACACACACACAAAACAAACAAACAAACAAGTAAACAGCATACAAAACAAAACAAAAAAATCATGCGAAACAACAACAAAACGTCACAAACAAACAAAAAGCTCAAACAAAACTAAAACACAACAAAACAAATAATATAAAAACAAACAAAAACTTCAAAACAAAAAGCACACGATAAAACAAAACACAAATGATATAAACAAAAAACTACAAAAAAATTAATAAAACGAAAAGCATACAATAAAACAAGACAACAAATAATATCAACAAAAAACCTACAAAACACCTAAACAAAAAAAGCACACAACAAAAATAAAACAAAAGCACACAACAAATATTTTTTTTTTAATCTAAAAAAACACCACAACAAACCACAGGCACACAACAAAACAAATCATATAAACCACAAAACCAAACCAGCAATATTACCAAATTAGACCCTGCCTGGACCCAGCCCTACATTATGATGTAACATTATATGATGTAACTATAGCTGGTTCTTGTTTGCATGGTCTTTTAAAAGGGTCTTTTTCTCTATTTACTGTGTCAGTATCCAATCATGAACCTTCAGCACACTGACTTTTCACAGAAACCTTTAGCACATGTCTTCAGAGAGCACCTATTCCAGCCTAGGTGATGTTAAATGAGAGTCCGCGCTGACTGGCTGGGACCACATGTATCTTGATGATCAGGGACAATGGTGGGCCAGTCACAGGATCCAGATAAGTCACATCACCTGCTGATTACACTCAGTTCAAAGTCTCCATTTGTTTGAGAGTTACGTGATAGGACCACCAAACACACACAAATGACATGCACTGGTGCAGCTCATCTCACAGCACTGAGATCCCATGACTGAAAATACACCATTTCTGGATGAAAGAACTAGTATACATTCCATTTCAATACAAAAATGTATGTAACTTATTAAAAAAATAATAATAATAAAAAAATGGTGTATTTTACATTTATTCCAATGAATCGTCCGACCCCATCCCTCCATTGTGAGGGTATTATATACATGCATATTTAACATTAACTGAAGAGCAGCATTATTTACTGTGACAGTATTTCATAGACGCGGTCCACAGAGCTGAACTTGTATTGGACCTGAAACACTGGTGTCACTCTGGACTCAGCACTCTGGACAGCTGTCAAGAACAGTTTTCATCTTGAAACTGAAAGCATTTTTAACTTTAAATGTCCTGGAGAAAGTCATTCACGCTTTGATTACCTCCTGTAATTCATTATATTCGGGTCTTCCTCTGTCATCCACTGCTCACTTACAGATGGTACACCACTGCTTCAGATCACATTACGCCTCTCTTCATTGGCTTCCTGTTTATGTTAGAATTCAATAATAAAATGTTGTTGTTTGTTTTTTAAGCTCTTAATGGTCAAGCCCCGTCGTACCTCACAGATCATCTTACTCATTATTCATCCTCCAGATCTCTAAGATCTTCTGACAGGGCTGTCCCTCGTTCACGCTTAAAAACTAAGGGTGATAGGGCTTTTTCAATTACGGCCCCCCGTCTTTGGGACCAACAGCCACTGGACATAAGCCTTGCACCTTCTATTGTTGAAATCATATCTTTATTCCCAGGCGGTTTAATTGGATTTGATCTATCTTCCATTGGTTTACTGTATCATCCGTTTAGTTTATTTAATGTTTATCTTTGACTTTGTTCAGCTTTACTGTGATAAATGTGCTATATAAACGTACTTACATGTCTTTAAGTATCTCTAGGTCAATATCAATTATTCAGAAAGAGAAAACAGTGAAATGCCAAGAACTTGGAAAGCATAGCAAAGCCAAATCTAGTTTTCTAGACTGGTTGTTGCTGAAATCATGACAAACAAAACACTAACAACTCTGAAGATTGTTTTTAGATTGCTTTGTTTTCATTCATCATCAAATAAACATACAAAACAAATATGCTTCAAGGCAGAATTTGTATGTATATATAGATTGATGGTTCTGAAAATAAAAAATATATTAAAATGGACCTAATATATTTAAATATATTTGTATTAAGGTTTTAGATGGTGAAAATAAGGAAAACACTTCATTGGGGAATTTGTAAAACATAAAATAAAATTCGATTGTGGTTGTTGAAAACATGTTTCAAAAGTGTTGTTTTATTTTTTTTTTGATGGTTTTATTTTCAGCATTTTCCTTTGAAGTTTTGTTTCAGCAATCACCAACAAGAATACAAAACAAAAACTCAGGAGGATTTTTATAAAAATATGTTTAGATTGATACCACAGTTGCCAAAAGACAATAAAACTTTGTTTTTTTTTTATATTTTTGTTTATAAGATTTACTGAAAACAAAAACACTTAATTTTTAAAATAGTGGTTGCTGAAAATTAAACCGAACACAAAACGAAACCTAACAGACTCTGAAGGTAGTTTGTATATACAAATATTTTAAATTGAGAGTTGGTTTAGGACATTTCTCCAAAAGTCTAATATTTAACGTCTTAATGAATGTAAAGTTGAAGAGGCAGCTCACCTATATTTCAGGCAGTATTTGCTGCCCCCTTCCTGTTAAACCTTTTCCTGAACGAGAGTGTCATGTCCTGGCTTTTAGAAAGCTTCATTCACTGTTGTCAATTAGCACGATACCTCTGACTCCTCTGAATGAAACGCAACACACATACAATAAACATCAATAGCCAGCATTGTATTCCCCCGTAACAACTACATACAGCTGTCAACACATCTTTTGTCTCGACTGACTTTTTCCATTAATGAAAAAACAACTCCAACTATTCAAATGGCATCATCACAACTTTATTTTGTGACTATAAAAATTAAAAAGCAGAGAAACAAAATGATAAAAAAAGTTGCAGAAGTACATGAGCAGGAGCTAAGTGTGGCCAGCTCTGACGGGAACTCGTGCCTAGAGAGAGAGAGAGAAAAACACACATCGACTGGCCAAGAGCGCCAGCTCACTGTTCCTGAATCAGTTTGCATGAGCAGGAGCAGGACACACACCTGCAGCAACAAATCATGTGTGTCAGGAGTCCTCTATTGCATAATGTCCATCCCCGGACAAGTCATGTGACATTCAGAAAGGATGTGTAGATGCACAAGCATTTAAAACAGTGGACTGGGACTTTATCTGAGAAACAAACTGAGAAAATAATAGTAATTGAAAAACACAGCTCACGAATGGCTAAGGTCCACGGCTAAATAATTTAAATTACACAAATATTGGAAGAGCTTAACAATTCGGGAAGGGGAAAAGAAGAAGCTCGTTGTATATAAGGCCAGAAATGCCTGAGGTAAGGTTCAGCCTTTATTGAGAGGAGGAGGAAGTGACCTCGCATCTGAAAACATTAGACAAACACACGGTGCAGGAGGGGAATTTGGCGCTTTATAAATTCATAATCCTAACAATATTGCATATCTCTGAGAAGTTTGTATGCTTTGTTTGTGTTAGATCAGGCGCTCTCAGTTTCTGTGAGGTCTGGTGTATGAACCGATGCTGTACTGTAGATGTGGAAAAAGACAGAGATAAGTGTTTCCAGGTCACACACAAAAAAAAAAAAAAAAAAAACGAATGAGCTAAAACAAAAAACATAGGGCTTTATATAAATGTATGGTTTTGGTCGACAGACTGACTGAGGGTCCCGGCTGGTTTCATTGGCAACTAGGATGTGTTGATGGTCCGAGTGGTTTAAAAGATCTTCTTCTTTTTGTTCTTTTCCAAGGTCCTTTAGGATTGAACATAGGAAAAATGTGTATTAGAGGAAATAAACACTGACTGGCACACTTTATTACATACTGAAATATGATTGTAAATGATTATACAATCTTTTAAATTACATTACTGGTCAAATGCTTTAAATAAAACTATATTAAAAAAAAAAAAAAAAACATTATCATAGTCAATATTTTAGTGTTTTTTAATATTATTAAACAGTTCAGTTTAAAATAAATGTTTTCTATTTGAATATATTAGAAAATGTAATTTATTGCTGAATTTTCAGCATCATTTCTCCAGTGTTCAGTGTCACATGATCCTTCAGAAATCAGTCTTATATGATGATCTGATGCTGAAGAAACATTTATTATTATTATCAATGTTGAAAACAGCTGCGCTGCTAAATATTTTTGTGGAATTAAAATTTATAAAAAAAAAAAAAAAAAAAAAAAAAAAAAAAATGATTTATTATTTATAATTATTTATCTGTTTAATATCTTTGTGGGAACTGTCGAAGCTACTTCTCAAAATAATAATAATAATAATACTACTTTAATTCAGCAAAGACACATTAAAGTGACAGAAAGTGACAGTAAAGACATTTATAATGTTACAAAAGATTTCTATTTCAGATAAATGCTGCTCATAAACATCCTATCAGAATGATTTCTGAAGATCTGTAGTACGTTTTTAACGATTAAACAACTTCACAATTAAAAATGATTATATACACATTTATTCTAAACTTTGATAAGTAGTAGTAGTTATTTTTTTTATTGCCATATCTTACAGGAAGAGTTACAAACACAAAATAAAACCGAAAATTATATGATTATATAATCAATGAACATACAATACGAAAATGAGGTAAAATCTTACTAAACAAGTCCCTGAGTGAGTGTACAGTTTTCTACTTGCATTAAAACCGGAAAAGTCCAGTAAAACATGTTTAATGGAAAAGGGGGGTCTTGCAAAAGATGCATAAAGTTGGCTCTTTTAGGACTAAATAAAACAGTAACACTACTACTATGCTTGATGCAATGCATTTTAGGATTTCCTGATTTATAAAGGATGCCTATGCAGCTCTAGCTAGGTTTATCAACCGAGCTGTGCTGTGTGTTTGTGAATGTGTGTGTACCTGGAAGCGTCCAGCTTCTGCTGCTCCAGCACGCGCTGCTGAGCCTCCCAGCTGACCTTCTCCTCCTCTAACTGACGTCTCTTCTCCTCCAGCTCCTTATGCTGGGCCTCCAGGTTCTTCCTCATCTGTTCATGACGCCGCTGCAGCTGAACAGACCAAACCACAGCAGCAGCGTCAACTCAGACTCCATAAAAATCATTCATGACGAATACACAACCTTCAGTTGATTGTTGGTGATTGCTGGTGTTACCTCTGCCTCCGAGTCTTTGAGTTTCTGGATCTTCTCCTTGACCTTCATCTCAAACACCTGCTCCATCTCCATCTCCATCTTCTTCATCTTCGTCACATGTTCTCTCCTCTCCTCCTCCATCTGTGCCAGCGGACTCCTGTTCACATCCACACACACACGAGCGACAGCATCGCCCGGGCAGATGCACAACACACATTCATTAGACGCTTTACACAAAGAGCCTGACCGAGCTTTAGAGACAAATAGACCCGTGATGCAGGAGCAGTAGGGAAGAGAGGAGCCTGCTGGGAAGACTTGAGGACCCAGTGCACTGAGGCTGAGTTAGTAAGCTGTACTGCAGCGGTGTTAGTGTGCAGCCGCAAGATCAACACCACTCACATATAGCACAAAGACAACGTGACAATTACTGCTAATTAAGGAGTCAAGATTACAAACAGATCATCTGGAGCTGGGTTATAGAGGACTGAAAGCCTGTACATACCAAGTCTAATGAGAATACACAGTCTGGAACAAACGTTTAGGGAGCAGTGTAGAGCAAAAAATGATGCACACTGAGTTTGAAGCACATTACCATTAGGTGATGCACATGGATAAAAGGAAATGTAATGTTTTTGCATGCTTTAATGCAAAAAGAAAGATAAACCAAATCAAATGATAAATAAAAAACAAAAGCCAGATTAGACAAAATAAAAATAAGCAAAAATCTAAACAAAAATGTCCTACTCAAATGAAATCAAGTAGAAAACAAAACTGATTTTTCTTTTTTTTTTTTTTGTTTGGATTCAACAATCAGGTTTCAAAAACAACAAAACAAAACACAAACCAAACAAAAATGACAGGGGGCCTGTTTCATAAAACACGTTTTCCAAATAAGCCAGGCTTATTTCAGTTAGTCTGATTTATTTTGAATCAATAAGCCAGACTTTCTGAAATAAACCTGGCTTATTTGGTAAACAGGCCTCTACTCCTCTAACAAAACATCAAAACAAAAGAAACTAAAAAACAAAAACAGAACAAAAAAAAACTCAAATCTCCTGCTCTCCACAAAACAAGAAAACAAACCCAACTCAAAAAAACAAAACTAAAATGATCTACACGTTTAAAAATAATAAACCATAGATAACGGAAGTTCAAAGTTTCTGTGTGAAAGTGTTCATAAGGACACGGTTTTATTTCAAAACCTTGGTATGTACAAGCTTTTTCTCCTGTAAGGCAGCGTCCGAGATAGTTTACAATGAACACGTCCTGAGTTGCCTAACTTAAGAAACTTCTTCTTAAGATTCCTCCAGCTTACAGAAAGCAAGGTCTTTAAACTGACTAAATAAAGGAGGACATCTAAGGTACTGTGCAACAGAACAGCAGTTTGGGAATGATCCTACACAAAGATGGATCTGAAGTTACACACGCTGAGGACACCGAGCAGGACGGCCGACTCCGAACGTGAACAGACGAGGAGAAAGAGGGGAAAACAGAGAGCACAGGAGAGACAGGACGAGACAAATGTGAACTTGATCATGACACTTACATGCCTTCAACTGTGTCAGGTCTAAAATAAAAAACACACACACACTTAGCATGCTCACACGGCATCATGTGTTAGAAATAATCATCGTTAGCAGCTGAATCATGTAGTTTTGGCCGCTCTTATGCATTGGTTAAGATAAGGGCTCTTCAGACGGAGCCGTACACGTGTGATGGTGGAAGTGAATGGCTGTTAGCCAGCGTCTGGACTGTATTACTGTTAGGAAGCCTGGATGTATCACTGCGCTGACTTTAGCATTATTAGCATGTGTCAGTCTGGCTCTGGGATCCAGGTTTAGCCTTCTTTACACCACAGATATCTGCTTCAACTGGCATCAGTAATCCGTATCGGTCACGTTTGTGTACGCTTGAAGCAAGGCTTAAAATAGGCTCTGGAGCTTGTATTGGTGAAAAACACTCACTTTGTGAGTTGGCCTTTGGTCTTGTTGTTGTCTGCGCTGTTGTAAGTGACAGCGGCCAGTTTCCTGCTGCGATAGTTCTCGTAATGAACGTTGTTGGTCACGTCCTTCAGGTCCTGCATGTGAGTTCTGGGATTGAGGAGAACCAATAAATGACAGATTCACACCACAGCATGTCCATCGCAGACATTAAAGACAGTTAAAATGCTATTTTACAAATGCTATTCATCATGAACAAGCCACAGATGCATGGCTCTAATACGAATGCTTTTGAAAAGTCATCTTGCAGTATTTTTGAGATTTTCAGCTCGATCATCATCATCAGGTTTAAGTGCTGGTGTAAACACAGTTATGTACCTGATGAGCATGTTTCGAAGGATTGTGAAGTCACAGTGCTCTCCATTCTCCACTGAAAACAACAACAACAACAACAAAACCAATGCATTAAAAGTGAATCAAGAAACAGCAACAACATTACACTATAATATCCACCTCTTCCAGCCTGCAGTTAAAGATGACTACAGTTAAAACAAAGATACTTTGGGGGAAGGTGTGTGGCTGAATGCCAATTTGCATGCTATTAATCATATATAATCACATTTAATTTTATATCATCAGTGGGTTTTGTCATACTATGTACCAGTTCTCCATTGTTAGCACAGTACACATCTTGCAAAGTGACTATTCTCACAGAAGCAAGCTAATTGGTATTAATATGGGCTTCATAATTACATACAAATATCCAATCGAGATTATAGTCAAATAATCTGAAGCTGAATTATGGAGGACTGAAAGCTTATAAACAAGTCTAATGCAAAGATATGGAGCCAATGTTTGAAAAAAAAATAAAAAAATAATCAAACTCAAGTTACTGGAAAACTTGGCTAAAAAGCATAGTTGTTGACTTTTTTTAAATAAAATAAATTGCAATTAGTAAACACCGACACACACACACACACAGCCGCTCAATTGCAGGAAGCCCCGCCTTCTGAATGAAAGAGCCAATCACCAATCGCTAAAGTCAGCGCATCACTGTGGCTGCTGTTAGAAACGTCCGGTTTCTATAGAAACAGTCAGAGTCGTGCTCTTAGGACTGCGCATGTGCACTGGCTCATCTTGCCTTTTATAACGCTATTTGAACAAAGGAAACTACATTTATGACACAGTTGTAAGATTTCTTTGGTAATTTCAAATATGAAATTTAATCATAAGCTTAGTGAACAGTTTTGGAGAATTTGATGTTTCACCTTTCAAAATGACAGGAGCTGCACTTGGATGCCCGAGAGGCGTATCAAAGATGGCCAGCGAGTGATATGACTTGCCTTAAAGGGGCTTTGACTAAGCTAAACTAAACACAAATAACCTACTCGAAAAAAAAGGAAACAGAAAAAATAAACAAAAATAACCTAATGTTACTTGTTGAAAACAAAATCAACTGTGCAAGAAACAAATAAAACTAAGCTAAACAGAAATAATCAAGAAAAAAAAAAAAGAAAAACTAAGCTAAGTAAACAAAAAAGAAATAAAAACAAAAAAAAACTACTTATTGAAACCAAAAAACTAAGTAAACCAAGCAAGATGCTTTAATAACTAGAGTTTGCACACGGGAACAAGCTGGTAATTATCATTCCTCTGCTGCTGTAATGTATAAAGTGACCAGCAGGTGTCACCTGATCTGGCCCTGACGTGTGTGTGTGTGTCTCTCTCTCCTTCACAAGCACATGCCATCTGTGTGCTCACATGCTGCTGAAAGCATCTCAGGCGTTCAAAGCTACCCTTCAGATAACCACTGGATCCAAATACAGCCATTAAACCCACAGCCCTCCTGATCACACGCCATGTTTCTGTCTAGACACAATAACCCTGCTCTCAGTGCGGCCAGTGTCTCTGGTGTTATCAGAGGTCAAAGGTCTAGAAAGAAGAGGAAGTAGACGCAGGCATCAGCTCCAGGCAAACCGCTCCGGTGAGTGAGATGATGTGACTAATCAAATCAGCATCTGCTTCAAATGTCAAATATCACTGGAGCTTCATCTTCAAAGTGCTTTGAATATCTGACACTGTATGTTCACAGCGGATCATGTGACCGGCTCTACAGGAGCTCTCAATCAAACACACACACTTCCTGTTCACAGATCTGCAGGCTTTCTCTCATCGCCCAAGCCACGACACACTCTAGGGTGTTGATCACATGACCCGAAACACACACTTGAGGACAAGCATTTCATTATGTCTTTCATTTAGAAGATGTCACTTGTTTATTCTTTCATTTCTGTAAGAGGCCTTTATTTAATGAACCAGCTCCAGGGTTGTTATTAACTGCAACTATTAAACAACACTTCTGCTAATTAAAATAAAGAAATATGAAAAATAATTAGAGGTTTTTTGAACTGAAATAAGCTGAACCTGAAGTACTTACTAAACAAAATAAAACTAAAAAAGTAGAAATTTTAAGTGTATTACTAAAAACAGTAAATAACTGATGCTAAAATAACACTTGGTTGTGCCTTAGTCTAGAACTGAAAACGCTGCATTTCTTTACTCAGCTAAAAACATGGCCTTAGTTATCAGCAAAAAAAGTTATTTCTGACACTAAAAAAGTGTCTGTTTAGTTGCTAATGCATGACTTTTATTGCATTCTCACTGGTCTGCGGTGTGCTAAGCTTTACTAGAAATTAATAAAAGACATTACCAAAACAACAACAAATCAGCTGAACCCTTCGACCTGAAACATTTAGGCTAGATGAAGTTAATATTTCTCTTAAATAGTTCTCTTTGTACCTGTTTGTCATGTGGTCATTGACTGACATTAAACTAAGTTATTTTAAATATATATATTTAAAATAAATGTTTGTTTTTAATTTATTTAATTGTTTTTCATTTGAAAATCATTTGCTTCAATATTACATTGTTGAAACCCTGAATTAAGTTCTAATTAAAACGATGATAAATCAAATTATAAAGATATACGGATCAATAATCTGAAAAAAGAAGCCTCCTAGATGTACATATAATGCCATTATGATCAAAAAGAAAATCATTATGACTAAAGTCTTCTTTGATGATGGCAAGTTGATCTTATGACAAGAAATGATTGAAATATTCTCTTCCGAGTGTGTTTCTAAACTGTTGGAGGGCACTGTATACATGTTTCCCGTCCTCTGGCTAGGGTTTGGTCTTCTAAAATATAATCTGACTGAAGTGAAAGACAGATGATCACAGTGAATGATTCAGTGGAGGCTGGACATCGTCTGGTGAGCGTGTCACAAGCTTGAGCTCTCTGTGCTGCTGTCACTGGTCAAACACACTGTGTTATCACATTCAAACAGCACAATAAAAGGTGCATTATGGTCCGGGAAGCCAACAACAACCTTAGCAAACATCACTAATGAAGCTAAACGACTACATTTAGATCAGTCTGACTCAGATCTGCTGTGAACCAGAGTACATCAACAGCCTCGGGATCCGTCCTACCCTACAGACACACACACACACACACACACCTTTCACCCCTTACCTTCTGCCACGCCCCAGGGGTACTGCCTGCCCCGTACACGCTTCCCACTGACCTCGATGATGGTGTTACTGCCCACCACAGCCAGCGGCAGACGGTCCTGAGAGACAAATCACAGACATGTTCAGAGAGAGAGTGCTGTGTGTGTGTGTGTGTGTGTGGGGAGGGGGGGGTGGGGGTAATGATGATCACGCGCTCTTTCAGTGAGCGTGACTCTGACCCATTTCCCATTAGGCCTAATTAAAGAGACTATTTTTGAGTAATCAATGCACTCTGAGCAGGGTTATCATCATGAACTAAAACTAAAACTATCACAAAACATTTTCATTATTTGAAAGGAAATACCTAAAACGACAAGATTATTACAACTTTAAACTGAAATGAAAACAGAAATATGTAAAATAAAATGAATTCAAAGCATTGACAAGAACTCTAACAATACAGTAATGACACTAAAATAACACTGACTCTTTCCTAAAGAAATCGGTCCAATCAATTAGAAATTCTTGAAAATATTCAAGTACAAAGAAATAAATCATTCATTAACTTTGGTAAGCAAACAAACCTTAATCTTCTTGACTAGTTTGCTCTCCTCCTCGTCATCAGTCTCCGGGAACTCATAGATTTTGATCTTATGTTCCTGGATCTCTCTCATTATCTGGGAAAAGAGAAAATGAAAAGCACGAAAAATGAGGGAAAAAGCAGGGAAAAATAAAGCATTAAATTGGTGCTAAAAAGATCTGCAATCTCCCAGCAGGCTCTGAGGGCTCTCAGAGTGTCACTGGTTCGTGATTGCATTGACTCTCTAGGGAGTCAGCATAAAAACCATGTGTTGACCGGTTTATCTCTAGTGTTATGAGGAGTTCATACTGCAGCCGCCGCTCGCAACACTGCGATACACACACACACACGCACACACACAGCTTCAGCTGGTTTGCAGATGTGCGACTGTCCCACATGCATCATTTGAAACACTGGGAATGCTTTCATGGCGCTGAGATGCAATGTAACTCCTGCGACTCTATGAATGGCTGTTCAACAGTGAGGGCAGTTAATATCAAACTGAATGGAGGCTGAATGTTTGTTCATGCACATAAAACAGCAGGAAGTTTACCTTGGGGATTATATAATGGAAAACACAATTTTATTAGCTTTATGAAATAAAGCAATGTACAAATGTACAAAAGGGCTCTGTTCCAAAACCTAGTGAGCTGCCAAACTAGACAGCATTTTAAGGCATTATAGTATAATTTAAACCAGCACTGCATCCCAAATCAGAAAATCAAGACTTTTTATTTAGTACAAAAAATTATGAATAAACTAATTATGAAAATTAATTTTATTTATTTAAAATTAGTTATTTTAACCAATAATGCACATGCACACACACACACACACGCGCACACACACACACTTATAAATAAATAAATACATGCTGGTCAAACTGAATATTGTTGTAAGATAATATTGTAAAATGTTTGCTGTAATGTCTCACTTGAATACTTCGATGTTGCTATTAAACCTTTTGGCAGAAACCTGGAGGAATATCCCTGTGTTTCTTTGTGCAATTGGCAGCATTTTTGTAATTTGCTCTGAAAGATAACTTATTGTAGTGGTTTAATATGTCTGGAATGATGTAAATGTAAATTATTTAGCAACCTGCACCTCATAATTTAAGAAAAAAGTTCTGAGACTGCTGTAAGTACACATTTCTTAAATTACATCCAATTTATTGTTAAATACTCAACAATAATGTGACTCTGACTGCATTTAGATTAAAATACAATAACATCCTATTAGGATTCACTCACATGACAAGAACGTTAAACTCCTTTCACAGCCAAATTATGACTAAGGGTCAAAGTGAATTGTGTTTTATTGGGCAAGAAACCTTGTTATAGGTGGACTTCAGGGGGGAAACCCTTAGATCTACAGGTAGAGAGTTTGGCGTTAGCATGCGATCACTCTCACCTGCTTCTTGAACTGTTGGCACTCCTCTGGAGTCAGCGTGTCTGCTTTGGCGATGAGTGGGATGATGTTCACTTTTTCATGTAACCGTTTCATGAACTCAATATCCAGTGGTTTCAGTCTGACAGACACACACACAGAGAGAGAGAGAATGTGAGGGTTTACGGTTTCAAACTAAACACTGAGCGTAGGTCCAAAAGCAGGCGCACAGGTCTCCTCTGTAGAGCAGGAGTGAAGGATCACTTTCACACTGCTGTTTGACAGCTTGGCTGAACTTATAGCTCGGCTCATAGTAAAGCCACATGTGCTGCAAGAAGAGCAATAAATAAATGGCAGGAAAATCATTTGTGCCTGTCCAATAAGGCCATTGTGATGTTCACAGCTTTAGCCAGACACACAGACAAGATTCGCGACAATGGGTGAAAAGCTTTTTTTTGTGTCTTTACTCAAGCGAGGTTATATTACACGTTTCAAATATATAGTGAGTGTACTGTGTCATTTTATTACACTGACACACAGGGAGTTCAAAGGAAGGATTGATCATTTTTGATACTTCTCAAACTTTGAAAAACACTCAAATATAAATGTGACATTTCCATTTTCTGAAAATGTAACTGGTGCTTCCCCATTCAAAACGTACTGTGCTGGGGCCATGCCAATGTGCTGGTGGTTTCTGAGTGGTTGCCAAGACATTGCTATGGGCTTGCTAAAGTGTTTTGAGTGATGGTAAAGGAGTTCCTATATGGTTTCTAGAGTGTTCAGAGTAGTGTTTAAGTGCATTACTACGGTGGTTTTTAGCACATAGCCACGGTATGTGGTTATGTAATGGCTCGAGTCAAAAGAGTTCAGCTGCAAGTCTCGTAAAAAATGTTGTCCCTAGGTTTGGCTCAAGCCCTTCTTTCAAAATGAAACCAAACCAAAACACAAAACAATCCCAAATCAAAACAAAACAAAAAAACACTTTCAAAAGCCAAGAAAACAAAACCATCACACAAATCAACCAAACCAAACAAAAAAGCACCAAACAAATCAAACCAACCAAACCAAACCAAAACTAAACACACCAAAGTAGGGGTGCACGGCCAATAATTAATGCACATCTTGTCAGTAAAGCCGTTGTTAACTGACAAGCTGCGCAAATCCATGCTGATAATGAACGTTGCTGTTAACAACCAAAGCACCCAAACAAAACACAAAACAATACAAAACACTTCCAAAAGCCACCAAACAAAACACCAGGAAAACCACCAAAACTAATCAATTAAGCAAACAAAAAAGCACCAAATAAATAAAATGAACCAAATCCAAACTAAACACACCAAGCCATCAAACCATACCAAAACACCAAACAAACTAAAACAAAACACAGAAAACATAAACAACTTTCAAAAACCACCAAACAAATAGCACAAAAAAACACAGAAAACCAAAAAAAAAAAAAAAACAAATTCATCAAACCAAAGCACACCAAACCAAACCAAACAAAACATAAAACACTTTAAAAAGCCAAGAAATCCAACCACCAGACAAACCAAACCAAATCAAAACTTCAAAACACAATTCAAACCATCAAACCAAACCACCCAAACAAAAAACACCAAACATACCAAACTAAAATCAAAGCAAAACGCACTTCTCCCAACATGCCTCATTGTTTAAGTTATCAAACAGGGTTAGGGGTTTGTTCCTCAAGTATGGGCAAACTGTACTAAATATAGGCTACTTGTGTTTTCCTAACTTCTCAGTGTTCCCTGACTTCATGGTTGTGCGGCCAAAAACAGTCAGAGCATGTCTTTGAGCCACAGAAAGATTTGGCATGAGAGAAAAAAGAGATAAGAAAGAAAGAGGATTCCTAACCAATTAGAATTTTGATTTATTAGAAGGAGTATGACAATTAGATATTCAGATGAGATACAACAATACAAGTCTGACGACAACACTGCAATAAATCCTGATGCACTTGGCATCACTAGAGCTCACATCTAAAAGCCCCTCCACAGAGGGTTTGTGTGCGTTTAATGCTTAAAAAGGAGTGCCTACCCATGACCAGAGGGGGCGATGAAGTACAGACAGCAGTGCACTCGGCTGTCGGGCATCTGGCGTCGATTGACACGTGACTCTGCGTTGAGGTAATCCTCAAACTTGCTGTCGATGTGATCAATGACGGGCTGCCAGCTACAGGACACACAACCGACACTTCAGAGTCAACAACATGCAAATGTAATCTAAACAAACCAGCCATCCTTCATTTATTAAACACCAATATAAGGAGACTCCCAGATGACATGCAGAAAATAAAGAAATCACGCTTACCAGTTACTGTTATCCACAGCATCTCCGAACCCTGGCGTGTCCACGATGGTGAGCAGCAGCTGAACTCCACCCTCTTTAATCAGCACCTTGGACTGCTCCACCTAAAAAAATGAATAAATAACTACTAGCCTAAAAACTAAATCACAAACGACGATTTCCAAGTTCATTCAGTGCAAAAATAAAATGATAAAAAAAGTTATTTAAAAATAAAGAATGAAAGAAATAATTATTAAAATAACAGTGATATAAAATGAAAGCATGAAAAATAAAATCCCTTATTTTTCACTGCAATTGTATGTAGCGTCTACATAGTCAAAAACCAACATTATGTTCTTTTAAATGCCATTCCTGAATGCCACTTTTAAACACATGATCTGGAAGCTCACATAATGGTTGACAAGTTTTTTACTAGGTATAAGGTACTAGGTATGTTCTTCATAAAATTTAGTATGACAATGTAAATCATCATCAAGAAGTCCTAAACTGAGAGCAGTATCTCTGTCATATTGAAATATGACACAAAATAAGAAAATAGCTCTAGATCTACATGAATTACTGTGGTGCAGATATGCAATCAACATGGAGGGCCAACACTCGTGAAAAGCACAAACCCTCAGATTTCCATTCAATCATGAAGTCAATCAATATCAGGGCCTGCAGGCCTCAAAACAACCATTCAGAGGTTTTCTGTTCACATTTAAGAGCAGCACAAAAGGGAAAGCAAAGATTTTCTTATTCTAATAGAAGCCAGGACCTTCTGAACACTTCACCTACATTAATGTGGAACAGCTGATTCAACCAAAAGTTATTATACTTTGGCATGAAACGTGCTCTATGGACATGAATGATACCTTAAGTCACGTTGAGAAACTCTTCTATTGTTCCTCCCCTTTTCCCCTTGACTGAACACTGGGGTCGTAACATTAAGTGGAGCTTTAAATCGATGGATCATATTTAAATATATTGTGAAGCAGTTGGCACTCAACAGATTCAGCCCACATGTGTGGAACCTCAGCTAAAACAAGCTCAAGTCCACACCTTTCCATGTGCAGCATACAGCGGCTGTGGTCAGAGACTGTGGCTTCTGGCTTTGGGTTGTTTCAGGGCTGCATTTTATGATTTCCTCCTAAACAGCCCTCAGCATTCCACAGCTCCGCGCCCAGCGCAGGACAGTCATTTCATGAAGCACACCCTCCTAAAGAAGAGACTTGGCCAGCGATGTCTACCAAACAGCTGGGATTGAGGAGCTACACACATCCTGAACTGAGGCTGTTTTCAGAGAGAGTGCAAGTTCAATCTGATTTGTGGGCCATTCATGATGGTTGTCCAGCAAGCTGCATGTTAAGACTTGTCTAAGTCTTCTTTTCCCAATAAAGAAATAGTCCAAACAACAATAATTTATTCTCCTTTGATGTGCCAGACTCATTGTGGTTATCTTCAATGAAATATTCAAGACGGTATTTTGCAGATTGTTTTTTTTTTCTAATGCTTTTGCCAAGCTCTTTCATACTACAAAATTGCACGTCCATTATCATTCATACTACAAAACTGCACAGCCATAAAGTGATCAAAATTTCAAATCAGTTGCTGGCCAATACATTGGTCAATATGTTAAAATGTTAAATGTTCATTAATTTTCCTTTTTTTTTTTTTTTTTTTATTGCATTAATTGGAAGAAAGAAATCAATATGGGATTAAAACATCATCAGGACAAGTAAATACTCAAAGGCAAGTTAAATTTTTGGGTGAATATCAACCTTCTAAACGCGCTCTCTGCACCTCAGGCATCACAAAAGAAGCCTACTAAGGGGAAAAACACATGTAACTTGAGATCACACAGGAAAATCCTGCTACATTTCTTTCTTCTCAGTGGAAGTGTTGTTTTTAAAATCATTAGCACTAGCTGAGAGGCCGTGGGGATGTTTTGGAAACATGAGTGAGGTGATGTGCAGCCACCGCAGATCTGTCATTCTGTAAATGACCAACTCCACAGAAACAGGGAAAGAAAAAAGTCAGAAATGAGGCCAAGAATGCAGGAGAAATGGCTCCACCAGGAGGTGGTCGGCTGAGGAATGCAAACAGTTGGGTTTGCAGGCGCGTGACGATGCCTGCAGCGGGGCGTGTGGAGGAGCATCTGCTATTAACAAACCTTTAACTACTTCGTACGTTTAGGTATTAGGGATGTGGAAAATGGTCAAGCAGAATATGTGCTTTAGAAATACTAATAAGCAGCCAAAATGGTATTAATAGGCATGCTTATAAGCATCTAGTTAATATTGAGAATTGGTCCCTATACTAAATAGGATAACCTCCAGCGTCCCGAAATCTCCAAAGTTAAGATGTTTTATGAATTTACTGGGCTATTTCAAATTAACTGTTGTAATTATGCATGAATTGGCAACATAATACATATTATTAGTACTAGGGATGTGCACAGGTTCTCTAAAGTGATATCAATAATTGATAATGTCAACATTGATCAGTCATGATTACGCATGATGTGACTTCAGCAAGATAAAGCTGGATCAGATCATTGTCCTCTGAAAATATCTGAGATCTTAAGAATTTTCCAAAGAATTGCACGTAGGAACATTCTTTATGGACTTCTTGGAATTTATCTTAAGAAATTAATCTACCCCCAACGTGTCTGAAAAGTTCAACAAGGCATTTTTAAACATGACTCGTTGCATGTGAGTAAGTAGTGTGACTTGAAGGCCAGGCAGATTAATCAGCTGATTTCTGGCCATTTTGAGATCGCCTTGCTAAGAGTTCAAAAGAGAAGAATAGTTCTAGAATCACTTTTACTGTTGCTCATACTTATGTTTATGGGACTCTAACAAACCGCTAACTAGACAAACTAATTTTCTAGGCAAGTAAGTTTGTTATAAATATTTTACCCATGAAAATGCACATATTTATTGTCTTTAAACGTGTGCCTTTTAAATCTAAAACATTAAAGTGCCTGCCCCCTCACAGCACCATCTTCTTAAAGATGGTCAAAGAGGCTTTTTCTGGACAACTAGTCGATTCGTTGACCACTATGACCCTTATTGAAAATCAGTGTGCGACCCATCCTGCACCATTGGGACTCTGTATATGAATAATACTTTAAATCACGTGGCCTGTTGGGGCGAGATGTGCTACAGTTTGACTTCCAGCGTAGTAACCATTCACAGCTTGCTAGGACTTGTACAGAAAATCACTACTAAGTTTTCTTCAGAAATTCAGCTAAATCAGTTAATTTCATTTGAGAAAATGTTTGATTTCTACGTCACAGGATTTTTGGTTTTGTTTGCAACCACGCTCTCCAGATAACACCAACGGACACTGAATAATCTTTCGACTCCTAGCATTACTGTTTAAAGGAAAAGATTTATTTGGACTGACATGAACACTTATTCCACTGTTTCAAGGAATAATTTTGGCACTAAAACAGGCACCTGCAGAGGTGTACCGCAGCACATTCGGGGTGAAGTGAAGGTTGGCATATAAAACACTGGAGCTTACAATGACATGTGCAAAGACAGAAAACACTTTAAGTGTGATTTATCTCCCAACAAGACACCTTGTTCACCACCTGCCTGTAAAACGGTCCAAACGACACACCTTGCCCTAGTTATAAACCCATAAAGCCTTCTCTAACTTTCTCCGTCTGTACGGCAGACAACATTTATTTCCATCAGACACACAGTACTCATTTTATCACGAGTGCTTGTCCATGAAAAGCAACACAAACCACAGTAAAGTAGCTAAATGTCTGAGCAAAAGTTCTGCACTTGCTCTAAAATCAATTATTTTCAAAATATTATCTACAACCAAATTCTACATGCAAAATTCTTCATTTTTTACTTGCATTTTACTAAATGATGCATACTGCATACAAAAAAAGCTGGTGAAATCTGAGGATCTGAAGAAAAGGACAGTCTGACTAGTGCACCAAGTATATCAGTACAGTGTTTACAGGTTTTGTTAGCAGACATCAGGCCTTGAGACACATGAGAGCTACAGGGGTTAAAACAAGTCACTGAATCTGGCAAAAGTTCATAGCCTTGAATCTTTGGAAGGTATTTAAGAGAAGTGACTGAAGATTGCTGTGAATCTCCATGGGCACTGAAGTAAATATCAAAGCAGAAGCTGTGGTCCTGAATTTGGTCCAAGCCCATCATTTCCAAAAGGGTTCACTTCCCCAAGCATGATCTAATTCCTCTCAATAAAGTGTGCATGCATGACTCATTTCAACAAATGAGCTGTTTTGGTTGAAGTGCTCACAATACTGGAAAGGCCCATACTTTTTAAATGTATTTATTTTATTTTTTTGCATGTGAATGCAGGTAGTTGACACATGCACTCAAGAAAGCTTCATGTTTGTCCAGTGTCTGCGCTATTTTTCTCCAGGAGTTATAATTAAATGCCTTGTACTCTTTTAAACTGAAGTTGTGGATCTCTCATAACCCCCTCACACCGCCTGATGCTGTTACTGTTGTTGTTGTTGTTCCATCTCTTCAGTTTCATTTTCTAATGAGGGTGGGAAAAAAGAGAGGGTTTGAGATGCACTTCTGGCAAATTTTAACTTGAGGGCCCCGCTTTTAAAGTGGAGTGTATTGTGTGAAAAAACAAGCACAGCCAAGTGAAAAAATATACTAAAATGTATTTGTATGCTACAAATATATTTACATCTTCATGTGCATATTAACAAAAATACCCTTTAATTGTACTTTTGATACACTAAACTTAAATACTTCAAGAAAAAAATGGACCAACTAATTTTTAATGCAGTTTAACTGCACGGAAGTAGTTCTGAGATCCAACTAAAGAAATAGTGAAGTATATTTAATCGTGCAAAATGTTTACATCTGTAAACAATACTGTTCTTGTTTTGCAGGTTTTGTAAGCAGGGGTTACTGGCCACTGAATTTAACAAAGCGCGCAAAGTTCATAGCATTGAATCTTTGAAAGGAATTTCAAAAGATTATTATTATTTTATTTTTTTAATAACTGTGAACAGCACAAACCACAATGAATCAGTAAAGCTGCCTTTATCTTTACTTCCATATAACAGTATGCTGTGTGCCTATTTATTATATTTTTAAGCAATAGAGCAAAAAAGGACACCAAGGCTCACGTGAACATGGGCACTGAAGTAACCAAGGCAAGCTGTGGTCTTGAATTTGGTTCAAGCTAGTTTGAACAAAAGGGTGACCAAAAGTTAAGCTTCATGAAATCCAGTCTGCTCTATTCTCACTTTCCTTCCACACCCTTTAGAAAGTATCAAGCACACATTCCTGTGCCCAGCCTGTAGACACAACATTTTGGTCATATGTAGGATGGGTTCTGATGACTTTGAAAGTTAAAGTGTTAATATGATATGGAAGCATGCGATGACATGTAGATGACGGATCCAGCTATATGCTGAGAAACCAGAAAGACAGCCGTCGATTCCTCTGCATACAGATGAGTGAAGAGACACACGCTGCAGGCAACAAGTGGAAAACATTTGTCGGGGTACGTCTGACGGAGAAACTCTGGTGCTGGGATGTCTATTCAAGCATTCGCTGCTGTTTAATGATCCTTTTGTGACGACTTCAACCGTTTATTCACGAGACCGTGACCATGTTTGAAAAAAAAAAAAGAAGATAAATAACTACATAGGCTTGATATTCACCTTGTCATAACCTGCCCTTGCCAAAAAACCGCAAGACTAGCACAGTCAATGTACTTCCTCGTAAGACTTCCTGCGTGTGCTTTTTTTCACCCCTGTGAGAGTCGGCCGTCTGCAGACCTGCTAGCCTTGAACATCCCACGAGACAGAGACTTCATAACATACCTTCCAAACCTCACAAGATAACCAGGATTTGCCCACTACTTTTCCAGCTGTTTACATAAAGATTCTCCATCATTTTATATAGATTGCACATTACGGACAAATGAAAGGTGCTAAAAAATGTAGAGTTAACTAATATCCACAATAATATTCACAATGTTACATGATGATTTCCAAACAGAAACACAAGAAATAAATAATCAGCAATATTACATAATGTGCATGTGACTCAACAAACAGCTAACGAGCATGTGATTGTTTCAAACACACCTCTTCTTCATGTGTATATCACTGACGTAGCACATGACAAGAGAACAAAACCAAACCCAAAGTGTGAGTTCAGATAAAGACAGCAAAGCTGCTAATAATAATACATACCATAATAAATCTGTTTTTGTTTTTTCTTAAAGAAATTGATACAGTTCATTTCTAATTTGTCATCGAAATTAAGAATTCCAAAATGATCAATTTTCTCTTTCTTAAAACTACTAAAAGGAACCAGAGTTGGTCAAATTGGAACCAGAACTGTAAAATCTCTTAAAATCACCACGTCTGATTGCTCAGAAATGTCTGCTCAAATTTATCACCAGTAAACACAAGCACTGTGTTGTTAAACTACACCTGTTAATTGTGTTAAAAAAACAATGAATTTAGAAATAGACATGGGTAAAAATTTTATGTCATGCCAAATTTTGGCTTTTAGCCCTAAAATACAAAAACCAAGAGTAAAATGTCAAGGTGTTTATATTCCTAGGTAAAATTCTTGTGAACCATGAAAGAAGGCCTAGAGAATAAATGCACCAAAGAAATATATACATTATGTTTAACTCATTCTCATGTCTTTCCGGTCTTGAAATCAAAGTGTTACCTGATATTTCCAAACAGAAATACCAAAAATTATAATTCCGCAAACTTTCAGTGAGTTATCAATACTGTGACTCTACACATGACTCAAACAATTAGCATGCATGTGATTTTTTCTTGAGATTAAATGTCTATGCAAACACACCTTTTCATGCGTACACACAATTTTACATTGTGGTTATCATTGACATCTGATATTAGGAAGTCCAAAATCATCCTTTTCTTTAAAGATACACTTGTTTATTGTAGTAATAAGCAAATCAGTTTGAACTAGTTTGGCGTGTTACTCTTTAGGATGTTAATGACACATCTCAATGTTTATGTTGGACACACGTGTTGTGGTTTTGTCCGATGATAACCTGTTGTTTTGTCATCATTTCAGGCTGTTGTTTCAGGCAGCTGCTTCAACGGTGCTGGGACAACTAATGCAGAAAGAATGATCTGAGGTAATGAGGGGGTGTGATACGCACCCATCCCGTATCTTCTGTATTGCCAAACAATTACACATCAATGACATCATCCTATTAATTATGCCACACCAGTGCAGTCACTCAGCAAATGTGTACGAACCCTGAGAACAGCTTGACTGGCTTTATAACCGTCTGAAATTCTGCCTGTGCGTGGACTACACTGAGCAGGTGGAGTAGAAAAAGCAAACCGATGCTGTCTATTGGTCTTTGTTCTCTTCCTGTGTTGATGGAAAAAAAGACAGAAGTTGCCTAGCCACAAAGCAGCAGGCGTGGACCTGATGCAAGCAGCCGAGCAGGTGAGATGGTCTGGTTAGACATCAAGCAACTAGCAGACGTACTGTTGTCAGAAATCACAGCTGGAACCAACAACCTCAGAGCATCATCAGCACCAGCCCTAAGTTATTAATCCACACGTGCAATGCATCTGATAACTCAACAATAACCTTCTTTAGACACAAGTAAAGGTGGTTTAGACATGCATTTGAGTGTAACGGAATAGAAAAATTATGAATAAACAAACAAACAAAAAAAGAGCATTTAAAGTAATAAAAAAATATTAGGCCAGAAAATGTGAGATTGAGGTGACAGGCATTACATTTTGATTAAAAAACATAAAAAAATAAAGATGAATTGCTGCAATAAGTTTAATGGCATGCATTTTCATTTCATGCCAAGTTTAGATCACTTAACTTTAGCATCCTAAATAAATAATACAAAAAAAACTATAATAATTTTTCAAATGAAAACTAACTCTAGGAAGGGAAGAAATAAATAAATAAATAAATAATAATAATAATAAAATAGTGCAAATAAACTTAAAAACACTGGGAAAAATAATAAATGTATATAATAAAATAAAACTTTAATAACACTGCCATATGATTCAGAATATATGCACACATTACAAGAGAGTGAGGGGAAAACTGAATGCAAGTCTTTGTTATATCACCAGCCAAGTATCTAGAAAAATTACTATATTTTAAACATTTGTTTAGCATAATATGCACTATAATCACTATAAGACCAAAGACATGTATTGAGAAATTAAATGTGGATGTTTTTTTTTAAACTTATATTAAATGTAATGGTCATGTGCTTTGTGAAATTAGCAGTATTGACAGATTAACTTGAGTTTAATACAGTTTAATAATTGAGGGATTGAACAGACTAACTCACACTCCTCCTTTAACCGGTCACAACGGATTCATTTTCAATGGCAAACATATCCAGTTAGAGCTGCCAACACTTTACATAAACAACATAAACTACTCTCAGTGAGCACTCCTCCACCCCCCAGCCATCACACACACACACACACACACACACACACACACACAGAGAGAGAGAGAGAGAGATCATGAGCTCTTCATTTGACAAGACTGACGCAACACTGTGAGAAACATCAGTGATGAAGCTTCTCCTCCTGATGCACACATCACATTGTAGCATACTGATTCTCTGACTCACTTCCCAGAACTCTCTGAGGCAACAATCACACACAAGTTCATTGTTTCTGTGCAGGACAGAACAGAGAGCAGAGATACGATCAGACTGATCTGACAGCAGAGGCTTCACTGGTATCTCATCAACATGTAAACTCATTTCACACGGTTAATAGCAGAGCTATGACTACTGACTCATATATACAGCATGGGTTTTCTGGGAATAAAATGTATGTATGTATTAGAGCTGTAGCGATACACTAATCTCACGATACAATATGATACAATACACGATATTCAGCTCACGATACGATATATCACAACGATTCTATATAATTCGATACGCTTACATCATTTTCTGATAGATTTAAAGGGCACAGAGTGATTTTGGTGACATCTTGTTTCATTTACTTGGATTGAATTAATTGAAATGAAAACTCAAAACATCAGACAGCTTGCAAAATAAATGCTTGACAAAATTAATCAAAGTTGTGTTGAGAAAATTAGTTCCATTTATTGAAACAGTGCAAACTGTAGCTTACAAGCCTTTGTAAAGTAAATAAAGTGCAACATTGCAATTTGCAATTAACAATGGAGAGTTAAAATGCAAGTGGCCTGTTCTGAACAGTTTCTTTGACAGCTTTTTAGCTTGACACTGAACGTGAGGTAGCCAGTCTAGCCGCCAGGTAAGTAAACATAGTAGTACCATGGCTTCTCCAAAACATCAAATAATTCAAGTCACTAAGAACTAGGGCTGTCAAAATTGCTAAAAAATGACGTTCGAATATTCCCTCCAAAAAACCCAGAATATTCGAACTATTCGAACATCTGGTGGCGCATGTTGTCAATGACGCGCATTACGTCAATAACAGGACAAAATAATACAAAGAGACATAACCACTTGTATAGGTAGTCTATTTAAGTTTAAACATACAACCCGAATTCCGGAAAAGTTGGGACGTTTTTTAAATTTTAATAAAATGAAAACTAAAAGACTTTCAAATCACATGAGCCAATATTTTATTCACAATAGAACATAGATAACATAGCAAATGTTTAAACTGAGAAAGTTTTTACAATTTTATGCACAAAATGAGCTCATTTCAATTTTGATTTCTGCTACAGGTCTCAAAATAGTTGGGACGGGGCATGTTTACCATGGTGTAGCATCTCCTTTTCTTTTCAAAACAGTTTGAAGACGTCTGGGCATTGAGGCTAGGAGTTGCTGGAGTTTTGCTGTTGGAATTTGGTCCCATTCTTGCCTTATATAGATTTCCAGCTGCTGAAGAGTTTGTGGTCGTCTTTGACGTATTTTTCGTTTAATGATGCGCCAAATGTTCTCTATAGGTGAAAGATCTGGACTGCAGGCAGGCCAGGTTAGCACCCGGACTCTTCTACGACGAAGCCATGCTGTTGTTATAGCTGCAGTATGTGGTTTTGCATTGTCCTGCTGAAATAAACAAGGCCTTCCCTGAAATAGACGTTGTTTGGAGGGAAGCATATGTTGCTCTAAAAACTTTATATACCTTTCAGCATTCACAGAGCCTTCCAAAACATGCAAGCTGCCCATACCGTATGCACTTATGCACCCCCATACCATCAGAGATGCTGGCTTTTGAACTGAACGCTGATAACATGCTGGAAGGTCTCCCTCCTCTTTAGCCCGGAGGACACGGCGTCCGTGATTTCCAACAAGAATGTCAAATTTGGACTCGTCTGACCATAAAACACTATTCCAGTTTAAAATAGTCCATTTTAAATGAGCCTTGGCCCACAGGACACGACGGCGCTTCTGGACCATGTTCACATATGGCTTCCTTTTTGCATGATAGAGCTTTAGTTGGCATCTGCTGATGGCACGGCGGAATGTGTTTACCGACAGTGGTTTCTGAAAGTATTCCTGGGCCCATTTAGTAATGTCATTGACACAATCATGCCGATGAGTGATGCAGTGTCGTCTGAGAGCCCGAAGACCACGGGCATCCAATAAAGGTCTCCGGCCTTGTCCCTTACGCACAGAGATTTCTCCAGTTTCTCTGAATCTTTTGATGATGTTATGCACTGTAGATGATGAGATTTGCAAAGCCTTTGCAATTTGACGGTGAGGAACATTGTTTTTAAAGTTTTCCACAATTTTTTTACGCAGTCTTTCACAGATTGGAGAGCCTCTGCCCATCTTTACTTCTGAGAGACTCTGCTTCTCTAAGACAAAGCTTTTATAGCTAATCATGTTGCAGACCTGATATCAATTAACTTAATTAATCACTAGATGTTCTCCCAGCTGAATCTTTTCAAAACTGCTAGCTTTTTTAGCCATTTGTTGCCCCCGTGCCAACTTTTTTGAGACCTGTAGCAGGCATTAAATTTTAAATGAGCTAATTAAGTGGATAAAAGTGTAAAATTTCTCAATTTAAACATTTGCTACGTTATCTATGTTCTATTGTGAATAAAATATTGGCTCATGTGATTTGAAATTCCTTTAGTTTTCATTTTATTAAAATGTAAAAAACGTCCCAACTTTTCCGGAATTCGGGTTGTATTTGACAACGTATAACCTACACAAAAACAAGGAAATCAACTAATGTCCAAGACTGCAGACCTCACGCTCTCTCACCCTCTCTGCGCATAACGGTTTAAATGAACAAACAAATTTTTCAGTGCTGATCAAGAGTTTTGTGCATGCAATTTAAGCTCGCGAATTCTGTCCCAAATATAGCAGGCTTCATTCAGTGACTGAAACAAATATTATTAATATTAATTGAAGTTTTACAGCATAGAACTGACATTGAATGCTCCGAGCGAGCTGTGCTGTGGTAAACATGGAACTTTTCCTTGACATGAAACGATAAATAATCAAACCTCGGATCCATTGCTTGACAGAACTTCCCGAAACCTGCCCCATCCGCGATACTGATCGGTCTCATGTCCTTACAAATGAACGAAATTATTTTATCCGTTATGGCCTCTTGTCGTGTTGCAGACAAAGAGCTTGCGGCGGGCGATGCAAAGTAACGTTAAGTGTCAAGACGTGACTGTTTAGCTGGAGTTCCACACATTATGCCATGCTCATTTGGGTGCACATTTTTGAGATGTGACCTCATGGTTGAATGGTATGCTAACTGTATCTTAAATAGCTTGCATACAACTTTATCTCGCGGGTCAACAATTTTACCTCGCTTTCTCTGCTGCGGTCGAGTTGGGCTCTGCACTTGCTGTCATCTTCCATGAAGACGCGTCATTTTTCAGCAGTGATGCTGTGCCAGACGGTGCGACTCCTGTGACCTGTCCCTGAACCCTCAGGCGCGCTAGTGCGCCCACTCGCAAAGCAGACAGCCACGCCTCTACTACCGCGGATGTTTTACACATTTTTTTTTATTCGAATATTAATTTTCACCTTTGAAATTCGTTTTTTAAAAAATATTCGAATATATATTCGAATTTAGAATATTCGTTGACAGCCCTACTAAGAACATTTAACTTAAAACTTAGCTGAGTATTTTAAGGCCTGTAAGCCTACACATATGTGAGGTAGCCAGTCTAGCCAGCAGAAAAAAATAAACCATGGCAGCCAGACAATAATTGGCTGGGAGGCTTTAACGTGTGCCCTTGTCTGAGCGTACAGCCCTGGAATGCAAACCTTGGTGAGGTGTTCGCGGGTTGGAATAGGATAGCGGGGCTCCATCGCGTTCACCATGCGCCTAAAGCCGGGGTTTTCCACCACTGAATACATTCTCAAATCCTGACAAATAAAGTAGGCAATGGACTCTGTAATTTTCTGCGACCTTGGTGAAGCAGATGGAAACTTGTGGGAACAACCGCCATCGATGTCCAGCATAGTTTGTTTTGGGTCACGCGGCCGCTGCTGCTTTGGGTCCTTCGTAAGCATAAACTTGTCCAGGTGGTGACGTTTTAGGTGCACTCATAAATTTGTGGTATTGCCGGAATATTTAACATTAATGCTTTTATCCAAGTCGATGCTTTCCTTCTTTTTTTTTAAACCAAAGTGCTCCCACACTTGGTAACTTGGTAAACAGGAAGAGGTAGACGTCTGCGTCTGTGTAAAGTTAGTACGGGGAACTTGCTCTACAGCAACACTAGCCGCTGGCTGACCAAATCGCTCTTCCTGCAAAGCGAACTGGGGTAAACACGGGGGATTTGAATGGGACGTATGTAACGATACTCGCGGCTAAAAAAATCAATACTTTCTTTGGAAAAAAAAAATTGATTTATATCGCGGAATCGATAAAATCGCCCAGCCCTAGTATGTATGTATGTATGTATGTATGCCGCGTTTTCGTTAACTAGACGAGACTGGACTATAATGTTATTTGAGGACTACCGGACATTCAAAATGCATTCTATAGGCTATTGTCCTTCAAAATGTGCGTCCCTGTCATTGGATAAGGGCCGTTTCAGTATAGTAGCCCGCAGTGGATGTATAGACTAATAAAACACGAACTAGCAATCTGAAACAATGGCCTCAGCACCCGAAGGGGTAGCGATGAGGTAACCAGACGTCCCGTTTTTCCTGGGAGTCACAATTCGTTGTCGATTTACTTAAAGTGAAGGCGGGATAGGTGGAATCACGCTGATAGAAGTGCTCTCTCCCGCGCGCTTCCACTTCCTCAGTTCTCACATACAGCGCACGATCAGTTCTCAGCGCTTAAATACACACACAGCAGTACAGATGTTTATTGTGTAGTAGAGTATCTCACGTAAATACAGTCGGTTATGGATTAACTGAACATGAACAGATGTGTGAAAACTGAACGCGTGTCAGTATTTAATGCATGCCTTCCGTCTTAAGAGGACAGCATTCCAAATTAAATACCTATCTGTCATTAATGTTAACCAACAAAAGATGTTAAATAAATGTATACATGTTAAGTAAAACCTACAGTATCTGAAAAATGAGCTTAATTTGTATCTCTATTGTATTTGTCTAATTATGCTTCTTTATTTATTATATATATATACAGAGCAACACCTTCTCATTCAAAGAGTTTTCTTTATTTTCATGACTATGTCACACTGAAGGCATCAAGGGCTATTTGACCAAGAAGGAGAGTGATGGGGTGCTGCGCCAGATGACCTGGCCTCCACAGTCACCGGACCTGAACCCAATCGAGATGGTTTAGGGGTGAGCTGGACCGCAGACAGAAGGCAAAAGGGCCAACAAGTGCTAAGCATCTCTCGGGGAACTCCTTCAAGACTGTTGGAAAACCATTTCAGGTGACTACCTCTTGAAGCTCATCAAGAGAATGCCAAGAGTGTGCAAAGCAGTAATCAAAGCAAAAGGTGGTTTCTTTGAAGAACCTACAATATGACATATTTTCAGTTGTTTCACACTTTTTTGTTATGTATATAATTCCATATATAATTCCACATGTGTTAATTCATAGTTTTGATGCCTTCAGTGTGAATCTACAATTTTCATAGTCATGAAAATAAAGAAAACTCTTTGAATGAGAAGGTGTGTCCAAACTTTTGGTCTGTACTGTATATATACACATACACACACACAGACACACACATATATATATATATATATATATATAAAATAATAATAATATTTTTATAAATTGCTCCTTTTTCATTAAAGGGATAGTTCACCCAAAAATGAAAATTGTCATAATTTATACAAGATTTTCCAAATTCAGTCCTTGATTCAAATTTCTCATAAGCTTAATTGATTTGGTCTAAAGAGAGAAGAATTAATGATTATTTTAATTTGAAAAATACATATAAAATAGCTACCAAAATACATTTTGGTAACTACGGTTTGGCTAAAACTATTGACTAAAAGAAGTGACTAAAGGTTGACAAAAATGCGATGACTTCTGTCGACTAAAACTAGACTAAAACTACGAAAGACTCAAACGACTTAAATGTGACTAAGACTATTAATCATCTTCGTCTCAAGACTAAATCAAAAATGCCTGCCAAAATTAACACGGAATGCTTCTGGAGCAGCAATGTTGAAAACAATTGTGTTGCTTCATTTTTTGTGGAAACAGTGATGGTTTTTTTTTCAAGGTTTTTATTAAATATAAAGTGTTTATATTTGCAACCTTTATTTGAAATAAATATTTAATATATTTCTGTCACTTTTGATCCTTTTGAAGCACATTTGCTGAATAAAAGATTTGAAATTGGTAAAAAAAAAAAAAATAATAAAAAATAAAATGGTCTCAATTAATAATTACCTGCCTGTGTGGGTAAAAAAAAAAAAACTAAGTAACATTGTTACATTTTTGCACATACTTTTAAATGAATTAATAGCATTCTTCATAGTTTTTCTTTTACATTTTATAAATAACATAGTATTTTAAACTAGACTTTTACCGCACTTTATTTGAAAGCATAGAAAGTGATTACTGTGCATATGATTTCTGTGATGTATTGTAAGTGACTGTTTCTTCAGAACAGTGTTATAATCAGAGCTGTATTTTTCCCCATCAATCTGCACATTCAGTAATCAGACTGTAAGACTGTAGCCAAGGTTACTACTTTTATAAATTGCTGTTAGTTAGAGAATTCAGAAAATGTGCGTTCATTTATATGAGTTTATGGCCAGATTTTGACCTTTCCAATATGGCAGATGCACTGATGTGTGACAGTAATTAACAACAGTTGCATCTGGGTGTTCACATCTACTGTAAAACATTTCTCGAAGAATAATCCACACATAAATCTGATCCTTCACTTGATATGAGCCAAGGGAAACATGATATGAAAACTGACCTGCTTTTACTAAAGTACCACAGACATTATCAAGCTCAAAACAAACATTATGATTAGAGATCAGTGTGTTTAGCCAAAGGCTGCATGATTCACTGAAATAAAACCGAAACTGCAATATGGCTTACTGTGATTATTAAATAAAATGGTAAATAAAATGGTAAATTGACTGCATTTATATATTTTATATTTTATATATATATATATATATATATATATATATATATATAAAACCACAAAATTGTGGCCAAATTGTGTAGCCTTACAAAAAAAAGCACAACTAACCTGGAGTATTTTTCTAATTCGATTTTAACGTTAAAAATGTAAAATGGCAATTAGGCTTTTTCCTCAAATCGTGCAGCCTTAGTTTATCCCCAATGGCATTTGGGACCGTTAGCTGCCTAAACATCAAAAACTAGATGAACTGATGTCTGTTGGATTGCAAAGGATTTCAGTACATCATGTGCAAACACATCTCTGTCCATGACAGTCATATGACTGCACAGTTACACAACGCATCACACTCATCTCAATCAAGATTAAGCTTTTGTATGGTGTTTCACACAGCTGTACCAATCTACAGAGTCTAAGATAAGAAAGTAGCTCATGAAAGTGGTCTACACAAAACCCCTAAGACCTAGATCATGTCGTGCTGACTGCAAAAACACCTCAAATATGTGTTTCTGAAAACATTCTTTACAATAGCTGACGAACCACATACCAAAAAAACCAGTGAGGGATGATGGGCCACACCTGTGTTTGACGTAGATCGACAGCGCCTGTCAGTCCAGTTCTTATGCTCATTTGATTGTCAGAGAAATGGGAAGCCACTAAGTTAAAAAGTCTGATATTAGGCCAATGCAGAATACTGCTGATTTGGCAAGAGACTGGACCCTACAGCTACAGACTGAAGCATATGCGATCCAGCTGGGATAAACGGAGTGCTGCAGGAATGACGTACTTTGTACTTTTGTAGGTCAAAACCCATAAAACTGTTGTATTTGAGCACTTTCAGTTCCATCCTCCTGAGGTTAATGGGTTTTTAAATGTGTTTTTGGTTAAATGCCTAAACACACTGGTTGCTTTCACAGCCTCGTTATCAGGGAAAATCTTTTAAAAGACTGATAGACTTGTTTGAAGCTTAATTGTAGTGATGCTGAAGTCATGTGACCGTGGTGTACTTTCATTTATAGCCTACTTTTGGCATTTTACTTCTGGTGATCGTGTTTAGGCATCAAAATCCATAAAGTTATTTATGATGAACAAAATGTGTAAGAATCAAACTTTTGTTAGTCACAGAGCTTATTTTCTAAAATAATCCTAAAACCAATGAAAAATCCTACTGGGTTTTTGTGGAGGGAATCAGAGTGATCTTACCTGAACGGTTTTCTTGATTCTGTGAGAGGGTCCGGGATACTCTGGAGAATACAAGTCTGTCAGGAACAGGGAGTTGATGAGTGTAGACTTCCCCAAACCTGATTCTCCTGCAGGACAGAGAACAAGAGGTTACGCTAGAGATTTCAGGACGTGACTCACTCATCACTTCTGTTGGACGGTGAACAATGAAATGAGTGGAATTTGAGTCTGCAGATTTCCACAGAATCTGAACAGCCATCATTCACAAATTCTCCATTTGCATGCTTGTTCATTAAACATTTTGGGCAACTTGTGGCGCTTGCTAAGTCTATGGTCCTATGAAAGGCATTTTATTTTTCCAAAATTTTGAATTTTTCCATTTTATTATATTCAGAACTCCGTTTTAATACGGTGTACATTTTAAATGGACCTTTCACACAAAAATAAAAATTACACCATGATTTACACATCCTTAAGCCATCCTAGGTGTATATGGCTTTTTATTATAGATTTAAAAGTCCTGGCTCCTCCAGTGAATGGGTGTTGAGATTTTGAATCCCAAAAAAGTAAACAAAACTTGGTTCTCATGAGACTATCATATTCTCAACGCAGCTTAGACTACGTCTTACGTCAATGAACACCACTCTCCTGGAAGATTATGGTTTATGCAGTTCTAAATGTGGATATTTTTCTTATACAAATGCATTGATTCACCTCAGAAGGCATTTATTTACCTCCCAGGTCCGTGTGGAGCACTTTTTATGATGGATGGATACATCTTTTTGAGCTTCAAAATCTCAACCAACATTCACTGCCATTATAAAGCTTGTAAGAGACACCACATGTATTTGAGCTTATTATATTCAGTTATTTTTTGTTGACCTCTTTTTAGGCCTAGTTATTAATTTTGTTCCTTATGTAAAATTTTGGGTAATATAACCCCACTTTTTGAAAAACCTCCTGTGTCCTCTTGCCTCACTGTCTTGGTCCCTGACAGTGTTAATTAAATTAATCCATAGAACTTTAACAACTGAATCTTTTAAAATGTAAAAAAAAAAAAAAAAAAAAAAAAAAAAAAAAAAAAAACTTTACCTTAAACCAAATTAAGCCATATTGAATGGATGGTTCACCCAAATATGAAAATTCGGTAACACTTTAATAGGTAACACCTATTAGTTGCTTATTAGCATGCATATTACTAGAATATTAGCCATGTATTAGTGCTCATTAAGAACATATTAATGCCTTATTCTGCTTGACCATATTCTAAATCCCTAATCATACCCAATACCTAAACCTAACAACTACCTTACTAACTATTAATAAGCAGGAAATTAATTTATTGAGAGAAATGTCGTAGTTAATAATTAACAAGTGTTACCTATTCTAAAGTGGTACTGAAAATTCTGTCATTGATTACTCACCCTCATGTGGTTCCAAACCTGTAAGACCTTCGTTTATCTTTGGAACAAAAATTAAGATATTTCTGGTGCATTCCGAGAGCTCTATGACCCTCCATAGACAGCAAGGATCCTTAAATGATCAAGGCTCAGAAACATAGCAAGATCATTATAATAATCCACGTGACATCAGTGGTTCAACCGTAATGTTATAAAGCTACGAGAATACTTTTTATGCACAAAGAAAACAAAAATGAAGAATTTATTCAATAAATCGTCACCCTTTAGCACCATTTTGGAGAGTATCACATACGTAATCAACGTATGCAATGTATGTAACATGGATATACGGCTTAGATTCAGATCAAAGCGTAAACAGCGTATACGCATACGGTGCTTTCGACAAAGAACAGTATACGTTGCTTACATACATTAATTATCCACCAATTTTACTCGATTCAATAAATTGGTCCACATTTTGCTGTAATCATAAGCCCCTATAAGGCCCAGCATTACACATCTACCAAATTCAGCACTTGGAAAGGCTGAGATGTTGCAGTTTTTCAACTTGACTCTAAAAACAGGAAACCAGTCTGGAGGAGTGGCATAATGTGATCAACTCTGACATGAACTTATATGGGGTCGTTCCCTGCCTGCGAGTCTGGGAAAATGCAGACGGCATCAGAAATGTGTGGAATTCCATTAACCACAAGAGAATACAACTATTTCGCTGGATAGATAGAGAGAAATCTAAACAGTCTGAAACTCTGAGATTATGATAAAGTACAAAACAGGAGAAGAACCACAGGGTGTGCAGAGAACCAAGACAAAGAAGATGTTCACAAGACATTATAAACTTTATTAGTGGTGTTTGCCAAGACAAGCATCAATTTCACCACTGCTCATACTTAACCTTTAACCCTTGACTCTAAGTGTTCAACTTCAGCATGCAGCTCATCCAGCACAGTTTCCGCTACGGACATGAACAGTAACTCAACTCATTTGGATTCTTTAGAAAAAGTATAGTTACTTATACTTGATTAAAAAAAATACTGTAAAAATAATAAAATTGTAAAATATTACTACAATTTTTTATTTTAATGATTAATAAAAATGTAATTTATTCCTGTGATCAAAGCTGAATTTTCAGCACCATTACACCAGTCTTCGGTGACACATAAATCATCAGAAATAAGTCTAATATGCTGATTTGCTGACATTTCTGATTATTATCAATGTTGAACACAGTTGTGCTGCTTTGTATTTTTGTGGATACTGATGAATCTTTGATAAATACCATGTTAGAAAAAAACAGCATTTATTTGAAACTGAAATCGTTTTTAATACTATACATTTCTTTACTGTCACTAGCTATGTTTTCATTCAGATTTTTGTGAATTTTGAGTTATACTGGATGGAAATGCCAACATATGCACACAATTAAAAACTCATATGCTCACCTGAGGTGGATAATTTTTTTTAAATCTATTAAATAACCCCAAAACCACACAGAGCTACTTAGCATCTGCACCACCAGCATTGTGATTGAGTACTTTACCGAAAACCCCAAATTTTCTTCATGTGCTAAAAAAAAGTAACTCATCCCACTCAGTTAATCAAATATATAGCTGACATTTGATTTCCACAAGCTTCTAGTGCTTCACCCCAATGCATAAGCCTCCAACAACAAGTGACTTTTTCACAGAACAATTCCTCCAAGCATCCGAGAACAATTCATCAACTGGATGCATGGCAATGTGGTTCCTGTGAGGCTTGGAAACAAAGAGGACAGTGTGAAGGAAACTGGGTGCATGTTGGCACAGAGCACCACTGGGCTTCTCTCCTGACCTTTAACAAGTGCCCAACCCTGCGCCACTTCCACAGGCCGTAAAACACGGAGAGAACCTTCAAACAAAGGAAAGCTTATTTCAAACCCTAAATGTTTCCAGAAGGGCAGAACAACAGTGACCTCACCATCGCAACAGAAACGTCTTCCACTCATTGCCTGGAGAGATGCAAAAGCAATTGCTATCGTTGAGCAGAATGAAGAAAAGCCCTACAGGATTTATTTTGCTTGCTGAATGTGGTTTTTGAAACAGTCTGTGGTCTTGTGAAAACAGCGAGTGAAATACAGTCTTCTTTAAAATGTCATTATGAATAAGGAAAAAACAAAAGCAGGCGGCGAGCAGAGGAGCAGAGCAGGCACTGGGATGCACTTCTGCCATTCTCTGAAGTGAAAGCAGCGCAGCAGAGAGACCAGAAAAACAGCCACGATGGTGGAGTTACTGCTGGGAGACATATGATACTGAATACAGGCCTGCCAGAGTGAAGAATTTCCCTGCTGGAACACATTCACATAAAAAGCTGAAGATCTTGTGGAATCGTAGCTTGCAGGAGTTTTATGGTATCGTAACTTGCAGCTGTTTAAGGAAACTCATTTAGTATGAATGCTTTAAAGCGATAAATGTCACTCCAAAAATGTATGATTTTTTCTCTACAGTGGAGCACAAAGTAGATGAAGTAGTTCTTTCCACACAGTGATACAGTGCTACCAATCTCCCAAAAATAAAAATGATGCTGCAATGATAACGTCATGTTCTGAGGTTTCAAGAACATTTTCAAGAACTGCACCCATGAGCTGTATGAACTACTTTCATAGTTCTTCTTTATCCTTCTTAAAGCTCCACAGCATCCATTACTGTTCACTTTCATTGAATAGAAAGGACCAATGTGAATATTCTGCTGCTGCCTCTGATTTCCACCCAAGATTCAAAATGAACAAAGGGCAAGAATCTTCTCAACTGCATATTTTTACACTTTGAAATTATAGTTATGTTGGACAGAAGACCAATTGTAATTCAGAATGCAAATATATTCATGACACGAACCAATTAAAATTTAGTATGCAATTCAGAAAACCAATTATAGTTCTGTATGCAAACAGACGCAAGACAGAAGACCAATCATAATTTAATATGCAAATAAATGGTGGTATTTAGATGTTGGAATTGTTGTCATATGTTGAATTTGTTTTTCAAAAAGAGTCTGATGTCATCATGACCACTGCAGTGTCCAAAAAAAAAAAATTTTAATTATTAATGTTGTTATTAATTATTAATCCTCATGTCGTTCCAAACCCGTAAGACCTGCACACAGAAGGTATTCTCCTAGCTTCGTTTGTTACAATTGAACCACTGATATCACATGGACTTATTTTAATAGATGTCCTTACTACTTTTCTGGGTCTTGAATGTCAGAAAATGGTACGAAATACAGCTAAAATTCTAACAATATTGTAGGAATCATTTCAGAATGTTTATTAGCTAATTAACAATAAAAAAAAAATAGATAGCCAATCAGAATCCACCCAGCTTTTATAAGCTTGAACATTTAAAGCAGAAAACGACAAAAAGGTTTTTAGTAACTAGAACTTTACTGTATCTTCTGTTGGGGTGGATGCTAATGGTTATCTTTATACCCATTATACTGTTTTCTCAGTGTGAACAGACCTTAAAAATTACATTCTGTATGTGATTTGAAACTTTTTCCATATCTCATGAAGCATACATGAAAAATTAAGCCATCACAAGACAATGCAATTATGAAAGGTGTGGTTTCACTCTTTGTGACAAACAATAGAGCTATGTTGTCTACAAATATGCAAGAAAATATGTGAAACACTGTTTATGATTTGTCGGTTTCCTCTGTTTACTTGTCATTGACAGCATTGGCAAAAAACTGAATTCTGGTTTTATACAGAAAGAAAGCTATACATGTTTAGAACAGCATGCGGTTGAGAAATTGACAACAGATTGTTGGGTGAACTTTTCCTTTAAGTAGTTATACTCTAAATCACTCCACGCAAAAGATCGGAGTTTGTGTACGGAGTTTAGCATTGAGGAAAAAGAAGAGAGACATTGATAGATAAACAGAAAGGTGACTATGAGCACAAGGCTTACTATTTTAACACTAGAGCTAATTACAGACTCCTTCATTGAACTCTCCACCAAGAATGATGACAGATCAGGGCTTTCCTGTCAGCCGCCCAAAAATGCTAAACTGCGGTATCTGTAACCCGCCCTGTCTCTGTGCATTACGAAACTCAATGTTTGTGCTGTGTGTAATCCTTACAGGCCTGCCCTGAGCAGATGAGAAACAACACACAACAGTCTAACCGTCTGTATTTCACAACATTAACCATTACTGAACACACTCCTCAAACACTACAGTAAGTTCAATCTACCGCATTTGCGGAAATCTAAACCAGAGGCAGTGAGTGTTATGGAAAGCCAGAGCAGAGCGAGGTGAGAGTCCTGTCACTGGAGCAGCTCAGCCCAAAGCCCACCAGGCGGCCCGGCGAGAGTCCGCCTCGCTTCCTTTAAAGGAAATGTCCCACAGCTGAGTAAACCAGGAGGGTTTACTCCAGAGGAACTTCCATCGCATGACAGGGGCGGGAGCTGGGAAGCAGGAAAAGCTCGGGACAGAGTTTACTACGAACTTCCAAAGAACTTTCACTGAACGCAGGAAAGAAGACCTGCTTGGTGCTGTCAGAATGAATCAATTAAAGCTATAGTTAAAGCTATCTGAATGAAAATTCAGAGCTACATTATGTAGAAGTGAAGATTTTTTCCGCACACAAAGTGCATACATTACATGGCTCCCAAAAAACCTGGATTAAACCACTGGAGTCACATGGTTTTGTTTCATGATGTCTATATGGCATACTTTGAGCTTGAAAGTTTTAATTTTCTTAGACTTTTCACACTATATTTTATTTTAATTTAACCTTGCAACAATGTAATTACACATTTAAGTACTGAGTAATATTAATTAGCAACAGGGTTTGGTTTAGGGTTATTTGTATGTAATTATGCATCATTTCTGTTATTACTACAGTAACACGGTTAAACATTTTAACGAAATATCATTAAGATGTTTGTGATTCTGAATAAACTAAGCAGTATCAAATGTCATAAAATCACAAGTCTGTTTTGATTTAAAGGGCCAGAAGATATAGTTTATATGAATAAAAATCACAAACACTTGTAAATTCTATATTAATGTTTTTTTTTCACATGATTATGAAAACTTGTATACAATGTACTCTCCGTAACAAAATAACTTTTATAATGTTTATTAGTTTTGACAAATAAGTTTTTGCTCAAAAATGTGTTTATAATTTCCGCACAGGAGAGATTTGGTGGGGTTTCAAAACAAAGGGAAATCAATATCGGCATCGGATATCGGTCAAAATGATTTGAAAAGATCAGCATATCGGATATCGGCAAAATATTAATATCGTGCATCTCTAGTACCCAACCTTTTTATCATATCACATTCAGTCTGCAATTCAGAACATCAATAGTTCAATATCCAAACAGATGTAAGAAAGGCCAATTGTAATTCAGCATGCAAAAAAATGTCAAATATTGCAGTCTGTTTACTGATGGAGTGCAGTAAAGGTCATTAGGCGTTTTTAAACATCTTAAATTTGATATACTTTCTTCAAATTTAACATTTAAGTTAAAAAAAATTAAAATCCAGAAACAGCTAGCACACCTAGGCTAAATGTGTAATTATATCCTAACTATTTACATTTTATAAGTACACTGTTGCTGTGCAACCACTGTAAAACTTCAAATGTGGAAGACAAACCATTATTATATAATAATGGTAATAAAACCAATAATCCTTAACACTGATAATAAACAGATCTAAAAAAGGGAAAAGAAAGACGAACAGACTTAAATCCTCTACATCAGCCAAGATCATCAGCTGGTTAATCACTGGTAAATATTGACTTTAACCAGCCTCATGACTCTATCCTACTGTTTCAGTCAACAGACAAGTCTGAAACCATGGACAACCCCAGTGTGCATCCCACCAAGAACAGACAATCAGTCTTAAACAACAACATCAGGGTCTTTACCATTCAGAGAGAGAGAGAGAGAGAGAGAGAGAAAGAGAGAGAGAGAGAGATAGCTGGAAGTGTTTGACAGCATTTCTTCAATTACTATGCGATTCTAATTACACGCTGTACACCAAATTGCCATCTAAAAGCTCATTTCCTGCCCAGTGTGCAGCAGAGGGGGAAACTCCAGGGCGTAGCTGCTCCAGCTCTCCTCCCAAAATCCCATGGAATGGAATTCTGAAATACTAACATGTCAGAAATGCAGATTCGGTTCTGGATTGTGAGCAGGATGTGAGGTGACCCCAGGTGATTGGGCGTCAGGGCCAGTGTCAGGCTCAAGGTGGAGGTAGATACGAGTCCTCAGGCCAAGCTAAATGAATGGGATTACAGGAAACTTCCCACCCACCAGGCCACACTCTCACACACACATGCATTCCAAAGGAGGGGAAAAACCCCAGGCCCATGGGAGAATGGGAAGAACATTTGTTTTAAAATTCTCATTTCCTTCAAGCCCTGCTGTCTCATTCTGTTCTGCCATGTGAAATCCATCACTGATGCATTTCAGCGTACAGCTGCCAGCGCTTGGCATGAAGCGGCCCGCGTGAAACTGTACACCGCTAGACACATGAGCGCATATAATCCACATAACACTGTATAGCATGTTTGGTCAGCAGCCCTCTATTTCTGACCCCGTTTTTATTAATGTTTCACTCAAGCTTTTTTCCGTATGTCACAAACCTCAAAAAGAAATACAAATGACAATTCAGGCATCATTTATTTGGCTTGAAGCCATTCCAACCAATATGATTGAAAGTAGTGTGAAACAAAAACAACTGAAAAAAGTAATTGTGACTTTTCATATCTCAATTTTGAGGTCTTTTCTCGCAATTGCAAGTTTACATCTCGTAATTCTGACTGTTCTCTAAGATTTGCGCAATATTAAAAATTTGGATCTATTAAGTCAGAATTCCAAAATATAAACTCACAGTTGTGAGCTATAATGTTAGAACTGCAAGACATAAACCTACAGTTGAGCAATTGTGGCTTTTTTTCACGTAATTCAGATTGTTTCTCACAATTCTAACTTCGTAACTGCTATTGTGAGTTTACATCATGCAATTCTGAGGAAAAACAGGCAGAATTGTGATATAAAAAGTCACAATTACCAGAAACAAGCTTCCAAACTTTTCTTCTTTTGTGAAAAAAGAAAGAAGAAATTTAGCATTAAATTTCTTTTGCTGCTCTTTTCTATGCAATGAAAGGGAATGAGGACTGTCCAGCTATTACATTTAATTTTGCAATCAACAGAAGTAGTCATACTGGCTTTAGGGAGTAAAATGATGACAAGTTTCTTCTTTTGGGTGAACCATTTCTTTTAATGATCTACAAAAAGATCAAAACTTTGAAAATAAAGACAAGGTCAATTAGATATTGCAAGAAGACCATTGCAGGCTTTAGATATCAGTACCCTTAAATGACACACAAGCTTTCACTTAAGTTAAAGAGAGGAATTCAATGGCACAGGACAGAAGATACTTACCGACGACCATGAGAGTGAATTCAAAGCCCCTCTTCACAGACTTTCTGTACACTTGGTTGGGGAGATTTGCGAACCCCACATACCCCTCAAGGTTCTTCTGTTGCTGTAGACCAAAACCAAAACACAGTCAATGTCTTCAGCAGGCATGACTGACAAAACACAACAAATGAGAAACACGTAGGCGGCCATCTGTCGCAAGCCACGACTGCACACGGTTACTGTTAACACCTTCATGAATCTTGAGAAACATTCAGTTTGACACTCAGATAACCGCATAGAAAACATGGCTAGAAGTATGCATGGGCTTTTTTTTCAAGACAAAAGATAATTTAAGAAGTATATTTTTACATTTCCTGAAGAAAATGCGAAAACAATAATCCATGAATATGCACACTTACTGCTACTTTGGAGAGCATTCAGATCATGTTGTTCCACAGATCGATGGATGAATAGATGAAGAGATGATCAGGTTCCACCAGGCAGGCAGAGAGGCATCCACATAGACAAAATAAAACACAAAGAGACCGAATAAGACAAAGACAGATAACAGCTGAAGTACTTAAAGAGGTCTGCAACTCAGCTTCAACAAAATCTTTGGTCTGTCAATCAAACCAATGAGGACAAAGGCCTGTTATTAACATCCATTTGAGGTGAACCAATCACACACAGGTGATCATCCAAATTAATTCACATTAATACAGGTGTAAATGGCCAATAACACTACTACTTGGGTTTAAGGAAGAAACACATCTGAGGAAGATTCTGTAAATATCAGTCTATTTTAGTCCTAATACCAAGCCTGTAGTGTTTTTCCAGTGCTGCACGACCAAACCACTTCTCTAAACATACAGAATTACAGGAAGGCCAGAAATGGGGCTTTAGCACAAGACTTTCACAGTAAATCTCACTGAATGAACCAGGCCTTCCCTGAATGCAAATCATCAAATGCACAGATTGGTGATTGCAGCACATAAAAACCCCAACTCATTTGACTATCAAAACCTTCATGCTATTCTGCTAACACTACAAAAGCAAATGTCTTGGAGGAACTAGACAAACTTGTGATGAGGATTCAGAAGGTCAGGTACAACGTACAGTAAAAGAGTATCAAATCAGCTCAGACGACTCATGCATTATATTATATAGCATTTTATAGTCTTCTTAAGTCAGAACAGATCAACATTTATGCCATAGTTATTCAATGGCAATCACATTTTCATAACATCGACAAGACTAGTTTCATAACAAGACTAAAAAAGGGTGTTTAACAAATACATTACAATACATTAGGGCTGTAGCTATCGAATATTTTAGTAATCGAGTATTTTACTAGGGCTGCAACTAACGATTATTTTGATAATCGATTAATCTGTCGATTTTTTTTCCCGATTAATCGATTAATCTTTATGTACTTATATTTTAGTTTTGCCCATTTTTCCCAATTAAATTATTAACAAAGGGTCTTTATCATTCAACATAGACTTTTTAGAGATTTTAACCATTTTGCATTGTCATATCCTCATCAAAAATATACCTGGAGTTTTGTTATATTATGTGTTAGTAATTCTTTGTCAAACTCTTCTGCAATCAAAACACTGACCCATACTCTAGCAAATTTCACAAGGAGATTTCAAATAATGTTTTCACCATGGCAGTCCTCCGGGCACCTAAAGTAGTTTAACATCCCGAACAAAGCTTAAGGAATCTTTCAGAAGATATTTTCACGAAGAATAAGAATAAAACTGAATAATTTTGCAGTACATTGCATTTTATTATTTTTTTCCTGTAAACACACAACTTATACCTGGGAAACAGCTTTATAGCTTATGCTGTGAAATTGTAAACAATCCTTCGAATAAAGTGCCAGTGGCATGAAACCTGAATGGAACTCACATTTTAATGCAGAAAAAAAACACACAAAAAACCTGCTGTGTGAAAAAGACCAGTGAATACTTATAAAAAAAGGGCATTTCAAATACATTTAAACATTTACCTCTCTCATTCAGTCATAATTAGGCTGCAAGACTGAATTATGAACTGGTAAATGACAAACTGATCACAGAACATGTTTGTAAATCATTTAATGTTAACTGTTAAAAAGCAATGTTATCAGCTTTTACGACTAAACATTTGCAAACAACGACATTGTACTGGAGAATCTGCACAAATAAAAGTCTTAAACAGTTAAACAGTTCAGTAGAGCAGAGTTTACAGGTTACTCCTCTTTTTTGAAGGCTCAAAGTAAAGTTCTCCCACACTTTGGATGACTTCGTTCGATTAGTTTTATCTTCCGCTTTTTTCTTTTTCTTTCTTTTTCTTTCTCAAGCTTCCTCCACTGCCGTCTGTCTCCACCATCTTGCTGAATGCTGCAGACGCAGTTCGGGAAGCACGTGACATAAAACGAGGCCAGCTATTGGCTATTCGTTACTTCTCCTGCTGTACTGGCTGAGTAAAACCTCCGGTGGCTCATTACTGCCACACTTTGGTCATCGCAGGTTTAAAATTTGCACAAAATGAGCCGCTTACGGGAAATAAAAGTTGTTTAGCAACTAATCGATGACTAAATTAGTTGACAACTATTTTAATAATCGATTTTAATCGATTAAATCGATTAGTTGTTTCAGCTCTATATTTTACCAAAAATTCCATCGATTAATCGAGTAATCGGATAAATGTGTTTTTGCTTAATTAAAGTGCAATATTAATTATGCAAGAGAAAATAAGACTCCTGGGTCTTGTGACGGTCACGGAGGGACGTTCAACATGGACGTTAATACGCACACATACGCACAAACACACACCGAGACTGTTTGGTGATACAAGAGTTTATTGTAACTATTGATCAGAGAGTGAATGAAATACCTGTAAACTATGCGTATTGTTCCCATGTAGCGTTTGTCCCGTGATTTTTAGAGTCCTGGTAAGAAACAATGGCAGGAATTATTGGTTCGGCTTAGGGTGAGAATCTACCATGTATTAACTGAGCGTGGGGGTTTCAGGGGCAACGTGGCCGAGTTGTTGCTGTTATTTCCTGTTTCATGTGAACGAATTAATAACATCAAAGTAGATTTAACAAGTAGAACATCATGCCAATATGTTTCTTTCAGACTCTGTATATTTAAGGGAACATGTGTAAAGTGCTTTCTGTGAGTTTGTCCCTCCACATGTGGTAATGGTGCTGGCCACAAGTATAAATGTGAATGTCTTTGTAATGGAAGGTAGTCTGTTGGGCTGTCAAAATTGCTCAAAATTTACGTTCGAATATTCCCTCTAAAAAATACACGAATATTATAATAATAATAATATAAAGAGACATAACTACTTGTATAGATAGTCTATTTAAGTTTAAACAACGTTTTAACGTTTTATTTAAGTTTATATGACAACGCATTACCTACACAAAAAAGGAAATCAACTAATGGCCAAGACCTGCAGACCTCACGCTCTCTCACCCTCACGTTCTCTGCGCATAACGGTTTAAATGAACAAACACATTTTTGTGCACACAATTTAAGGTCGCGACTGTTGTCCCAAATATAGCAGGCTTCATTCAGTGATTGAAACAAATATTATTAATATTAATTGAAGTTTTACAGCATATAGAACTGACATTGAATGCTCCGAGCGAGCTGAGCTGTGGTAAACATGGAACTTTTCCTTGACATGAAACGATAAATAATCAAACCTCGGATCCATTGCTTGACAGAACTCCCCGAAGCGTGCCCCATCCGCGATACTGATCGGTCTCATGTCCTTACAAATGAACGAAATTATTTTATCCGTTATGGCCTCTTGTCGTGTTGCAGACAAAGTGCTTGCGGCGGGCGATGCAAAGTAACGTTAAGTGTCAAGACGTGACTGTTTAGCTGGAGTTCCACACATTATGCTATGCTCATTTGGGTGCACATTTTTGAGATGTGACCTCATGTTGCTAGTTGTCGAATGGTATGCTAACTGTATCTTAAATAGCTTGCATACAACTTTATCTCGCGGGTCAACAATTTTACCTCATTTTCTCTGCTGCGGTCGAGTTGGGCTCTGCACTTGCTGTCATCTTCCATGAAGACGCGTCAACTTTCAGCAGTGATGCTGTGCCAGACAGTGCGACTCCTGTGAGGCTGTGACCTGTCCCTGAACCCTCAGGCGCGCTAGCGCGCCCACTACCAAAGCAGACAACCACGCCTCTACTACCGCGGGCCTTTTTTTCCACTTTTTTTTTTTATTCGAATATTAATTTTCACATTCGAAATTCGTTTTTTTTTAAACTATTCGAATACATATTCGAATTTAGAATATTCGTTGACAGCCCTAGTAGTCTGTGTTTGTTTCTGCAGTGAAGAGTGTGGCCTGAGGGTTGCAGGTATTTTATTCACTCTCTGATCAATAATTACAATAAACTCTTGTATCACCAAACAGTTTCAGTGTGTGTTTGTGCGTATTAACGTCCATGTTGAACGTGCGGTCCCTCCGTGACCGTCACAGGCCACTTAAAATGAACAACTAAATTTCCTTTTTTAGAAAATTATTTTTTTATTTTTTAAATGCATAGAATGCAATGCATACATCATAAATAAACATTTAATTATTACACATTGTTTCTCTGTCTGCACTTGTAATGTGAACAATGATAAGAAAGTTGACAGATGAATTAAGTGCATTTAAGTGCCATTCAGTTGAGGTTTTAAATAAAGCATTTTCTGAGATGCACATTAAACATTAAACACATAAAACATTAATTTAATTTCTCTTTTAATTATTGAAAATTAACTTAACTTTTGGGTAAACAAAGGGGATTTACCATTAAAAATAAAACATGGAAGAAATGTTGTGTGATTAAACCTTTAAAAAAATAATAATAATGTTTGATTTTTTTTTTTAGTGGTAGGCTATGTACATTCTGGGGAACAATAGTCTTTAACCGGACTTTTATTTTGACAGGTTGACGTACCTTTACAGTTCTGTGTTTGTGATGTGACGCTAGTTTTACTCAAATCAAACGGTCAAATGCTCATGAAGTGACTCTCAGTGCAGTTCTGGAGATGTTGTTCATGTGTTCACGTCCTTATTTAGTGAGACAGCAGATGCTGAAATCACCAGAGCGTCACGCGCGCTTCAGTGTGTGTTAATAAAGGAAGACGCGCTTCTGCGCCATTCATTAACAGAGACACGCAGAACAAAGAGGAATTTGCCTCGATCAATTTTTGTAATCGAGTTACTCAAGGAATCGTTTCAGCCCTACAATACATCAAAACAATACATTTATATTTTCCCTAATACATTAGAAAGTCTCTTTAATTTTACAGAAGACACCAACTAAAATGTCTTTCAGTGTAACAATAGTTCAATATATCAAAAAAAATCTTGTCAAGCATATTTAATCCTAAAATCATTGCATGACATTAAAAGACTATTACAGCCCCCAAAAACTAGTTGATTGTCATTCTAAAATGCAAATAAGTGGAAGTCAGAATGTACATGTCGTTTCATTTTTAAAATAAATATATCCGTTAAACTGAATGGCCATGGAACATTTTATTTAGGGCTGGGCAATTTTTCAGGTTTTGTCGATTAATTTGAATTGTATGTTTTTGACACAATTTCATTTTTTAGAAATCAATGACTTTTAAATTAAATATATATATTTAAACGTTAGAATTAGACACTTTGACAATATGCCATTGATAACAGTAAAGAGGAACGATACAACTGCATGTTGGTGCACGTGATTAATCGCTCATATCGCTGTGTGCCATTCATGCAGAATTCGCTTTTGTGTTGAAAAAGATGTGACGCGGGCAGTGGAATAGGAAAAAAAATGGAAGAAGATGCAAGCTGAATGTTTTTTAACTTGAGCGCCGCGCTATTAGAACGCCGTTTCATGCATGGGAAGCGAGCGCAACAGTCAGACGCGTCCATGTTTACAAAAGCAGCACAATCGGAAAAAACTAAAGTACCACTACAGTACGTTTGATATTTCATGCTTTTATCATGATGATAGGTTGAAAGCTGCTGTACATTGTTTTAACAGAACATTTATAGTTAAAAATAGTCTACTGGTGTTATACCTTGTCATTCTGAATTTGAATTACGTTGACTTTCCTCGTATTTTTTCTGAACATAATATCCATAAGACACGTTTGTTCAAGATGTAGTTGTTCATGCAATTTCTGCAAAATGTATACTTAACCCTCTGGAGTCTAAGGGTATTTTTGGGGCCTGGAGAAGTTTTGTCATGCCTTGACATTTGTGCTTTTTTCAGTTTCTTATAAATATCTAAATGGGTAAAGACTAATCTCACTGTAATCAGCACAAACTGGGCTGTAATAATATGTGAAATGCATGTATGTACATGATTGTGTTTTTGAGAAAAAAAAATATTATGCGTGGTTAGTGAAAAACTAAAAATGTTAAAACGCTTGAATAAGGCAAAAAAACACATAAAGAACAATGGTTCCCGGGATTTTTGAGAACTGGAGCTTGTAGCCTAGAATTTTTCTTTCTAAATGATGTGAAAATCATCTTGTTTACTCACTCACAGAAAACAATATATTGATTTAAATTTTCTAAGACACTTTTTGTTGGTAAAAGTCATATGCGAGTAGGCGTCAACTACCATGAATATCATTGTGATTTACACCTGAGAAGACAAAGGCCTGCATAATGAGCTGCATAATGAGCCATTCAGTCATCTGTGCCACTGTGAGTGAGGAGTTACAAGAGAGAATGTGAGAACAAAATAAATCTATATAATTTTATGTTTGTAGTTTATTAAGAATATATTTAATTATCCCACAACATAATTTAATATCCACTTGGGGGAGCAGTTAAACAGTTTATTAGAAACAATCAAAGCTGACTTTCAAACAAATTGTTTGGCATCAATACTCCAGTCACACAATCCTTCAGAAATCCTTTTAACAATCTTATTTTCTACAAAAAAAAAAAAAAAAAACGTTTGTTGTTATTATTATCATCATTATTATTATTAATGTTGAAAAGAGCTGAGAATATTTTTCTGGGTTTTTAGGGGGAATAAATGGAAAGAAAAGCATTGTTTTTACATTTGTTACAGTTATGTATTTGTTACATTTATATTATTTACATCAAGCTTTCGAAGGGTATAGTGTTGTATATTGTTATTGAAACTTCATAATGTTTCACTTGATTATACATTTAGTCAGGAATTATAGTTTGGAAAAAGTCTAACTAGTAAAACGTTTACACGTTATGTGAAAACTAGTACAAGTATATAAATAAATAAAAAGAGACTTATTCATGTTTATGATCTCTGCTGAATAAAGTGCTTCATTCTTTTTTTCTGAGGAAATCCATTTCTCAAATCCTCAACCACATCACATCTTTTTGGGGTGAATTATGTGTTATTCCTCTCATCGCGAAGCAAACAGTAAAATAAAAAAAACTTGAACAGTCTCGCTGCTTTTTCTTCTGTTATGGGCGTATTCAAGCCGCGCGCTTCAGTTTGAATCTGAATAGCGCGTTCGGCGCGGGGGCGTGGTCACATTAGATATAATGAAGGGAGACATGAAAAACAGACATCGCGTTGTTTTCATATGGATTACTTTATCACAGAATATCTGTTTTCGGCGGCACTTGTTTAGTTTAAAAATAGACATGTCAAGCTTTCTATAGATATCTCTCTCATGTATTTTCGTTGAGTATTCACGGAGTTACAGTTCATTTAAATGACGTGTTTGTAAAAGAAGATCAGCGCAGACAAAGGCTGCAGACAGCACACCTTGTTTGTTATCTTTATTTTATAAGTGCACAAAGTTTTGTTGTTATTATGTCTGTATCCAAAAAAAGTAGACCCTTTACAGATTCGATTGATGTATTGCTCTTATCTGTACGATTAAAACTGAAAGTGTAATTTAAGTTCTCTTCGGGGTTATCAGGAGAAAATGACTCAAAACGCGTATCCGCGTTAATCGACTTGATAGGGTTAAATGAGTAGTCATTCAGTGAAAATCACGTTCACACAATCCAAAAATACAACCACATTATAATCAATTTTACATCTTATGCAAACCAACGCCATTTAACATAAAGTACATTTAAATGCACTTTAAATAATCGTTTTCATTGGAAACAAAGCAAAAATACAACTTCCAATTCCTATACCAACTGACATCTACTATGATTTTGCCAGTCTGATTTCTGCCAAGTCGAACAAATGTTTCCTTTTCAGGTGAACCATCCATTTAAGATGAATTATTACTGCACTTATGTTGTTTGTCTTGGAGATTTTGTCCTCTCTTACTCTATTCTAACCACCCACACAATGAATAAGCAATGCTCTTTCCTGAAACTACAAATGAAAGGCTGTTACAAATATCCTGCACCACTTCCTGCTGATGTTATCGTTGGGTGTTCTTCTAGAGAGCAGGTGTGAGGTGTGAACACACGAATACACGCAGAGGAAGTCCGATCTCACGGGGGGAAACTAAGAGGACGTATTCCTTCTTCAAGGCTAAAAGCCTGTCAAAGCAGAGACGCTCAGCATATTTGAAGGAGAACCTCTCAATGAACCATTACAGTAAATGCTCCGATGCAAATTTGGATGGTCTAAACAACACTCCAGTAAAAACTAAAATAAAAGCTACATTTCCCTGTGGTGAGGCATTGACAGATATAGTCCACGATGATTCACAACAGCAAAAATAACATGCCAGGGCTTTTTTCACCGAACATATGATATTATATAAATGATTGCATCTCAAGGTCATATTCTGGGTCACTGCTGTGGGTTATTATGGGATAGATAGATGCCTTCATTCAGTATATGGCCATTAATGTGAAAGCTTAATCTAGTTTCATTGTGTGTCAAGCAGCTTGGACTCCTTCTTGTTCATTCCACAGAACAGATAAAGGTAACAGGTTTGAAACATCAGGAGAGTGAGTAAATGATGACAGAACTTTCGTTTTTGGGTTAACTATCCCTTTTCGATGACACCAAAACCATAACCTTGTAGAGATCTAAAGGGAAGATGAGAGCGAGAGAGTGGCTGCAGTCCTGAAACAGTGACATGTTTTTGTATGTGGCTTAACTGCCGGAAGAGATGTGGTAGCCTGAACCCAAGCATAAAGACAGACAGACAGAAAGGCAAAGCAATGACGAGGAGTAAATGAGATACAGCCATACACATTTCTGACAAGACATATTCGACTAGTACTTCACAGGATATGACTGACTCGCAAGTGCTAACAGAGTCCAAAATGAACTGCAAGCTGCACAAATCATATAGACGCATAAAAAATTATTCATACAAAAGGGATAATGACCCTAAACCATTGTATTTTGATGAGTACAAAAAAACAACAACAAAAAACTGAATACCAGGGTAGAAACTTTTTACTATTTAGCGCTAATCACGAACCAGATTTACTGACTAGATGCGCGTGATCATCGTTATCATCGTTAGATATAGCGCCCAGCCCTACTTTATACTTATTTATTTTCTTTCAAATTATTCTGTGTTCCATGTTAATGATTTAATTAAGCTTTAATTAGTGGTCGGCCGATATTGGTTTTTTGACACCTGATGCCGATATCTTGGATAGCGGAGGGCTGATATCCGATATTTTTTTTTTTAATTAATATTTAAGAAATTTGAAATCATTTGACAATGGATTAAAAATGAAATGTGTAAAATAAATATAATATATAAAAATACACACTTCACAAGATCTCACAGCTGGATACAACTAAAGCCCGACTCACACTACAGGATTTTTAGCCCGATTTAGCCCCGATTTCCCCCTCCGAAAATCAGAGCAAACATCTTGTCGAACACCTTGATCTGTCTCGATGTTCGGTACGGATTATCTGGGCAGCTCTGATTATTATCAAACATGTTTGCTATTTAGGATTTAAATCGGGATGATGATGGCTATATGATTATGTCAGTACTTTCACAGCCAATGCGCAAAAATTGCAAAACAGCTGATGTGTGGCTTCGTTGGATAGTGGAGATAGAGAAAACGGTTTCTTGACATTTTGTAGTAACACAACTGTCTGTATAATATGGCAAAAACGTAGTGCTGGGCAGTTTTAACAAAAATTTATATCACGTTTTTTTTTTTCAAAATTATGCCGGTTTCCCAGTTTATGACTTTTTTTTTTTTTTTTCATGCATAATCAGGTGTACAATGCATTTTCTGCTGGCTGATATTCCAAGACGTGCTTTTAGTCGGACAGCACTTGCATAAAATGGTTCCTCTTTTTGGCACAAGTTCTTCAGTGTCATGTTCTACTAGTTCTGCAGCATGCATCTTCCCTGTAATGCCTGATTCACACATACTCCGCCTGCAGTGCATATGCAGTCCGCAGCACAGACTCTGTTCTTTCACACAGGATGTGTTTGCAGTCCGCTACTGATCCGCGTCTGTTTAGTCCACAAACACAACATTTGTTCATTATTTTGATTTCATATCATGTCACAAAAATAAAAATAAATAAAATAAATTATATATATACACACACCCACCCACCCACACACACACAGGGGTGCACATAATTTTTTCAGCCTGGTTCTCATAAGAGAACCTGGAGATTTGGTTTGGTCCTCACACTGCATATAGCGTGACCCATTAAATATAACTATAAAAAATGAATTAGTAATAGGTATAATATTATTTAGTTTTTGTTTTTTTTTACATAAAATAATAGTAAATAAACTAAATAATAGTGTGTGATAATATTATTAAAAATAAAAGGCAGCAACACTGCTACTGATTAAAGAGCGTCAGTGGATGAATGTCACAGTTTTGCATTGTGTTTTGAAAATGGCATGACATAGCCTAGATGAATGCTTTCAGGTTGAAAATAAAACTTATATAGTACAGTTTGTGATCTAAAATGGTAATTGTGTATTAACAGCTGTCAACCATGTCGGTACGCAAATCCACTGTCAGAACATATTTATATAACACATTTTTTATTTTGGTCGCGCATGCGGACCTGCGGGCCACTTATGTGCACCCCTGTATATATTTTCAGCATTGTGAGTCTTTTATCACAGAACAGTAACAATCTTTCATAGTTATAGACATTAGTTTAAACTCAATAAATATAAACAACGCATTATTCATGCATTTTACTTCTAGGTTTGTATAATAAGCTGCTCAAGCAAGCGGCAGAACATTTAAACACAATAATTAGCCTACTTTTCTTGTTAAAATATTTAAAATTAAAACACCACAGACAAGCAATCCCACAGGTCTTAATGATCTTTGTTTTTCTGCCTCCATAAAATTGAATATATATATTGTTTTCCTTGTTTATCTAAAAGTGCACTTTTTCTTGTTTTAAACCTAGCCAAAAACCCATGTGTTGCGTGTGAAACAGCTTTAATTAGTATACATTTATTGTGAAATGACTGTATTTCCGTGTCAATCCATGTTCATTTTTCCCGTGAACAATGCGCTTTCACTTTAATTCAGCGCGTGCAGCACAGCAAAAATAGACTCAGTACGTTAACAATCGCTGCACTGCTGCAGAGCACCGCTCCTGGAATGCACTGACGGACCACAACCTCGTGCAGTATGAACGCTGGAATCTGTTAACATGGGTGGGTAAAAAAAATACACAATACGCACTGCAGACGGAGTATGTGTGAAACAGGCGTTATAACGTAACACCAGAGCACTTCTGTGTTTACCCTCACCACGCCTCGCAGTCGCTGCTTAGAAGTGCAACATTGTAAAGGGTCTGTCTGAAACAGTGTCGCGCGGCCGCAGCGCAGCATAGGTTTTTGTCATTCAAATACATATGATGTTCGCTGTGTTTTTAAATGTGAAATTAAATGTTTATTAGCCATTCAAAGATTTGTTAAAATTATAAATGTGTATTTGCTTAATGCTGATGACAAACAAGAAAGTATTATAATGCTTGCTTTTCTATTACTAATAATATAAAAGCAATCGTTATAATACTTTTTGTATACAGTAATTCCTTGGTTTAACCGTTCTATCTGATTATTAGTCAGACTTCTATCTGTATTAGACAGAACTGTTATGAAAACAGCGAACAATAGGAAGAACATAAACACTGGTAGCTCAGGCAATGCCTTTTTCAGCCCTGTCAAAATAAAATTCTCGAACGCACAGGCAAAGCAGAAAAACATATTGGCCTATGCCGAATATCGGCCGATATATCGGTCGACCACTAGTTTTAATAATCACAAATCATGTCTAATAAACTGAATTTTTGTAACAATTTAATTAATCTTTGATAATTAAAATGAAAATTAAACTAGGCTATTAATTTTTAGTAAAGTGCTGCTAAAGTGTTCCTGTAGCTCAATTGGTAGAGCATTGCGCTATCAAGTACAAGGTTGGGGGTTCGATTCCCCGGGAACACATGATAGGTAAAAATTGATAGTTTGAATGGACTGTAAGTCGCTTTGGATAAAAGCGTCTGCTAAATGCATAAATTTTATTTAAATTTTAATTAAACAAAAATAATGACATTTCTTTTTTTATGTCTACATAAATTCTATTTCTTCATTATTTTTTATTTTATTTGACTACTGTTTTGAGAAATACATACTAGAGTACACTAGTGATAGATTTCTGTCATAATTTCTTAAAGTAAAGCAAACTTTTATTTTGACAGGTTTTCTCTGACGATAGTTTTCTCAAAGGAAATGGTGTAATGCTCTGGAGATGAAGTTTATGTGCGTGTATATATTCATGAGACGGGCAGACACTGAAACCATGAGCGTCACGCGTGCTTCAGTATACTGCGCTTGATTCACACTAGTCCATATTGCACTTTTGATTTATATCCAAATTGGATGATATCGTTTATTATATAGTAAATTCCATTGTATTGACTGGATTTTGTGATTCCATCTTCATTTTCCGTATCATGGAAATCATATTGTGGTACTAGGATCTTGTCGGCTCATCGCAACAGCATGTGAGCAAAGCATGCCGTCTCGGTGTGGTTTTATCATCACACACTCAATGAAAGCAGTCAGACAATACGCCCCATAAAAAGGCTATTCTGACCACCCACAGTTCAGACACATTCTCTCTCAAGATCTCAGCTGTAAACTATTCACTTAATATCCCACTCAAGGGCTGGAAAGTCACTATCACATCTGCATCCAGGACCAAAATGGATTCACGTCCACACCAAAGAGGCGAATCCGCGCTGTTTTCATGTAATCCTGATTTCTTCCCTTTCGATGTAGGATAAAATCCACAGAAGTCAGGATCAAGTTCAACTGTATTTCTGTTTTATGAAGCATCAGGACTACCCATGGAAAAAACACACGGTCACATGCGAATGGACAGGATTCAAGCAATAGCCATGTGATCCAAACATCATGAGAATAAATGAAGGATGAATTCTTCAGCCACACCAGAGATCTCACTCACAGATGATCATGCTGTGTGTTGCTATAGGACAAATTTCTTTAGTAGGCTTCATATGATATGTTATGCTGCTTAAAAGTAAAGGTAGAATCAGCTAATCTACATGCAACATCTTAAATATGAACTTTATGATGAAGTCTGTATGAATCAAAATGGACTCTTTGTGCTTTGTAAGCACACATCAATAGTCATTTGATGAAGAAATTATCCATGCTAGTAAATCTAGTTCTATAGTCAAATTCGGGAAATGTGCTTCCGCTCTGTTTGATGTTTTCTCTTCCTCTCTATCTATCCATCCATCCATCTCTCTATCTATCTCTCTATCTATATATCTCTCTATCTATCCATCTATCCATCCATCAATCTCTCTATCTATCCATCTATATATATATCTCTCTATCTATCTATCCATCCATCCATCCATCTCTCTATCTATCTATCTATCCCTCTATCTATCAATCCCTCTATCCCTCTACCTACCTATCCATCTATCTATCCCGCTATCTATCCATCCATCCCTCTATCTATCCCGCTATCTATCCATCCATCCCTCTATCTATCGATCCCTCTATCCATCCATCTCTCTATCTATCTATCCCTCTCTCTCTATCTATCCCTCTATCTATCTATCCATCCCTCTATCTATCTATCCATCCCTCTATCTATCTATCCATCCCTCTATCTATCTATCCATCCCTCTATCTATCTATCTATCTATCTACCTATCCATCCATCTCGCTATCTACCTATCCCTCTACCTACCTATCTATCCCGCTATCTATCTCTCTATCTATCCATCTATCTATCTATCTCTCTATCTGTCCATCTATCGCTCTATCTATCCATCTATCCATCTATCTATCCATCTATGTACCTAATCCATTGTTCTGCACAGTCGTCTATAGGCTATATACTAGATCTGTGTGTGTGTGTGTGTGTGTGTGTGTGTTTAATTAGTGCTGTGTAAACTCTGCAGGAAGGCGCCTGATCTACTGCAACACACACATTTGAATATTTCTCCAGAGCTGAGAGTGACAGACACAAGGAGGTGTTTCTCTGTCTGGCCACAGTACTGCATTCACTGCTCAAGCCCATCCTACCGGTGTTTTCACGGACAAAATATTGTGGTAATGCCATATTTTGTTCATTATGGCATTCTTATATACAAGTAACGTTACAATGAAAATAGCACAGCACAATGATTGAGTAATATGGCGTTACGGTCTGATACATTCATTGTACCACCCCACAGTAAGGTTTTGTAAGCATATCCATTAAAATAAAATACTTAGACTAGAAAAGAGACAGTAATTTGTGTGATAATGACATACAGAGTGAAGACTAGGCTGAAACAGTAACGTTAGCTCGAGCTGATCTATTAACACGTTCAGGAAACGCATCTGCCGCGCGCAACAACGCACGCGGATTCAAAACACACCGCACAAACAAAGCAATAAATCTGCTAACAGAAGAGTTTAACCAACCGCGAGTTTAACAAAGCGACGGAGACTAAATACTCACCCATTCTGCCGGCCGCCTCTGTAACCGATCTGTCGCCGATCGACATTCCCTTTCTCCAACTCACGGTCCGGCCCACAGCCGTACGTCACATTTCTTGCGTAGTCTCCCTTGACAACCACTGGGGCTACGGCGGAGGCGTATCTTTGGTTAATAACGTCCGCACAAATCTCGCGATATTTCATGCAAGCCACACGAGGGGTAATTTTTTACGATTCAAACGCGAGAAGTTTGTCCTGGCATTATATATCGGACAATACATCTGCTTGTTGCTGCTTGCCAACAAGTATCGGAAAGCTTGACAGCTTTATTTTTACGTTCACAAAATAATCACAAAACAAGAAACAAGGCATTGACAAAAAGAAGAATGTTTCAGTAAATACTATTACATAAAAGAATGTACATAAAAAAATTAAATATTCTAGAATAAAAAGATACAGTATCTAGGAGGCTGTTTCGCACTTGCACATTTTAAAGGCCCATTACCGTCTCTTTTTCCTTTTATATCGGAAATCATAAGAATATTATTAAGGAAAGATAATGTTCCATGAATATATTAAGTAAATTTAATAACGTAAATATATCACATTTTTTATTAGTAATATGAATAGCTAAGGACTTTATTTTGACAAGTTTAAAAGCGATTTTATCAATATTTAGATTTTATTTTATTTTATTTTATTGTTGCACCATCAGATTCCAGTTTTCAAATAGTTGTATCTCAGCCAAATACTTGCATTTCCTAACAAGCTTATGTATTCAGCTTTCAGAGGATGTAATCATCTCAATGTCAGTGATAGTCTGGCTGAAGACCTGTCTCTGAATCAGTTCCGTTTATTTAATTACACTGATTATTTCCTGCTGTGAGAAGAGAGAAGCAATGCTGCCAGCTGCTGGCTAAAGATATAGCAACAGTGCTGGGTAGATAGTTACAAATCCAGTCCATTACTTATTGCATGACGAAAATTGCAGTTAGTAACATAATCTGGATTACACATATTTAGTTATGTAGTTTTTGATTACTTTTAGACCTAACTCATTTATCAAATAAAATTAAATGGGATTGTCGTGTACCATATTCTGTAAAGAAAAAGAGAGAGAGAAACTATGTTTCATTCTTTGGTATCAATGTCATGAAATGCTTAAAACATTACTTTACAGCAAGGTTTCTCAAATTGGGGTTCGTGAAAAAACAGAACGGTGTTGATGAAAATCTTTAAAATATTTCAAGTAATATAATGAAAAGTAATATAAAAATGTCAAATAGTAAAAAAAAATTGCCAATGTGGTCAAATGTTGTACACGATTACTAGCAGGTAGTTTATTTAGAAAGGAAAATTTAAAAGGAAAAAAAAAATTATTTACTGCCACTGTGTGAATAATACAAAATCATGTAATCCATAAAAAAGTAACTGTAATCTGATTATGAGCATTTTAAAACATGATATAATCTAATTACAAGGCGTACTTTATTTTTGGGGGGAATCTGATTGTGTAATCCAGATTACATTGCAACTACTACCTGTTTTTTAATATATTAATATAAAATAAAATTCATATATAATTTTTCATATATGAAAAACTATAACTACAGTTCCATCAAATTAAATAAATACTGTAAATAACATACAAAGGTACATTTAATGCCTGCCAGCATCAGTTAATTTTGCACCATGGCGATAGTGTTGCATAATAGTTCATTTTGAAAAGACCCCTTTTTAAGGAAAAAGCACAGGATACTATATGAGTGCTAAGTGCAAAATATTACAAAATCATGAAAAGTTAATAAGAATTCCCTTAAGTTCAGTTATGCATTGCTGAGTCCTTTGCAAGTATTTAAAATGGATCAATTCAGTTTTTTGGCCTTTAGTTTTATGACCGCTTTCAACGATCATTGTAAATGTCAGCAAGAGGTATACTTTTCCATTTTTGTTTGGAAAAGATTTAACACGAGAGACTAAACAAGTTCATTTATTGCATTAGGTACAAGATCCACATCATATATACAAACCTAAATCAAACAGAAAACAAGGCACTGAATAATTCATGCATATATATATAAAAAAATATTCTGTTGATCTCAAGCTTCTCCAATATATCTGCTCAGTGCTTTGGCCAGCTTGTTCTCTCTTCAAAGCCACTCTGCAGAAAAACAGAAATGTAAAAATTATTATTTATTGTTTAAAGCGTCTCCAGTTAGTGACCAAACTTGAATTGAGAGACTGGCTAAAATAAATCCATTGCACTTGCTTTGATTTACAATGCTCCTAAGCTCCTGCTTGTGTCAAGAGATCAGCGATGTTCTTCTCTGTGTGTTCCCATCTCGTCCAGTTCAGGCGTTAAGGAAAACCCTGAGTTCTTTGTGTAGCACAGGGGGTCTCCAAACCTGCTTCTGGAGAGCTACCGTCCTGCAGATTTCAGCTGAACCGGCTAGTAACGATGTTCAGGAACTGGACCTGAAGTCTGCAGGATGGTGGTAGAGTTTAGATCCAACCCTGTTTCAACACACATACCTGTGGTTTTCAAATAATCCCGAAGCACTTGATTATCTGGATCAGGTTTTGTTTTATTAGGGTTGAAGCTGAACTCTGCAGGACTGTGGCCCTCCAGCAACTGAGTTTTACATCCCTGTAATAAATATTTTCACACAGAATGAAGTATGCATAGTAACAAGGAGTCCAGAGAATGTGAAAATGACTGCCTGTTTTATATCTGTGGTGTACGAGACTCCTAACAGACTCAGGACCCTTGAGGATACATAAAACTAAATGCATTTATACAATATAAACCTGATACACTAATGTTAATAATGTTTTTGAATGACTTCATGTACAGTATACTGTTCAAAAGTGATGGGTAGGTATGATTTTAAAGGTTTTGGCTGCAATTATTTGATGAAAAAAATAATACAGTAAAAACATTAATATTGTGAAATATTTTTACAATTTCAAAGAACCATTTTCTATTGTAATATATTTTAAAATGTGATTTTATTCCTATGATCAAAGCTGTATTTTCAGCATCATTAGTGTCACATGATCCTTCAGAAATCATTCTAACCTGCTGCCCAAGAAACATTTATTATAATTAAAACAGATGTGCTGCTCAATATTTTCATGGAAACCATGATAGACCTACATTTTAAACCTCTTTACTGTTGCTTTTGATTAATTTTGCTGAATAAAAGTACACATTTCTCATAGCAAGTGCTGTGGCGACACCACGATATAAGAGCAAGTGAGCAAATTTACAGTACTAAATGATTTTTATAGATTATTTACATGGTTCACCGAAAAGAATAGCATGGTGTTTACTCAAAAGTGTGCGATATTGTCATTGTATTGTGTCATTATAGTAGCAATTCAAATACATTTATGCTAGAGCTATGACAGTAAACAAACTTTAATCTAAACATATCATGCTGCTTCTATAAAAAAAAAAGATTATGCATCTGAAAAGATATTTTTGGAGATGATTTGGTCAGATAAGTGCTGAAACCTGCTCTGAAGTTGTTGCATCGTCGTCTCCATCAGTTTGAAGAAAAATGAAATGAGCAGATTTGTCAAACTTTAAAACAATATCCGCAAATGCAGTTATTACAGTCTATAAGAACTGTCAGATTTAAACATTAGCATAAACATTTTCCATTTGTGTCAAGTTTTTGAAAGCTTTTGACTCGGACCCTGCCATGAGGTTTGTTTGTTTGTTTGAGCTGGTTAATGTTGGGTTAGTTGATAGTTTCAGCTCTAGGCAACGTTATGTGGACTAAAACCACAGACGTGTGCTTCGAATATATGAATATTTCAGAATAAAAGGATTCTATAACTTTTCAACTTTTCTCTCCGATTCATTGTTTATACGCTATAAAACGTCCTCTTTTGTATCAAAGGCACCCATGTCTACATTTAACCCTTTTAGTAGGCTATCAGAAAATATATTTGTGTAATATCTAGAACACTGATGGGTAACCGTTACATATTTTTGAATCACACAGTGCTGCTAATATTGAATATATGAATTATGTAACATGGAGTTGATACGCAAATCTATTTGGGGTTAATATACCTTCATACATTACATTTGGATTTCGAAGCGATCAAACACAAATATTCCTTCACATGTCCAAAACAGTTATTAGATCAAGTCTGAGTCATGTCTGAGTCTAACATGTGGTGTTAAATATAATCCTCACATTCAGAAATGATGGGTTTAATTGAAGATTAATACTTGTAGGCTATCTTTAGTTTGCTCTCAAACGCGCGTCAGGAAACTCGACTGGTGATAGGACCGCGCGTCTCATGAATATGTAATGAGCGTGATGTGACGTATGCAACACGGAAGTACTGTTATGAGCTTTTAGCCAGCTGTAGCAGTAGCAGAGAGGATCACAGTGGCTTTAAAATGTTTTACAGCACTCTGTGTGTCTCTGTAACACGGACCCACGCCGAGGATCCGTTCCCATCGATTTAGCAAGTATTTCTTTGCTGGAAAGGGGAATCACTATATAATGAATCAGTGGATGTTGCCTGGGATAATGAAAGTATATTTACTTCCGCTGTTTAGAATAATATATATCCAGTAATCGTCAAGGATAGTATAACAAAATAGTAATGTGATTTAGGTGTTGTTGCATTACTGGGCTAGTCATTGTATTGAGTTGATTTTAATTGTAAGAGACAGCAGCTGCATCTCTCAGAGATGGATGAAGTGGTTATGGATCAGATCATGAATGTTGCTCATCAAGCGGTGTCTTGGATCGCATCTGTTACCATCATATTTGGAGGGGTGGTGCCATACATCCCTCAGTACAGGGACATCCGCAGGACCCAGAATGCTGAGGGGTTCTCCACATATGTGTGTCTGGTGCTGCTGGTGGCCAACATACTGAGAATACTCTTTAGGTGAGTTATTATATCTCATCCTTCGTGTCTGGAGACACAACAAGACCATAGGCTGTAGTTATATGAGGAAACCATACAAACACATGGCACGTAATCCACTGATCTGTCTATAATCCACTATAATGTGTATCCAAGTGCTGTCAAATCAGTTAATCACATCTGAAATAAAAGTTTTTGTTTACATCATATATATGTGTGTGTTGTGTATATTTAACTTTTGTCTATGTATAAATACACACATGGACATATGCATACATGTAAGTAATATTTAGATTATTATATAGAGTATTTTAGGGCTGTAACATTATTAGTCTGGATTATTCAATTCAAAATAAAAGTTTATGTTTACATACTATATGTCTGTGTATAGTTATTATGCATATATAAATAAATACACACATACAGCATATATTTTGAAAACAATTACATGTATATAAATGCTTGTGTGTGTTTATATATAGATCATAATATCACATACATCACATATATTATGTACACAAAAACATTTATTTTGGATTCAAATAATCACGATTAATCATTTGACAGCACTAATTTTATATATTATTTTCTGTAATAAACGAATATAACTTTGAGCCATTCTCCCATCTAGCCACTTCATTTTTATTATTATTTTTTAAAATATCTGAAACTTTTCTATACTTAAGGTCTGAAATATATCTGCAAGATATTTAATCAAATATTGAAAGATATTTAAATATTTCTGTTTTCACATTTGTATTAAGTATATACATTTCAAAGATTGGTGACAAATGGACATTTTTAAAAACACCTCGTTCATTTATAACAAACATTTATATGTACAAAAGTCTTACCAGTTTCACTAATGTTTGGTACAAACTTACTGATATGCATAAATGAATAAAAATACTTGTAGCTTACCCCTTGGCTACTGTAAATGAAACAGAACAAGGCAAGAGAAACAGAGAAATATATAATCCCTAACAAAAACAATTAAAGTAAATTTAACTGGTTAAAAGATGTATGAATATTACAGTATTTGGTGCTTTTCTCTGAGCAGTATATATGTGTGTGTTGTTCTGATTCTGTCAGGTTTGGACGTTTCTTTGAGACTCCGCTGCTCTGGCAGAGTATAATCATGATCATCACGATGTTAATCATGCTGAACCTGTGCACCAGCGTCCGCTTGACCTCTGAACTCAACACCAAACGCCGCTCCTTCACAGGTGCCAAACTTCATGACTCTTTACAGCCTCGGTCCAGTTGAGTTTGAACTGAGCTATTGAATTCCAGTACATGATACAGTCACATGGTCAGGGTCTTTCTTTGAGCGTGTCTCGTGTGATTATCAGACAAGAAGGGCCTCTGAAGTGGATGAACTTTGAACGGCTGGCTGCTTGGTGAACATCAGTCTCAGCTTTATTTATAGTTGGGGTGTGATACAAAGTTAACAAAAGATGAGTTTGTTCTCTCAAACTGAGCATGAGCACTGAACTTTGCATGTATTGTACTTATTTTTAAGAATAATATGTGATGCAGTATATAGGAAGTAATGCTTCAATCTAGTGTTTCTAAGTATACATACTGCTGAATGAAGAATGTGCTTATTTAGAAACACATTTGTTAGAGCTAATAGTCTCTCGTTCTTCTGTTTGCAGAGGACATCCTGTTGAATCAGTTTTTATCTATTAGTGTAAAGTCGTACCCAAGTGTGTCTTTATGGGTTGACAGTTGTCTTATACTTTAAAAAATCCATAATAGTGGCACTTTAAGGTTCCCATGATCTCGCTTTGAACAAACCCATTTGCTACACATAAAAATTAATGACCATCATGTATAACTTTTGACAGAACAGAAGTCTTTCGTAGTTGCCAAGGCTGTATTTATTTGATAAAAATAAATAAATAAATAAGTTAACACAGTAATATTGTGAAATATAATTACAATTTAAAATGACTGTGCTCTTTTTGAATATGTTTCAAAATGTAATTTATTTCTGTGATGCCAAGCTGAATTTTCAGCATCATTACTCCAGTCTTCAGTGTCACATGGTCCAAGAAACATTATTATCACAGTTGAAAACTGTTTTGCTAAATATTTTTGTGCAAACCGTGGCTTCTTTCGAAAACAATCTTAATGATTCCTACCTTTCGACATATTTGCATAGCATATTTGAAAAAAAAAATTGATTAAAAATTACAGAATGTTTTGCTTAAGAAAAATTAAACTTATGATCTTGAAAATGAAATGTCACAAATTATAATGGTACTAAAAATATGTTTCTTTTTCTTTATGAAAAATAGTTCCTTAACAGCTGCTTTTAGGGTGAAATATTACTTGGACATGTTTTCATGAGTTTCATCCCTTCAGGGCTTTTTGTGTCCTCGTGAAGATGGAGCGATGCAATCTCCCTGTTCTTATTTTTTGTTTATTTGTCTTATTTGTCTGAAGCACCAGACAGTAAGGATGAAGAAATCAAAGTTCCTAAGAGGCTTTTTCTGGGTATGTACTGATGTGTTCCCCTCAAAACAGTCTGATATTATAGATTTGTTTTTTCATCCATCATCCACCGTGCTCATTTCCTCCCAGTATGACCTGTACAGAACATACTCCTCTAATCATGTCATTAGTTCACCACTCTCTATGGAGTCAAAACAGGGCCATATATAATTGCAGAAGAATTGAAGTATTGCAAAAGAAAATGAAAGTATTGGGGAAAAAAATGCTTTTTTGCAAACAATAATAAAGAATTGCAAAAGAAAATGCAATATTGCAAGATGAAAAGAAGTTTTGCAAACAAAAATGAAGAATCACAAAATATAAATGAAACGATAAAAAGCAATGATTTTACAATAAATATTTTAAATACAAAGTATTTGCAACTCTGCTTTTATTTTGCATCTCAGTCAAGTTTTAGCTTGTGATAGTGTTTTTTTTTTTTTACTAATAAATTAGTAGATATGGGCAAGGATATTATGTATCGCAAAACCCTAACGAATACAATCATTTCATTTACTTTTGCAATTCTTTATTTTTGTTTGCAATTTGCAATTTGCAATTTTGCATTTATTTTTTCTCAATACTTTCATTTTCATTTGCAGAAATTGTATTTTCTTTTGCAAAACTTCAATTATTTTTTAAGAATTATATGTATATGTGGCCCTGTTTTGACTCCATAACTCTCTATTAACCCTGAAGTTTCACTTGCATGTATCTAAAACAGACATTAAAGTATAAGAATGAACTACAAATGCATGTTTCATTAGTGATAGATGCAGTTTTGCATGTATTCTGTTGATTTGGATGCTGAAATTCCAGTGTTGCATGCAAATAGATATCAGTTAAATTGATATCAGTTTGTGTATGAAGTAATTCAGTTTTCATGCTTCTAACAGCTCATTTAACTGGTTGCCAAATCAGTAATTGAGTAATATTTCATACTGCTGCATGTTGTGCTATATTGTACTGCTGCATTCTTCTTGATGCCTTTATGATTTAACCCTTTAACACTCTGAAGAGTGTCGCATGGCTTTGGCTGCTGCACTACTGATGATTGCAATGTCTCATGAGGGTCTACTAACAGAGTTAATGGACACATGTTTTCACTGAAAGCGCACTCTTGGTTTTTGTTGCAGTACATGAACAGCAGGTGGCGTTAGTGCTTCATACCTGAGATCTGCTCTTGTACAGTCTGATTGATGCACTCTAATGCTTCACCTCCCACATCTGCAGACTTTCTGCACATAAGTGCACCGATTTTATTTTATACTCAAAACTATGTCCTCCATCTGAGGGTATTTGGTGTTTTTGGAGAGAATTCAACTGGGTTTTGAAGAAAGCATCTTATTGACTGCAGACGATGCCAGATGTCAGGTGTTAGCAGCACATGTGCTGGAGTTGCTGTTTAATATGCGCTTGTGTCTCTTTGAGGTCCTGTGGTTGTCGGGCAGCTGCTGTGAATGACGTCTCCTCTCACTGGAGGAAATGTGAAGGTCTTCAGTCCAGTTTTAGGATCAGTCATTTAACCTTGAACTCCCTTCACTGCTTCAATAGAGTTTGACCAGAAGAAGAAAGTAGTTTCTTCTGTTTACACTGCTCTGGCTGGAGCAGTTATGAGGTTTGGGTGAACTATTCTATTAGGGCTAATGTCTGATTATCAGTTTCATGTTAAGTCAGTATATTACCCTTGAAATATGTCAATATAATTGTATGTTCAAAATGAATATGGAAATCAAAGCTGTTTCTACTGCTGTTGGATTTGAAACTTGTTTAGACCAGTGCTAGACCAGTTTTATTTGTATTTATTTTTTTTTATCGACAGAAACCTTAAATATTGATATATTAATTAGATTTGTTTCGAGATTCCAAAACGTATTCGGTAAAAACCATAGTTATTATGCGGTCATTGTAGTTATGGATTTCAGTTTGATTTCTTGATTTTATGCAATTTTTCGCATTTAAATCTAGATTAGGTGTAGATCGTTTCAAAATAGTCATTTATTAATTTTAAATGCTTTTAAAGAGGTAGTTCATCCAAAAATGAAAAACTAGTAATTATTATTCACCCTGGTGTGTTTTTTTTAAATACTGTATGAATTTCATTTGGTGGGGAAATTTTGAAAAATGTCCTGTTCATGCTTGTCCATATTGTAGTAGTGAGTAGCAGCCAACATCCAGATAAAAAAATTAGAAAATAAAAGCTGTTCCTATCCAACATGTGCCAAATAAAAGTGTTCTGATGGTATACGATAGGGTTTTTATTTAAAAACAGACTAAAATTTAATGTATTACCCCAAATTATTTTTTTAATTAATTCAATAAAATTTTTAAGGTGCTGTATTAACGACCTTGTGCCACTGCAAGCCGACAATTTATAAATCGAGTGAACGAAATAGTAAATCAAGGGAATGCAATAGTAATCGTGCACATTTTAGTACATTGAGGGAGTGAATTAGTAAATCGTGCACACGATTTAGCCTACTATTTTTTTTTTCCTGCATGTCATGTGCGGGGCTCCGTACTTATTTAAGGGAAAACACATATTTATTTGAAATACCCTTTTATTTTATTTTATATAATAAAAAAAAAAGTTTGAAAAACCATTTTGTTGCAATATTATTTGTGCCTTGTGAGTTTAAATCAGCAATAGGACTGAGGCTATAGTATTTTTTTTCATCTAGCTGTAACTAGCAGTTGATGGAAAAGCGTATTTGTTGTTTTCTCTCTCTGTGTGTCACATGTATTGATCACGTATGCCCCGCAGCCCCTCACACACCTCATTAGAAGTTTGCTACGCACTCAGGCTGAGAGGTGTTTGCTAATTGCTGCTTTGCTCGCAAGCTCATTGATCCAGTGGAACTGAATAATGGACGTGTGCTCTGATCCATCCAGAGGTCAAAGGTCAAGCAGGAATGGGCAGTTTGCTGGTTGAGGGCAGAAATTATATGATATCCGAGCACTCGATAAGTCAGAGTTTTATCCAGTGCATTCAGATCTCAATTTATCTGTCCATATTTGTCATCCTGGTGATATCAGTCGTTCAGGCTTGAAGCAGGAGCTGGTTGTTTGCAGTTGATTGGCTGTAATTCAGTCAGGCTCTGGAAGAGATTTCTAAATGTTTGATGTAGGGCAGACTGCTGGGGTCCTGGTGATTGTGCATTAATGGACGTAAATGGGCGGCACTCCCACACACAGTCTCACTCCAATGCATTATCCCTACAGGACACCGCAACCGCCTCAATTAGCATCCAGTCACTGCTTTCAGAGAACAGGGTTTTTCAAATAAATGTGTTTCAAAAAACTTCCCAAAAACTGCTTGCTCTGCCTGACTGTACTTGGGCCAAAATTTGCTGACTGTCCATTTTTTCCAACAATCCACTATAGTCTTTGCTGAAAGAAACACAAACGTTTATTATTATCTTCAGTTTATGGGGTTATGCAGCACAATAATTGACATAATGAGAAAAACTATGTTTTAATGACATTTATGCAATAGACACTTAAGTATAAACTGCTTTTCTTTTTAAAATGAATTTTCTACAGAGCACAATTACCACACGTCATAATTGCATAACAATATATATTTATACATAAAAAGTTAAACTTGTTCCAAATGTGGGTGGCAAAATAGCTAAAAGCTGACACCCCTTGTTTTGTGTGAACACTTGGTATTTCTAATTGACTCAATCCTAATGATCTGAGTGGTCTGTTAGGTTATATATTTAGTGAGCATATCTGCAATGTATTTAGGTCCTAGGCCATTGAGTGATTTATAAATGAGTAAAAGTACTTTCAAATCAATCCTAAATGTAACTGGAAGCCAGTGTAAGGACCTGAGGACTGGTGTGATATGCTCAGATTTTCTGGTTCTAGTCAGAATCCTGGCAGCAGCGTTCTGGATGAGCTGCAGCTGTCTAATGGTCTTTTTGGGAAGGCCGGTGAGGAGCCCATTACAATAGTCCACCCTGCTGGTGATAAAGGCATGAACAAGTTTCTCCAAGTCTTGGCTGGAAACAAAACATCTAATTCTTGCAATGTTTTTGAGTTAATAGTACACTGATTTAGTTGCTGCTTTAACATGAATACTGAAACTAAGGTCTGTCTCCAGAATCACACCAACATTCCTGACTTGATTTTAAGTTGTTACACCCCTAGAGCCAAGGTATACATTCACCTTGAGAATGTCATCTTTGTTTCCAAACGCAATGACTTCAGTTTTTTCCTTGTTTAACTGAAGAAAGTTCTGGCACATCCAACTGTTAATTTCACCAATGCATTGGCAGAAGGAGTCAATGGGGCTGTGGTCATTTGGAGATAAGGCTAAGTAAATCTGGGTATCATCAGCATAGCTGTGATAAGCAATTTGGTTCTTTCTCATTGTTTGACTTATTGATCTCATTGTTTGAGTAGGAGCATATAAAGGCTAAACAAGAGCGGTGCTAGAATCGAGCCTTGTGGGACTCCGCATGCCATGGACATCCACTTAGACTGATGATCTCCTATGCTCACATAATAACCTCTCCCTTCTAAGTATCACAGAAAGCCAGACTGAGTTTTCCAGTCTCTCTAGAAGTATGCCATGAACGACAGTGTCAAACACAGCACTGAGATCTTGTAGTACCAGAACTGAGATTTTGCCAGAATCAGAGTTAAAGCGAATATTATTTATTATCTTAATGAATGCTTTCTCTGTGCTGTGATGCGGAAACCAGATTGAAAATAGTCTAGGTATCCTTTTGATTTTAAGTATTTGTTCAACTGATTTAAAAACTACCATTTCATCTTGCCTATAAAAGAAAATGTTAAATTGGTCTATAGTTGCACAATATGGTGTTACCAAGATTGCTCTTTTTCAGATGGGGCTTAACAACTGCAGTTTTCATGGAGTTTGGAAAGTCCCAGAGAGAAGTGAGGCATTCACCACTTCTAAGAGATCTGCTGCTCCAGAGATGTTCAATAGGGTTCACGTCAGTGCTCTGGATAGGCCACTCTACGACATTCACAGAGATGTCCCTAAGCCACTCCTGTGTTGTCTTGGTCATTGTCATGTTGCAAGGTGAACCTTCTGCCCAGTCTGAGGTCCTAAGCACTGTGGAACAGGTTTTCATTAATGCTATCTCTACATTATTGGTGCATTGAACTTTTCTTCTACTCTGATGATTCCCTCCACCCCACCACTGAAAAACAACACCACAGCATTGGGCTGCTACAAGTAAACTTTAAATTTTTTGGATGCTACTCTGCAGGTGATGAGCAATGCCTGGTTTACTTCAAACATTATGCTTGAAATTGAGTTTCATCAGACCAGAGAATCTTGTTTCTCAGAGTCTGAGGGTCCTTTAGGTGCTGTTTTGCAAATTCCAAGTGTGTTTTCATGTGTCTTTAATGAGGAGAGGATTGAGTTTGGCCATACCACCAAACTCTTCCATTTGAGAATTATGGCAGCCACTGTGAACCATCAGTGCAGTAGAATTATTTTTTGTAGCCTTCCCCAGATCTGTGCCTCAATACAATCCTGTCTCTGAGCTCTGCAGGTATTTCTTCTGACCTCATGGCTTGGTTTTCTCTCTGATATGCATCGTCAGCTGTCAGGTCTTTTATAGAGAGGTTTGTGCCTTTCCAAATCATGTCCACTCCATTTAATTTACCACAGTTGTACTCCAGTCAAGGTGTAGAAACATCTCAGCAGTGACCAAGAGAAATAGGAGGCACCTGAGCTACATTTCAAGTGTTCTTGCAAAGGGTCTGAATACTTATGTAAATGTGATATTTCAGTTTTCTCTTTTTAATAAATTTACAGGCATTTCTATAATTCTGTCACTTTGTCATTATAAGGTACAGAATAGATTGAGATTATTATTAGTAGTAGTAGTAGTAGTAGTAGTAGTAGTAGTAGTATTAAACAATTGTAGTATCAAGCTGCAATAAAATTGATAAAAAGGAGGGGGGTCTGAATACTTTCTGAATGCGGTGTGTGTGCACAGTGTGTGTGTGTGTGTGTGTGTGTGTATCTATATAGTACCTTGCGAAAGTATTTATACCCCTTCATTTTTTTTCACATTATGTTGCTGTCTTATGTTAAACTGCTTTAAATAAAAAGTGAAGTTAACCTGTGGCAAAATCAACTGAATGGGTATGATTTGGAAAGGTACACTCGTCTTCATAAAAGGTCTAACAGCTGACAATGTATATCAGAGCGAAAACCAAGCCATGAGGTCAAAAGAACTGCCTGTAGAGCGCAGAAACATTTAATATAATGAAATATTAATATAAAATGTTGTAAATCAACAATGCCTGGTTATTAAATGCTAGCTATTTAATAATAATAATAATTATTGTTGTTGTTGCTATTATTGGTAGTAATAATGCTGACAAAATCTGATCTGAAGTCATAAATGCAGATCATAATATTTTCATGCCTAACATATGTTAAATAATAGATTTCTTAATATATTTTAACTTATATTGTACACTCATCAAATAAATCAGAAAAAAAAAACTATTAGAGGTATTATTAATGCTGACAAATTATCAAAACATCTTCACAGCGCAGAGCATGAGAAAATTGCTGTATTGATCTGCAAACGCTGTCAAGTCAAGACAGAGTGCTTGTTTCCTGATTTGTCGTGTGAATTCAGTACGGCGTTTACAGACCGATAGCATCTTACTACAGTCAGTCCACAGCTCTGCAGATTGAGCGGCAGTCCCTTCTGGACAGAGCTGTGACTGAACAGATTGTGTGGATCTGGATGAGGACCAGCTTCAGGCCCTACAGAACCCAACTGTCACTCATTTAAGCATCCAAAGGCCTCCCTGACACGTCCTTCTATTTCACTTAGCTGTAATTAGAGTAAGGGACTGACGGATATCTCTTGGCATGTGGGCTGAAGCTCTTCTGAAAGAAGGAACGGACAACTAGTGCAACTCTGTTTCACGTCAATCATTCCTGGCCCCTGGCCTGAACGCTGTCTATTTATAAGCGGACCGAGAGAAACTTCACAAAGTGGGCCTGAGGGAGAGGACAGAAAGAAAAGAGGAACAGACCCTGAGGAAATTAGAGCTTTTAGAGGAAAAGAGGTTATTTGTCATGTTTGGAAATAGTTTGTGTGTGTGTGTGTGTGTGTGTGTGGTTTATGAAGATGAATATTCCTCAGCCACCATTTCTGTAAGATTGAATGGTGAACAATTTACAGTACTGTGTAAAAGTTTGGAATCTCTTATTCTCACCAGGCTGCATTTATTTGATGAAAAATACAGTAAAAATAATCCTTCATGATCCTTCAGAAATCATTCTACACTGTAAAAATAAATACAAGTAAAAAGTAAAAAACTATTACCTATGACTTTTGCTTCAATAAACTCCTAATTTGCTGCTTATTAATAGTAAGTAAGTTGTTAAGTTTAGATATTGGGTAAAGTTAAGGGATATAAAATATGGTCATGTAGAATAAGGCATTAATATGTGTTTATTAGTACTAATAAACCGCCAATATGCTAGTAATATGCATGCTAGTAAGCAACTAATTAATATTGAGAATTGGTATTAAAGTGTTACCTGAGTGTTTTACAAGAAAATGTGATTTCAGTCTTTTGACTTCAAAATGTCATGTTTAATGAGCACTGGTTTGCTATTTCTTTTGTAATTATTTGTGAAATTTAAATGTATCCCATGTTTCTTTTTCAGTGTAAACATTTCTGACTACTATCAGTGTTAAATCAAATAGTGCAAACTGTGATACATTTTCTCAGGATTTTTTGATCAAAGTTCAAAAGAACAAAATTTACTCGAAATAGAAATTTTTATAACATTATAAACTGCTTTACTGTCACTTTTGATTGTTTTAATGCATACTTGCTAAATAATGGTATTTATAAAATGAAATAAAAAACTAGAGTTAGGCATTAAAGTATTAAAATTTCACGATGTTTGTGATTTGTCAAGACAAAAAAAAAAAAAATACTCAAATTGCAAGATTTCTTGGAAAAAAAAGTGTGCCATTACCATACATTCAATAACCTGCTCAAAATATCTGTGCTGAAAATGAGCAAAAAATCTCACAGACGTCCATTTGAAGTGTCATCCTGAGCTGTATATAGAGACCAGATATCATAGAGACTTGTTCAGCATGGCAAAAGTGCTCAAAACACCTCAGCAGCCAAACTGCATCATCCTAACATCTGTAGAGCAACGTCTCGCCAGCACCCACAACACCCAGTCATTTAGCTGTTTGGCTGTTGCACTAAAGCTTTGTATATTTGGCCAGCTTGCCCAAGAATACACTTAAATCAGTGGCAGCAATGTCACAGTATATTTCCAGCGCTCTGCTCTGTTTGTGGTGTAGTATCTGTGTTTTGCAGTTAGGACTGTGGGTGTGAGCTGAAAAAGAGGACGAGCTTGGTGGGGTTGCTGTTTAAAAGCCATGGCAGTCTGTTCCCACACACTGCCCCGCTGGCAGCAGCTTTACACACGTGCACAGCAGGGTAAAGCAGTGCCACGACTTTACACACACACATACACAGATGCATATACAGTACTGCATCAAAAGTTTTTTCTCTTGATCTTTTTTTATGCATTAAAATGCAATTCATGCATTCATTGGCTTATACACAATCCTTCTATGAAGAAGAAAGAAGGGGAGGTCAATAAATCTCTTAAAACATGAGATAATTTGGCCTTTTCAAGACAAGGCAAAGTTAGTTCATGTTCATGTTCAGTGTGAAAAAGTAATTTGTTGACGTAAAAATGAAATGCTGATATTGGTTCAGGTAAAGTTACTTAAATGTCATGCATTTCAACTGCCCCCAAATGTTGCATTTCTGAAATAATGAGACATGATTATGCACGATTATAATACTTGATGAATACATGATATTGTTTCAAAACAAAACTGATGTTAAGGCAAAGCATGATAACTTCATATTGTAAAAAAGGATGTTGTTGGGTTGCAAAATGTCGTGGTTCAACTTCTCAAAAATGTCGTATTTATAAAATAAGAAAGTAAAAATTTCTTTTTAAATCTGAAAGTAGTCCAGTCTAAATGTCATTTTGTTCAGGTGTAAAATTTCATGTGGTTTGGCTCCTCAAATATATGTGATATACATGATAATGCATGATATTTGTAAAAAAAAAAAAAGGAAAAATTTGTTAACAGAGTAAAATATCATGTGGATTGACTTCTCAAAAACGTATTTATTAAACGATATTTATTAAAATACAGAAATTCAAGATATTAGTAAAAAGATTATTCAGATTTAAATGGTAATTTACCTTGTTTGTAAAAAGTCTCCCCTTGACTTCCCAAAAGCTTGATATTAATGAAATAGTAATACATGATGTGTAAACTGATATTACATCAGGCAAAGTTGGTTCATAGTATAAAATGTCATATTTGCTTGTAAATTATTGTGTGATTTGACACCATAATGTAATAATGTTTATAAAATATGAAAGACAATAATTCATAAAATAAAAAATACAAATAATTTTTACGTCATGCCAATTTGCAGTCAAATACATTTCTATTACCCGTCCGAGTTTCACACCTGTAGATTGATTGCTTTTTTTCCCCAAAACAGAGATTAAAATTATTACAATGTTGCTTTTTATTCATGGTGCGGTTCGCTTTCACGCGGCAAACTTTCTAAACGGACCAAAACACGCGCGAATAAACTGTTCTCTCTTTGGTCAAAACTCAAGGATGGAACAACAGCTTCAAGGGCTTATTGTTGGGTTTTGGTAACCGTCGTTATACTAATTTATTAATTCATCATTTTGAGCAGGAGTCTAGAATTCATTGGGAAAACGTTGTTAACATGCACTTAACGTTACTACGAAGAGCAGTAAGACGTGCTCACCTACAGACACTAACTGGTTCATTTTGAGGTATTGGCAAAACAACAAAGCTAATGCTTTTAACATGAACTAACGTGATGACCATAGACTGCATAAAAACATGGACGAAGTGTCCGTGACGTCACCCGTAGACTCCTGAAGTGTGCAGAGCGGGCCGTCGCCATCTTGGCAGTGCTTCAGGGAACAATCAAAAATGGGCAAAAAGGCGGGAGCTAGTTGCTGAAGCCACGCCCACCTAGTGCGACGGCTGTGTCAGCAGCGGCAATCCACCTGTCACTCAAGTGGCCACGCCCTTAATTATGCAGAACTTTAGGTCTTAATAAAATTTAAACGGATGAGTTTTAAAATAATTCACCCCCTCACAGTTGTCATGAAGGGCAAAATTAGCTATTTAGACCAAAATCATTTTTTCTGCTGTAAAGTTGGGCAATTAAACATGGGGAGTCTATGGGACTGACTCCCTTTTGCAGCCAGCCTCAAGCGGCCAGTCGATGAATTGCAGTTTTAGTCACTTCCTTATTGGCCTCACGAGAGCGAGCGGGAGGTTGGTGCTCGGTAATAACCCATCATGCATCATGATGTAGCCTGGTTTGTTGGATCGGATTGCTTTCTGACTACAACCGAACCGCTCCAGAGTTCGTTTTCAATCGAGCAGTGACCACCTCATTCAGGTGATCTTGGACCGATTGTTTTAATCCGAGCGCTATTGCTGTGTTCACATATGTCTGTCTCCAGTATCATAGCCGTCCCGCTGCGACTCAGCCCCGCTGTATGTGTTGCTGGTTTTTTCTGCTTGCTTCTGTTATCAGTGAGTTCCAGACAATCCTGTTTCCTTCAGTGATGCCTGCCACATGGAAAGCTATTTACAGGCCCATAATTCCTTATACACAAGTGCTGTATAGTCAGCGATGGCTGAGAGACAGTGATGTTCTCTTTATATTAAGGCATGGGACTGGAGAAGGTGTAGCATGACAGACGTGATACAGACACAGAGCACATGGCACATTCTGAAGGAAGTCTATAAATATCCTTCTCTTTGAAAAAGACGAGCAGCTTCCTGTGAAAGGACCGTCTGAAATGGTCAGCCTGAGCCTGTGTGTGGTTTCTTTCAGCAGGTTTTCCTCCAGGGTGTGAATGCTCCTTACTGAGACTACATGTAGGACAGCGATAAATAATGATGTTGATGCAAAGCACTGCAAAGACTGTAGCAACTGAGGAAGTGTGAAGTTTTTACATCATGAATAGCTGAAATGAGAGAACTTCGACAACATGACGTCCAAACTGACCCCATTTGTTTTTCTTAATAAACTGTCCTGATCTTATTGTGCACAATTTATCAGTGCATGTTATTCTAAAGACAAATAATGTGTTGTCATAAAAAATAATTACTCGAAAGACATAGAAACCTCTTTCTTTTTTTAAATGTCATCTATACTTTGCAGAAAAAAATGCAAACTGAAAACCAAGTAGCTAATTGAACTTAATTATTTTAAAATGTAAGAATTTTTAATTTATAATTAATATTTTGTAAATGTAAGTAAATAATACATTAATAATGACATTAAAATTGAATTTAACATTTAATTATTTAATTTAATTATTAAATGTAATTACTAAAAAATAAATTTAATTGTACTTATTAATTAATTTAAAATGTAAAAACTTAAAATTCATAATTAATATTTTGTAAATGTAATTAAATTATAAATTAAATAATGACATTAAATTATTGAATTTAACATTTAATAAATTAATTTAATTATGAAATGTAATTACTAAAAAATGAATTTAATTGTACTTATAATTAATTTAAAATGTAAAAACGTAAAATTTATAATTAATATTTTGTAAATGTAATTAAATTATCAATTAAATAATGACATTAAATTATTGAATTTAACATTTAATAAATTAATTTAATTATTAAATGTAGTTACAAACAATTAATTTAATTTTGAATTAAATTAAAACAAATTATTGTATTTTATATTTTATCATTTTATTAAATTATCTTTATATAATTTACTTTATATGTTTAATTTAATTCATAATTATTACTTATAAATTCTATTCAGTATTTAATCATTTAATTAAAATAACACTGTAATAATATTTTATTACATTTAAATTAATTATTTTTTAATTAAATAAATAATTTATTTCATTTTATTTTATTTCATTTTATTTTATATTTTACAAAAACGCCTATTGCACCTTTCCACCAAACCCTGTCTTCCACTGTTCAACACACAGCTTCGGCCTTTAGTTAAACTTGCACCATTAGGACAGGATTTGACTATATAGCTCATATATAGTCATATATACAACTTTATAGCTGTTCATACAAAGCAGTATTTTTCTCTTCAGTCAACTGGTGAACTCTTCATAGTTCTGAAAGGAAGTGCTGATACAGAAGGATGTATTTTAAAGTAAAAGATGTGTTGGATGGACAGTTATGTTGACACTATAGTAACTGATAACTTAAGTCATCTACTATATCTGAAACAATGACTAAAGTCCTGACCAGTCTTCCAATTAAAATATCACAGAAGTCACGATGATTTCTGTTGGAAAATGTCTTCTGCTCTTTGTCTCACACAGACTCCCCTGCACCTGTCCTCTCTGTCACGCCGCAGACACAAGCACAGTTACTGATCCGATTGGAAAATGTCATCAGAAGACTAGCAGAGTCCACACCACAGATAAAACGATAAAGACACATGGAAACGATTTCTTTGGCATCACTTTCAGAACGACTTTTCCTTCCAGCTGATGAATGATACAAACATCGACAGCCAATCAGAATCAATCCTGCTTTTAACGTGCTCGAGAATTTAAAGCGACAGGCGCGCCTTTGCTGCGGAATTCACAGCAATTAATAAATGCTTTAGAAGTCATTTTAATTGTTAGTTTATGTCAACTAGCATAGTTAACTAATGTTAACAAATAGAAACTTTATTGTGAAGTGTTACCGAATAAATATTTCTTTAGTATTTGTTGTATATCCTTTAATGCCAAATTTGATTACACTTTATTTAAATGTGTCCTTGTTATACGTTTAAATACTGAGTAATATTAATTAACTACATGTACTTACTATACGGTTAGTGTTAGGATTAGGGTTTGTCTTAAGGTTACTTGCGTGTAATTAAGCATCATTTATTGTTATTATAATAGTAAGTATATGTAATGTGTAACAAAGACACCTTAAAATAAACTGTTACCCTAAATTTAATAGAAAATAATAGTGGTATGGTAATTAATATTAATGAGATTCATCACCTGAGAATAATAATAATAATAATTATATATATATATATAGACCTAGACTCGTTATGAGAACAGTAACTGTCAATGCAAAAATCTACTTAATTGTCGTCAAATATAATTTCCTTTTTTAGACATGGAAGTGAGATTTATTTTCCTGAGAATAATCATAAAACAAAAACTCTTTATATGGTTAAACCTTTCAGAAACTTTCACAAACTTAGCTCGAATAAATTCACAACCCTGAGATGCTTTATAAATCCTTTTGCGCTATTGGAATGTGTCATTTCTTTCACTTTTTACGCAGATCGGATCTGCTGCTTCTGTTTTCCACAATGCACATTTACAGAGGGAACGCGTTGATCTCACTTTCTCACTCATTATCCATTTATCATTGTCTGTGCATCAAATATTCAAACTGTTTTCCGGTCTTGCATTATGGTTGATTCTCCAGATCTGCGTGTGAGGAGCGATAAGTGGTCTAAGATAAGTGGTCATGACAGAGAGTGGTGGAGTTACTCATGTGCAGATCTTCTCTGTGTGGGCTGTGATGAGACTGTGTTAGTGTAATACTGCTGACCTCATCCTTGATGCCAGGCACAATTAGTCATTCAGGCCTTCTCTAAATGCTTGCTACAGGTGTGTCACTTCTTATCGTTCAGCCTTTTGCTTCAAGCGGCTGATTTCATTAGAAATCTAGACTTCTGTTGTGGTTTTTGTTATTTTGGTTGGTCGCCAGAGCATTGCTGTCCAGTTTCTGAGGTGTTTAACCCTATAAGGCCAATAAAATTTCAGCATATTCAAATTTTTGATTAACAACCTGTTGCACCATCTGCTTTCTGTTATCTGATTGATAGCTTTTTTAAGCAAGTAAAAGAAGATACCTTTTAATATAATTGTAAAACGTCTCCCTTCAGGTCGTGGTCCATGTGTCTTTTTCTGTGAAATCTTTACCGATTTTTAGAAATTAAACATAAAAGGTTGCACTTTAGTCCTTGTCCGCATATACAGTGCATACTATGTGTTTATTATAGTGATAACTGGGTAATAACTTTTTATTAATCCTGAACTTTGACTTTAACTTTGGCTTCAAGATGACATTTACTGGACTGAAGCTACTTAGGTTTATTCGATTATCCAGACATTATTTTTTATAAAAATCAGACAAGTCGTGTTGTATTGCATCGCATTATATGTTTTGCGCATTAAATCGTATTATATGTTATAATCTAGATAAAAAAAAAAAGAAACTGTATTTAATTTTTTTAATGCAATGTAATTAAATTTATATAATAACATTTTTACTTAATAAAATGTTATTAAAATGTTGTTTTATTTATTTAAACCAAATAAAACTATTACATTTTGAATTCTGTTAATACTTCAATTTAAAAACTAAAATAATAATTATGAATTAAATTAAACTCATAAACTGTATAGAAGGTTAAATTAAATTATTTAATTGAATTTAAAGACTTATAATTATGAATGAAATATTTTTTTTTTAATAAAATCATAACTAAGCCTTTATCTTTTTACTAAGACATATTTTTGGGAGATATTAAGTGAAAGCTGATATTTTTATCCATTTTATGTTTTGAAGATCTCATAGATATTTATATACAAACCATCAGAATTGTATCTTGCTTTTTGAGTATATAAATATCAGTAACTGTATGAAATTGCATATTTTTACTCAATTTGGGAAAACTTCTCTCTTACTTTGAGCCATAAAAGCCTGACATATCAACATTTCTTTTTTTTAAGATTATGTCTAAAGGCTTGATTAAACCATTCCATCTCAAACCAATGCATTTTTATGACTAATATTTTTCATGTGTAATTTTTTTACAGTGTTTATGATGCAGTCACGTTTACTTGTACATGACAAAATTCTGCGGGGTGAAAAATAGTCTTCTGGTTGCAAAGAATTTTCCCATTGACTTCTAGATTATTGAATTTTGGCACAAGAATATGTCATGTTGATCAATAGGAAGCAGCTTGTTTTGACAGCGTTCTCCGTGTGGGCAGTGCTATATTCATCACTACTACGGTTAGCGATTTGTTCAAACTTTGTTCAAAAAGGACTGTAGCAAACACTGCAAGGAATGAAGCAAACAAAGATTGCAGTTGCTGAGGCAGAGTTTTGGATGTAAAGCGCTCTACCCAAACACACTTGTATCTATGCTGTGCCGCCCCTCTCGATTGGGTTTTGTGAGCACAGCTGGCATCCCAAAAGAGAGAGGCACTAAGCAAGGAATTGCTGGGATCGTGTTTTCCTAATCCAGCCATACATTTATTCACTGAATGTGTGTTTTTCCCGCTCCAGTCCATTTAGACCCGTCATAGCAGTGCTTTAGACTTCTCTTTCTGCTTTGTCCTGCATGCCCTGACATTTCCATGACACTCTGGGTGTCGCTGTGGTCCTCATGGTTCTGCTTCTACTTTGTTGCGTTGACATTTCCAGTGCCGCTTTAGGAGAGTAACCGTTGTTGAGGCTCCCAGCGTGCTTTGATTAGATATGCTCTTCTCGTTCACCGACGGATGGGCGGAGAGCTGGCTTATGAGTTCTCTGAGTTCAGCCTCCATCGACATGAGGCCAAAATAATTGGCGAAAGTGGATTATTTTAGGTCAGAATCCAGTCAGACTCATCTCTGCTAAGAGGCTTGTGTGCTGGGGACTGGATGATCAAGAAAAAGGACTTCTTTATGGGGGTCTTACAGTCTTAGAAGTGCTTTTCCTTTAGGAGCCAGATTTCACTCTGGATGTGTGGTCACCCAACACTGTACTGAAACTGCAGATCGTACCAAAGCAAATGTTGACAGTTTCATGCTCTCTGCCAATAAATTATTGCACAAAACCCATTGCGGTCAGGAAAAACCACGTGTAAGGCACATATCTTAGCTTGTGTGGCTTTGTCAATTGTTCACTTTCCACCAAAATATGAAGCAGCACAACTTTTGGTAAACATGATGATAAATGAGAAATGTTTCTTGAGCAGTAAATCAGCATATTAGAATAATTTCTGAAGGATCATGTGACACTGAAGACTGGAGTAATGATGCTGAAAATTCAGCTTTGACTCATAGGAATAAATTACATTTTTAAAGTTGTAAACAGTTATTTTAATAATTATAATAATATTTAATTATATTAATATTTAATATTAATAATATTAATTTAATAATATTTCACAATATTTCTGTTTTTACTGTATTTTTGATCATATATATGCAGCTTTGGTGAACATAAGAGACTGAATGGTGAGATGAATGGTGTAATTACTGAATTTTTTGGTTTATTTATTTTTGCTGTTGTAGTTAAAAATAAAATGCTAATATTTACCACTACTTTTTTTGTTTGCCTCTCTAAGAACAATCGCTTTATGTATTCCCCAATTTTAAGTCGCTTTGGATAAAAGTGTCTAAAAATAAATAAATAAAAATAAATAAAAGCGTTTTCATCATATTCAAACTTATATATATATATATATACACACACATATATATGTGTGATTTTTAAATAAAGACCTCAAAATATTCTAAAAGTCTTTTGGACTACTTTCAACCGATATAAGCTATAGTGCTTTTTTTTTTTTTTTAACATGTACTCTCTTTTTTTCTGAATTCTAGACTTTGATAGGAACTACTTCTGGTCTTGGAGTGGTTTTGTGGATTACCTGCAGTGTGTGCTGGTGTTCACTGTGCTGGCCGCCTATGTGACGTATCTGCTACTGGACTCGGTTCTGTTTGTGGAGAGCCTGGGTTTTCTGGCCGTATTTACAGAGGCCATGCTGGGAACTCCACAGCTCTACTGCAACTTCCAGAACAAATCTACTGAAGGCATGAGGTGTGTACTGTTAATGTTTTTGCTCTAAAAAGAAGGTTTCATCCAACGTTCTTCAATGGTGGTAATATTTTAACCTAGAAGTTTATGTCCCTGAAGACTACTTTTTGAAGACGACTTGTCAGCAAGGCTTTTGCAGCCAATTTTGAGCAACTGCAGTGCCTGACCTAGGCGAGTGGTCTTGTTTTGCTCTCGTGGTACTTTAATGGCACATGTGATCGCAAGGTAGCTGTGGCACCAATCAAAGTCAGACTAATTTTCAAACCATAATGCATTGTTTTTGTCAGGCGACAGCCTATCTTTGTGGTGCTGCATTAAAGGGGTGGTTGATTGCGATTTAACTTTTTTTTATGTTAGTTTTTAATGTTGCTGTTCGAGCATAAACAATATTTGCAAAGTTACAGCGCTGAAAGTTCAATGCAAACTGAAATTTTTTACATTCTAGCAGTTTAATGCCTACAAAAACAGCTGGTAAGGGATTACAACAAGCTTCTTCCCAGCTCCGTTACATCACATACCCATATAAACCCCGCCCACGGGAACACACAACAAAGGGGGCAAGGCCATGTTGTGCTGCTTTAGAGAAGAGGATGAGAAACTAGGGGTGCACGTTAAAATCTGTGCATATATGAATCGTGATTGTGTCTTCTAATGATTCTAATGAACTGAAGTTTCAAAACCAATGTTCTAAAGCAGCGGTTCTCAATTCTGTTCCTCACGTCGCCCTGCTCTGCATCTCTCTCTCTCTCTCTCTTTCTCTCTCTCTCTCTCCTTCAGATCGTCAGATCAGCTCCAACAAACTGTTCCTTTTATACACTTATTTTCACAAAGCAATGAGAAGCATTATATATGGATGCTCGTCCGGTTGCTGTGCTGTATTAAAGCTTTAAACTGAATTAAACCATATATTAAAAGCTAACAGAAGAAGTAGCATTTACAAACAACAGCATATCTAAAAGTATGAGACAACAACAAACAAACATACCATTGAGAGCCATGCTTGCACAGGTTCTGTGCGATCCTCTTTATTAATATTCTCTGCATCTCAATCGGAGTCAAATTGATAAGCAATATAAAGGAAGTGATTGTTTACAATACAACCAGAGCACATTCTGAACTTGAGGGGTGCAGGATGTTCAGACGTGCTCGAGATCTCTCTGAAGTATTGTGTTTAAATGGACAAATTCGGACAAAAATGATGTAAAAATGATCGTCTTGGTAAGTATCCTACAGCAGACACAGCCGACTGAACGCAGGCCACTGTATCAGTGCATTCTCTTAAAGTGACAGTCTTTATATTAATAGAAACAGCAACAACAAAGAAATCACTCACTGCTCTTGATTAAAAAGCTTTTATAACTTTAATAAAGAATTATCTTTAATTTAGACAGTCCAATATGCAATGCTGTTTTACATTTGATTACTTTATTTAATTTCTGTACCTAAAAACTTATGCTAGACCTGCCAAAAAAAAAAAACTGAAAATACCTGTTTATTGTTTGTATCTTTACTCTATTGTATTTATGTGTGCTGTTGCTTGTAGTTGGATAGAATATTCTTCTTCTTTTTTTATTAGAAAGTATAGTTTTTCCATAAACATAGCACATACCGAACTGTACCGAAAACCGCGACTCTAAAACCGTAAAACAAACCGAACCATGAAAAAGTTGAACCGACCCACCCCTATGGTTTAGCGAATCAAAACACTGAGCTAGCTGACTAATCGCAGCCCATCGGGCTTCATAAAAACAGGAAATAATCGAGGCGTTTGTCAGAGAAGGGACAGATCGGTGTGGAATAAAGGTAAATCATGTGAAAAATATATATATAGATATATTTATATATATATTTTTTTAATTAAGCATGAACACATGTTAGACTGCACCCCATAAACACAATCAAGGATAGAAAAAAAACAGTAAACCACCCCTTAAAGTCGAACAAGCCTATTGGTTGAGCAAACTGAAAGTTTGCCCCAAACATTGTCCATTGGTTGGACAAAGTGATTGGGTCAGTCCAAACCCAAGTTATCGGGTTGCCCCAAGCTTACAGCATTAGTTGGAAAAACTGATAGGGTTTCCCCAAAATTAAATCTTTTCTTGGACAAAGTGATTGGGTCACCACAAAATCTAAGTCATGCCAATGATTTAACAGTGATTGGATCATCCCCAAAGTCAGTCCATTGGTTAGACAAAGTGATTGAATCGTCCCCAAACTCAATCCATTGGTTACACAAAGTGATTGAGTCGTCCCCAAACTCAATCCATTGGTTACACAAAGTGATTGAGTCGTCCCCAAACTCAATCCATTGGTTAGACAAAGTGACTGGATCGTCCCCAAACTCAATCCATTGGTTACACAAAGTGATTGAGTCGTCCCCAAACTCAGTCCATTGGTTACACAAAGTGATTGAATCGTCCCCAAACTCAGTCCATTGGTTAGACAAAGTGATTGAATCGTCCCCAAACTCAGTCCATTGGTTAGACAAAGTGATTCAATCGTCCCCAAACTCAGTCTATTGGTTAGACAAAGTGATTCAATCATCCCCAAACTCAATCCATTGGTTACACAAAGTGATTGAGTCGTCCCCAAACTCAGTCCATTGGTTAGACAAAGTGATTGAATCGTCCCCAAACTCAGTCTATTGGTTAGACAAAGTGATTCAATCGTCCCCAAACTCAATCCATTGGTTAAACAAAGTGATTGAGTCGTCCCCAAACTCAGTCCATTGGTTACACAAAGTGATTGAATCGTCCCCAAACTCAGTCCATTGGTTAGACAAAGTGATTGAATCGTCCCCAAACTCAGTCTATTGGTTAGACAAAGTGATTGAATCGTCCCCAAACTCAATCCATTGGTTACACAAAGTGATTGAGTCGTCCCCAAACTCAATCCATTGGTTAGACAAAGTGATTGAATCATCCCCAAACTCAGTCCATTGGTTAGACAAAGTGATTGAATCGTCCCCAAACTCAATCCATTGGTTACACAAAGTGGTTGAATCGTCCCCAAACTCAATCCATTGGTTAGACAAAGTGATTGAATCGTCCCCAAACTCAGTCCATTGGTAAGACAAAGTGATTGAATCGTCCCCAAACTCAGTCCATTGGTTACACAAAGTGAGTGAATCGTCCCCAAACTCAGTCCATTGGTTAGAGAGAGTGATTGAATCGTCCCCAAACTCAGTCCATTGGTTAGACAAAGTGATTGAATCGTCCCCGAACTCAGTCCATTGGTTAGACAAAGTGATTGAATCGTCCCCAAACTCAATCCATTGGTTAGACAAAGTGATTGAATCGTCCCCAAACTCAGTCCATTGGTTAGACAAAGTGATTGAATCGTCCCCAAACTCAGTCCATTGGTTAGACAAAGTGATTGAATCGTCCCCAAACTCAGTCCATTGGTTAGACAAAGTGATTGAATCGTCCCCGAACTCAGTCCATTGGTTAGACAAAGTGATTGAATCGTCCCCAAACTCAATCCATTGGTTAGACAAAGTGATTGAATCGTCCCCAAACTCAGTCCATTGGTTAGACAAAGTGATTGAATCGTCCCCAAACTCAATCCATTGGTTAGACAAAGTGATTGAATCGTCCCCAAACTCAGTCCATTGGTTAGACAATCGGGTTGCCCCAATCAGGGCAAAGAGATTGTGTTGGACAAACTGATAAATTTGTTTTTTTTTAATTTAAGGCTTAGAGAGGGTTGAAAAGAATAAAAATAAATTGTGACTAAACCCTTAATTAACTTTATTAGTGAACCTTAGGGGGAAAATAATTTAAAATAATTATGATATCACCACCTTAAATTTTTTTGCTCTCACTCAATCTCTCTCTGGTGAGTGAGTCCAGAAATCTCCACTGCTCTAGTGCTTGAACTAAGGAACATGGGAAGTGATATGTGGCTGCACAGTCACTACTTGATGTCTGCTAGTCAAACTTCCTGCTCAGCTGGTTTATAAAATACTGTTGCTAAGCTACAGGAATCAAATATAGATACCTTAGACAATATATGTTATCTGGTGTAGTGGACTTTTTATTAGTTAAAATGTTTTATTTCGCTGTACATGTCATTGTATGACCATACAGTACATTAACCAAAGCACAAATTAAGTTATAAAGCACTAACAAAGCCAGTAACTGAATTCAAAATGACAAATCAGACAAAAATAATAATCAGGTAATGTTTCGCAGAGGCCGTTAGATTGTATAAGATGCATTGTGTGTGAGAAAGGAATATTATCTTGCATAACCTTTTGAGAGCTGCAGTGTGTGTGCTGTAAAGACACGTCCTGTCAGTGTGACTTAGTGTGTTTGGTAGCATCTCATACTGTGAGATGCCATCCTGTGCTCTGTTTTGCAGCATTTGAGTTTGTTGTTTGTGTGTGTGTGTGTGTGTGTGTGTGTGTGTGTGTGTGTGTGTGTCTCCGTTCAGCCGGACTGATTTGATGGCACAGGCGGGAAGCTGCAACTGGCATCATGCCAGCCTGACAAGATAAGGGTTGCTGCCTCCTGTGTGTGTGTGTGTGTGTGTGTGTGTGTGTGTGTGTTTTAACATCTCTGCAAACCTGCTGATAGAGTCTATGTATGTATATGTGTGATATATATATATATATATATATATAGTACAGACCAAAAGTTTGGACACTGCATTTTGATTCAACATAATTGAAAATGTTTTAGAATGTAATTTATTTCTTTGATCAAAGTTGTATTTTCAGCATCATTCCTGCAGTCTTCAGTGTCACATGACCCTTCAGAAATCAATCCAATGTGATGATTTGCTGCTCAAGAAACATTTCTAAATAGTATCAGTGTTGAAACTGATTCATACTTTTTAATGAAACCGTGATACTTTTTTTTTGGAATTTTTATGTCTTTACTGTCACCTTTGATCACTTTAATGCAGTCTTGGTGAATAAAGTCAATCGTTACATCCTGCATTAAGTTAGGTCTCTTGTATCGCTGCGCTCTGTCTCCTCACATAATAAAGTAATTTCAAACGTCATAAAAACAAAACCTAATAAAACAATTTCAGCTCATGTAAAATAAAACCGTTTCCAGTCTCCCTGATGTAGTTTTTTGGAATCTACCTGTTTTATTTTGTGATAATGATCTGACTGCACATCCTTCTGCTTTTTACCTGACTTCTTAACAGATAAGCTGCTGTCTCATATTTGCAACAAAATGTGCATAATCAAATGAATAAACAATTATAAAGTGATTAAAAACATGCTCAGAGACACAATCCTAATACACTTGTTTGATCATAGAGTTCACAGTTTGAACATTCTTGTTTCTTTTGCTTTTGTTATTTTAAAGATCTGATCTAAATTATCCATTGTCTCTTTCATTATTGCTATTAGTCACACAAAAATGATATTTGAACTTAAAATGTTTTAATGTTGTACAAAACAGTCTGTCTACTGCATCATCAAAGAAATAGAAATCATTCCAAAAAGAGTTTCCCGTTGCTTGTCACATATAGGAATTCTGGCACAGTAATTTTTTTCACTATACTAAAGCCTAAAAATACCATATCAACTCTGCAATGGATATTAATATGCAAAGTATGATGAAAACTATTTGTTAGCACACTAATATTTTAAGTTTAAGACATTATCAAAACAAAGGCATTGATATATTTTAAGATCAATCAGTGCAAGTTTCTTTCGTTGAATCAGCTCAGACTTACATTTTAGTCTGGGACTAGGCTTCAGCATGTCAGTGAAACTGAGATTAATAATAGAATATTATAAACAAATTAGGCTTAGCAGAAAAAAGTAAGACAGTGATTGAGGCATGTATGCTTTAGTAACCTGTAAGTGATGATGAGCTACCGCACTAAACAGTTTTACAGATTTGACTTTGCATTGTTGAGGCCAGAGACCTTCAAAAACTTTATTGCACTTTTGTGCTGCTTTATCTGGTTTATGTTCCCTGAATGTCACACAGAACCTAAAGTAAATTATGTGTCAGATTTAGATCCACACAGTGTTCAGTGAAGACCTTCCACAATCTCTCACAATTTATCTCCTGGAGAATGCCTTGTATTATAAGACTAAATTGAATTATGATCATTTTCTTCTTTTTGTTGCTGCACTGATCGAAACAAATGGTGACCGTCCGTTCCATCTTATTTCCAGTCTTGTTTTTTTTCCCCCATTCATTTTTTTTTTCTCTTCCTTTTGTAGTTGTTCAGCCATTGTTAGTTGTTTCAGAGCGAGTTGTTTACCTGGTAACTGCTGCTGTGAATCAACCTCTGGCCTCATGTTACTCTGTTTTGTTGAACGTTAATGAATCACAATGGGAGGGAAATCAGTGACCCCCACAGCCAGCCTTATAAGGTTCACTGCCAGAGTCCTGTTAGTTTGAGTTGGAGGACCCTCAGTGCCTTATTTAGCCGTGTGAAGGATCTCGCGGCTGCCCTGCAATAGCACCCAGCTCTTGTTTCATATGTGTGTTTACTGAGCAGCAGGCTGGTTTGTATCCACAGGCTGCAAACAAACCATTCATTAAGTTGCGCGGTCCTGTAGATTTGAGGCTGGCGTAAGGTGCGGGGCAAACTGAACGCTCCCACAGAAGGAAGCTCCCCACCTGTGTCTGTCAGGAGAAGCTGTGCAGGACAGCAGTATTTCACGGCAGTGTGTTTGTGTTGACTCCCTGTTTCACAGGCTGTTGGCGTCGTGTTCATGCCTTTGGTATCTAACATCCTCTCAGCTAGAGATGCTCGGGCAGGACTTCTGTTGTTCGCCATGCTACTGCCTTTGATTGCCAATGGTCTTTGATTTTGTTCTTCTCAGTTTTTTTTTTTTTTATGTTGTATGTTTGATTTTGTGATTTTTTTTTTTTTGGGGGGGGGGGGGGGTGTTTTGGATTGGTTTTGTGTTTTTGTTTTGTTTGATTTTGTGACTGGATTGATTTTGTGTGTTTTATGTGATTCATGTGTTTTGAATTTGTTCTTGTATTTTTGTTTTTTGGGTAGGTTGTTTTGGATTGGTTTTGAGTTTATGTTTCTTTTTATTCTTTTGTTCTGTTGTTTTTTGTCTGGTTTGTTGTTTTTTATGTCGTTTGATTTTGTCCTCTTCTGTTTTGTCTTGTTTTATTGTGATTTTTTAAATATATTTTTTTCAATTATTATTATTTTATTTTTTTGGAGTGGGGGTTTGGTTTATTTTTTTGTCTAGTTTGGTTTGGTGTTTGGATTTGTAATAGTTTTTTTGTTTTGTTTTTGTTTGTTTTGTTTTTTGTGGATAGAGTACATTCAGTGCCTCAAATGAAAACTGTATCATTGAGTATTATGTTTGCAACATTTGTATAAGCAAATATTTGAAATGTATTCTGTTTTATGTGTAGCTTTAGTTATATATTTTCATATTTAATTTGCACTAACTGTTATACAAAAAATGACTGGCTCGTTTACTTTACAAATCAATAAGATGGTGCAGTCCAAGTCCGTAATTTGTAAGTATTTTTGTTATAAGGTTAGAGTGGATCGATTTCATCGTGATTAGAAAAGAAGTCAAACATCTGACTCTGTGAGATTAGGGGGAATGGGAATTTGGTCTGACTGAATCTGTATAAAAAGGAAACACCAGAGAGTATGTAAAATAGGGGTCTGATGAGATCTGATGTGTCTCGTGAGAACCTGACGATATCCTCGCGCAGACCTTTCAAATATATTTGCATTACACTTGCCCTTTCACTAGTGGTGGTATGTAAGATAGTTAATGCTCACATCAGGCAGGTGGACTCATGATAAGCAGGAAAATTATGCAGTGTAGTCTTTATCCAGTCATAAAAACAGGATTTAGTTTAACGCAGAATGTCACAGAAGTTTTTGCATTTTGTGTTTTTCAGTTGATTAAAATATAATTTTTCCCTTTATATTTAATCATTGAGGATTTCTTTTAAAAAGTTAAAAATCTCGTCTCGTCTAGTTATCGTGAAACCTGTTTTGTGTCTCGTCACACCCCAATGTAAAATGTGAAATATCGCTCACAAGTAAAACATTAGCAGATGATTGGAAGCTAACAGCAACATTTCTTGCACAAACGTCTATAAAATATGAATCTTTTTCTTACTGAAATATTACAGAATTTAGAAATCTTTTTTTTTTTTTGTGCATTTTGAAGCAGAGATATAGAGGGCCGTATCATACACCCGGTGCAATGCGACGCAAGTCGCAGCGCAAGTGTGTTTGCTAGTTTCAGTCCAGCGCCGTGCGCATTTTCGCGTCCAGTGCCACTTCCGTTTAATTAGCAAATGCATTTGTGCCCATTTGTGCGCCCATGGGCATGCTGGTCTAAAAAAGAGGTGTGTTCAGGCGCACTGCTATTTTAAGGAGCTGAAAATAGACTGCGCCATAGACCAGCTCAAACCTGGTTTAAAGTCTGAAGTCACTGGCGCAATATTTTTTTGTTATTTAAAAAGCATGTTGGTAGAAAATGCGCCTCTGGGTGGGTTCACAGTGCACGTTGACTTTGCTTATTACACATAGGGATGCGCATCACACAAACATGCTAAATATTAAAAAAAAAAATGATTACAGTGTAAAGTAATATTATTGTGTAGGCTACATAAATATAAAAATGTAATGATGTATAGTCATTGCGTGTATTAGAATTAGGCTACCTATTTGCAATTCAGCCTATTACTTATAATGATGAATGAAATTGGCTAATTAATTGAACAATCGTGCCAATACACACACACACATATATTAACTGACTCATCACGCAGAGCTTTTGTGGATTCCTGCTTATCCCATAGATGATCTGCTCATGCGCTTTAACTTCGCTTGAGAAGCGTTCAGCTTTTCCGCCAACAAATTCCGGTGTGTAAATAGCGATCCACCATGGTTTGAGCGCATCTCGCTCTTAAAGGGAATGGAAGATGACACTATGATGTGGTTGGTTTATTGAACGTTATGCCCATTACTCATTAAGAGAATAGGGACAACCCATTCCAAAAATGCACCCCGGCGAACGGGCCGTTTTTCTGTCGTTAAAATAGCAAAAGTGGATTTGGACATGCCCTGAGTGCAGCTGTGGCGTGCGCTTTTTTTAGATCATTAAAATAGGGCCCAGAATGTGTGTGTATATGTGTGTGTGTGTGAGAGAGAGAGAGAGAGAGAGAGAGAGAGAGATGAGTAAAGACTCACCTCTGTCCATTGTTTTTATATATACATGAACAAATATTCTGCTTTGTTATTCAAACACAGTAATTACACTCATTTCATTTTTCTTGCTATCTTGAAACCAAAGGCATTAATCATGAATCAAAAAAAAAAAAAGTATTGTATGTATAACGACCATAAAATTGTAGTTTCTCCATGAGTACCAGAACACCATCTCATCCAGTACAGAATATGAGTCCTATTGGTCTTTAAAGTCCTCCTGGATGTTGATGTCTGGTCAGCCGATGGTTGTTTGTGATGTTGCACTTATAGTGTTTGTTGTGATTCTCCTGTAACTGTTGCAAGAGGATTTGTTTGTACTCTATCAAGGAAGCCCTGGCAACTGTCTGCTTTCTCCACTCCTGATGGTTTCCATGGCAGCTGTTAAAACCGATCACTGCTACTCTTTTATTGTTTTTTCTCATTTTACCACAGTTGGTTTGATGGCACCAACACTGCCCATATCCCAAACTAGTGTGCTTTATAGTTTATTTACAGTAAACCTAGTTTTTGGTTAATCTGACGACTTATATACAAACATTAAGATATTTCCATTAGTTAGAGAAACAGAATCTTCAGTTTTTCTTAGTTCTTGTTTGTCTTATGAAAACACATTTTCTCAAATTTAAAGTGTTATGCGACACAAGCATTTATTTTCAATAAAATAGGTCAATCTTTAATAATCAGCTAATTGTACGTATTTATTACAGAAGTGACAGAAGTGTTTGTTTTGCCATGTTATTTTTCAATTTGTATTGTCATTTTTGCTTGTTTTGTCATGTTTTTTTTGTCGTGTGTTGTTTTTCATTTAGTTTTTTGTTGTGTTTTTGTTTTTCATTTTGTTATGTTATTTTTGCTTTTGTATTGTCATTTTTGCTTGTTTTGTCATGTTTTTTTTGTCGTGTGTTGTTTTTCATTTAGTTTTTTGTTGTGTTTTTGTTTTTCATTTTGTTTTGTTATTTTTGCTTTTGTTTTGTCATTTTTGCTTGTTTTGTCATGTTTTTTTTTGTCGTGTGTTGTTTTTCATTTAGTTTTTTGTTGTGTTTTTGTTTTTCATTTTGTTATGTTATTTTTCATTTTGTGTTGTCATTTTTGCTCGTTTTGTCATGTTTTTTTAGTCGTGTGTTGTTTTTCATTTAGTTTTTTGTTGTGTTTTTGTTTTTCATTTTGTTATGTTATTTTTCATTTTGTGTTGTCATTTTTGCTCGTTTTGTCATGTTTTTTTAGTCGTGTGTTGTTTTTCATTTAGTTTTTTGTTGTGTTTTTGTTTTTCATTTTGTTATGTTATTTTTCATTTTGTGTTGTCATTTTTGCTCGTTTTGTCATGTTTTTTTAGTCGTGTGTTGTTTTTCATTTAGTTTTTTGTTGTGTTTTTGTTTTTCATTTTGTTATGTTATTTTTGCTTTTGTTTTGTCATTTTTGCTTGTTTTGTCATGTTTTTTTTGTCGTGTGTTGTTTTTCATTTAGTTTTTTGTTGTGTTTTTGTTTTTCATTTTGTTATTTTTCATTTTGTATTGTCATTTTTGCTTGTTTTGTCATGTTTTTTTTGTCGTGTGTTGTTTTTCATTTAGTTTTTTGTTGTGTTTTTGTTTTTCATTTTGTTATGTTATTTTTAATTTTGTATTGTCATTTTCGCTTGTTTTGTCATGTTTTGTTTTTTGTCGTGTGTTGTTTTTCATTTAGTTTTTTGTTGTGTTTTTGTTTTTCATTTTGTTTTGTTATGTTTGCTTTTGTTTTGTCGTTTTTTGTCATGTTATTTTTCATTTTGTGTTGTCATTTTTGCTTGTTTTGTCATGTTTTTTTTGTCGTGTGTTGTTTTTCATTTAGTTTTTTGTTGTGTTTTTGTTTTTCATTTTGTTATGTTATTTTTAATTTTGTATTGTCATTTTGCTTGTTTTGTCATGTTTTTTTTTGTTGTGTGTTGTTTTTCATTTAGTTTTTTGTTGTATTTTTGTTTTTCATTTTATGTTATTTTTCATTTTGTATTGTCATTTTTGCTTGTTTTGTCATGTTTTTTTTGTCGTGTGTTGTTTTTCATTTAGTTTTTTGTTGTGTTTTTGTTTTTCATTTTATGTTATTTTTAATTTTCTATTGTCATTTTGCTTGTTTTGTCATGTTTTTTTTTTGTCGTGTGTTGTTTTTCATTTAGTTTTTTGTTGTGTTTTTGTTTTTCATTTTGTTTTGTCGTTTTTTGTCATGTTATTTTTCATTTTGTGTTGTCATTTTTGCTTGTTTGTCATGTTTTTTTTTGTCGTGTGTTGTTTTTCATTTAGTTTTTTGTTGTGTTTTTGTTTTTCATTTTGTTTTGTTATTTTTGCTTTTGTTTTGTCGTTTTTTGTCATGTTATTTTTGCTTTTGTTTTGTCATTTTTGCTTGTTTTGTCATGTTTTTTTTTGTCGTGTGTTGTTTTTCATTTAGTTTTTTGTTGTGTTTTTGTTTTTCATTTTGTTGTTATTTTTCATTTTGTATTGTCATTTTTGCTTGTTTTGTCATGTTTTTTTTTGTCGTGTGTTGTTTTTCACTTAGTTTTTTGTTGTGTTTTTGTTTTTCATTTTGTTTTATTTTTGCTTTTGTTTTGTCGTTTTCGCTTGTTTTGTCATGTTTTGTTTTGTCGTGTGTTGTTTTTCATTTAGTTTTTTGTTGTGTTTTTGTTTTTCATTTTGTTTTGTTATTTTTGCTTTTGTTTTGTCGTTTTTGCTTGTTTTGTCATGTTTTTTTTGTCGTGTGTTGTTTTTCATTTAGTTTTTTGTTGTGTTTTTGTTTTTCATTTTGTTATGTTATTTTTGCTTTTGTTTTGTCCTTTTTGCTTGTTTTGTCATGTTTTTTTTTGTCGTGTGTTGTTTTTCATTTAGTTTTTTGTTGTGTTTTTGTTTTTCATTTTATGTTATTTTTCATTTTGTATTGTCATTTTTGCTTGTTTTGTCATGTTTTTTTTGTCGTGTGTTGTTTTTCATTTTGTTATGTTATTTTTCATTTTGTGTTGTCATTTTTGCTTGTTTTGTCATGTTTTTTTTGTCATGTGTTGTTTTTCATTTAGTTTTTTGTTGTGTTTTTGTTTTTCATTTTGTTTTGTTATTTTTGCTTTTGTTTTGTCATTTTTTGTCATGTTATTTTTCATTTTGTGTTGTCATTTTTGCTTGTTTTGTCATGTTTTTTTTGTCGTGTGTTGTTTTTCATTTAGTTTTTTGTTGTGTTTTTGTTTTTCATTTTGTTTTGTTATTTTTGCTTTTGTTTTGTCGTTTTTGCTTGTTTTGTCATGTTTTTTTTTGTCGTGTGTTGTTTTTCATTTAGTTTTTTGTTGTGTTTTTGTTTTTCATTTTGTTATGTTATTTTTGCTTTTGTTTTGTCATTTTTGCTTGTTTTGTCATGTTTTTTTTTGTCGTGTGTTGTTTTTCATTTAGTTTTTTGTTGTGTTTTTGTTTTTCATTTTATGTTATTTTTCATTTTGTATTGTCATTTTTGCTTGTTTTGTCATGTTTTTTTTGTCGTGTGTTGTTTTTCATTTTGTTATGTTATTTTTCATTTTGTGTTGTCATTTTTGCTTGTTTTGTCATGTTTTTTTTGTCATGTGTTGTTTTTCATTTAGTTTTTTGTTGTGTTTTTGTTTTTCATTTTGTTTTGTTATTTTTGCTTTTGTTTTGTCATTTTTTGTCATGTTATTTTTCATTTTGTGTTGTCATTTTTGCTTGTTTTGTCATGTTGTTTTTTGTCGTGTGTTGTTTTTCATTTAGTTTTTTGTTGTGTTTTTGTTTTTCATTTTGTTTTGTTATTTTTGCTTTTGTTTTGTCGTTTTTGCTTGTTTTGTCATGTTTTTTTTTGTCGTGTGTTTTTCATTTAGTTTTTTGTTGTGTTTTTGTTTTTCATTTTATGTTATTTTTCATTTTGTATTGTCATTTTTGCTTGTTTTGTCATGTTTTTTTTGTCGTGTGTTGTTTTTCATTTTGTTATGTTATTTTTCATTTTGTGTTGTCATTTTTGCTTGTTTTGTCATGTTTTTTTTGTCATGTGTTGTTTTTCATTTAGTTTTTTGCTGTGTTTTTGTTTTTCATTTTGTTTTGTCATTTTTGCTTGTTTTGTCATGTTTTTTTTGTCGTGTGTTGTTTTTCATTTAGTTTTTTGTTGTGTTTTTGTTTTTCATTTTGTTATGTTATTTTTAATTTTGTATTGTCATTTTGCTTGTTTTGTCATGTTTTTTTTTGTTGTGTGTTGTTTTTCATTTAGTTTTTTGTTGTATTTTTGTTTTTCATTTTATGTTATTTTTCATTTTGTATTGTCATTTTTGCTTGTTTTGTCATGTTTTTTTTGTCGTGTGTTGTTTTTCATTTAGTTTTTTGTTGTGTTTTTGTTTTTCATTTTATGTTATTTTTAATTTTCTATTGTCATTTTGCTTGTTTTGTCATGTTTTTTTTTTGTCGTGTGTTGTTTTTCATTTAGTTTTTTGTTGTGTTTTTGTTTTTCATTTTGTTTTGTCGTTTTTTGTCATGTTATTTTTCATTTTGTGTTGTCATTTTTGCTTGTTTGTCATGTTTTTTTTTGTCGTGTGTTGTTTTTCATTTAGTTTTTTGTTGTGTTTTTGTTTTTCATTTTGTTTTGTTATTTTTGCTTTTGTTTTGTCGTTTTTTGTCATGTTATTTTTGCTTTTGTTTTGTCATTTTTGCTTGTTTTGTCATGTTTTTTTTTGTCGTGTGTTGTTTTTCATTTAGTTTTTTGTTGTGTTTTTGTTTTTCATTTTGTTGTTATTTTTCATTTTGTATTGTCATTTTTGCTTGTTTTGTCATGTTTTTTTTGTCGTGTGTTGTTTTTCACTTAGTTTTTTGTTGTGTTTTTGTTTTTCATTTTGTTTTATTTTTGCTTTTGTTTTGTCGTTTTCGCTTGTTTTGTCATGTTTTGTTTTGTCGTGTGTTGTTTTTCATTTAGTTTTTTGTTGTGTTTTTGTTTTTCATTTTGTTTTGTTATTTTTGCTTTTGTTTTGTCGTTTTTGCTTGTTTTGTCATGTTTTTTTTGTTGTGTGTTGTTTTTCATTTAGTTTTTTGTTGTGTTTTTGTTTTTCATTTTGTTATGTTATTTTTGCTTTTGTTTTGTCCTTTTTGCTTGTTTTGTCATGTTTTTTTTTGTCGTGTGTTGTTTTTCATTTAGTTTTTTGTTGTGTTTTTGTTTTTCATTTTATGTTTTTTTTCATTTTGTATTGTCATTTTTGCTTGTTTTGTCATGTTTTTTTTGTCGTGTGTTGTTTTTCATTTTGTTATGTTATTTTTCATTTTGTGTTGTCATTTTTGCTTGTTTTGTCATGTTTTTTTTGTCATGTGTTGTTTTTCATTTAGTTTTTTGTTGTGTTTTTGTTTTTCATTTTGTTTTGTTATTTTTGCTTTTGTTTTGTCATTTTTTGTCATGTTATTTTTCATTTTGTGTTGTCATTTTTGCTTGTTTTGTCATGTTTTTTTTGTCGTGTGTTGTTTTTCATTTAGTTTTTTGTTGTGTTTTTGTTTTTCATTTTGTTTTGTTATTTTTGCTTTTGTTTTGTCGTTTTTGCTTGTTTTGTCATGTTTTTTTTTGTCGTGTGTTGTTTTTCATTTAGTTTTTTGTTGTGTTTTTGTTTTTCATTTTGTTATGTTATTTTTGCTTTTGTTTTGTCATTTTTGCTTGTTTTGTCATGTTTTTTTTTGTCGTGTGTTGTTTTTCATTTAGTTTTTTGTTGTGTTTTTGTTTTTCATTTTATGTTATTTTTCATTTTGTATTGTCATTTTTGCTTGTTTTGTCATGTTTTTTTTGTCGTGTGTTGTTTTTCATTTTGTTATGTTATTTTTCATTTTGTGTTGTCATTTTTGCTTGTTTTGTCATGTTTTTTTTGTCATGTGTTGTTTTTCATTTAGTTTTTTGTTGTGTTTTTGTTTTTCATTTTGTTTTGTTATTTTTGCTTTTGTTTTGTCATTTTTTGTCATGTTATTTTTCATTTTGTGTTGTCATTTTTGCTTGTTTTGTCATGTTGTTTTTTGTCGTGTGTTGTTTTTCATTTAGTTTTTTGTTGTGTTTTTGTTTTTCATTTTGTTTTGTTATTTTTGCTTTTGTTTTGTCGTTTTTGCTTGTTTTGTCATGTTTTTTTTTGTCGTGTGTTTTTCATTTAGTTTTTTGTTGTGTTTTTGTTTTTCATTTTATGTTATTTTTCATTTTGTATTGTCATTTTTGCTTGTTTTGTCATGTTTTTTTTGTCGTGTGTTGTTTTTCATTTTGTTATGTTATTTTTCATTTTGTGTTGTCATTTTTGCTTGTTTTGTCATGTTTTTTTTGTCATGTGTTGTTTTTCATTTAGTTTTTTGCTGTGTTTTTGTTTTTCATTTTGTTTTGTTATTTTTGCTTTTGTTTTGTCATTTTTTGTCATGTTATTTTTCATTTTGTGTTGTCATTTTTGCTTGTTTTGTCATGTTGTTTTTTGTCGTGTGTTGTTTTTCATTTAGTTTTTTGTTGTGTTTTTGTTTTTCATTTTGTTTTGTTATTTTTGCTTTTGTTTTGTCGTTTTTGCTTGTTTTGTCATGTTTTTTTTTGTCGTGTGTTTTTCATTTAGTTTTTTGTTGTGTTTTTGTTTTTCATTTTGTTATGTTATTTTTGCTTTTGTTTTGTCATTTTTGCTTGTTTTGTCATGTTTTTTTTTGTCGTGTGTTGTTTTTTATTTAGTTTTTTGTTGTGTTTTTGTTTTTCATTTTGTTATGTTATTTTTGCTTTTGTTTTGTCATTTTTGCTTGTTTTGTCATGTTTTTTTTTGTCGTGTGTTGTTTTTCATTTAGTTTTTTGTTGTATTTTTGTTTTTCATTTTATGTTATTTTTCATTTTGTATTGTCATTTTTGCTTGTTTTGTCATGTTTTTTTGTCGTGTGTTGTTTTTCATTTAGTTTTTTGTCGTGTCTTTGTTTTTCATTTTATGTTATTTTTAATTTTCTATTGTCATTTTGCTTGTTTTGTCATGTTTTTTTTGTCGTGTGTTGTTTTTCATTTAGTTTTTTGTTGTGTTTTTGTTTTTCATTTTGTTTTGTCGTTTTTTGTCATGTTATTTTTCATTTTGTGTTGTCATTTTTGCTTGTTTTGTCATGTTTTTTTTGTCGTGTGTTGTTTTTCATTTAGTTTTTTGTTGTGTTTTTGTTTTTCATTTTGTTTTGTCGTTTTTTGTCATGTTATTTTTCATTTTGTGTTGTCATTTTTGCTTGTTTTGTCATGTTTTTTTTTGTCGTGTGTTGTTTTTCATTTAGTTTTTTGTTGTGTTTTTGTTTTTCATTTTGTTTTGTTATTTTTGCTTTTGTTTTGTCGTTTTTTGTCATGTTATTTTTGCTTTTGTTTTGTCATTTTTGCTTGTTTTGTCATGTTTTTTTTTGTCGTGTGTTGTTTTTCATTTAGTTATTTGTTGTGTTTTTGTTTTTCATTTTGTTGTTATTTTTCATTTTGTATTGTCATTTTTGCTTGTTTTGTCATGTTTTTTTTTGTCGTGTGTTGTTTTTCATTTAGTTTTTTGTTGTGTTTTTGTTTTTCATTTTGTTTTATTTTTGCTTTTGTTTTGTCGTTTTTGCTTGTTTTGTCATGTTTTGTTTTGTCGTGTGTTGTTTTTCATTTAGTTTTTTGTTGTGTTTTTGTTTTTCATTTTGTTTTGTTATTTTTGCTTTTGTTTTGTCGTTTTTTGTCATGTTATTTTTCATTTTGTGTTGTCATTTTTGCTTGTTTTGTCATGTTTTTTATGTTATGTTATTTTTCATTTTGTATTGTCATTTTTGCTTGTTTTGTCATGTTTTTTATGTTATGTTATTTTTCATTTTGTATTGTCATTTTTGCTTGTTTTGTCATGTTTTTTATGTTATGTTATTTCTCATTTTGTATTGTCATTTTTGCTTGTTTTGTCATGTTTTTTATGTTATGTTATTTTCCATTTTGTATTGTAATTTTGCTTGTTTTGTCATGTTTTTTATGTTATGTTATTTCTCATTTTGTATTGTCATTTTTGCTTGTTTTTCATGTTTTTTTTGTCATGTTATTTTTCATTTTGTATTGTCATTTTTGCTTGTTTTGTCTTTTTTTTGTCGTGTGTTGTTTTTTTCATTTAGTTCTTTGTTGTGTTTTTGTTTTTCATTTTGTTTTGTTATTTTTGCTTTTGTTTTGTCATTTTGTCATGTTATTTTTCATTTTGTGTTGTCATTTTTGCTTGTTTTGTCATGTTTTTTATGTCATGTTATTTTTCATTTTGTATTGTCATTTTTGCTTGTTTTGTCTTTTTTTTGTCGTGTGTTGTTTTTTCAATTAGTTTTTTGTTGTGTTTTTGTTTTTCATTTTGTTTTGTTATTTTTGCTTTTGTTTTGTCGTTTTTGCTTGTTTTGTCATGTTTTTTTTTGTCGTGTGTTGTTTTTCATTTAGTTTTTTGTTGTGTTTTTGTTTTTCATTTTGTTATGTTATTTTTGCTTTTGTTTTGTCATTTTTGCTTGTTTTGTCATGTTTTTTTTGTCGTGTGTTGTTTTTCATTTAGTTTTTTGTTGTGTTTTTGTTTTTCATTTTGTTATGTTATTTTTGCTTTTGTTTTGTCATTTTTGCTTGCTTTGTCATGTTTTTTTTGTCGTGTGTTGTTTTTCATTTAGTTTTTTGTTGTGTTTTTGTTTTTCATTTTGTTATGTTATTTTTCATTTTGTGTTGTCATTTTTGCTTGTTTTGTCATGTTTTTTTTGTCGTGTGTTGTTTTTCATTTAGTTTTTTGTTGTGTTTTTGTTTTTCATTTTGTTTTGTTATTTTTGCTTTTGTTTTGTCGTTTTTGCTTGTTTTGTCATGTTTTTTTTTGTCGTGTGTTGTTTTTCATTTAGTTTTTTGTTGTGTTTTTGTTTTTCATTTTGTTATGTTATTTTTGCTTTTGTTTTGTCATTTTTGCTTGTTTTGTCATGTTTTTTTTTGTCGTGTGTTGTTTTTCATTTAGTTTTTTGTTGTGTTTTTGTTTTTCATTTTATGTTATTTTTCATTTTGTATTGTCATTTTTGCTTGTTTTGTCATGTTTTTTTTGTCATGTGTTGTTTTTCATTTAGTTTTTTGTTGTGTTTTTGTTTTTCATTTTGTTTTGTTATTTTTGGTTTTTGTTTTGTCATTTTTTGTCATGTTATTTTTCATTTTGTGTTGTCATTTTTGCTTGTTTTGTCATGTTTTTTTTGTCGTGTGTTGTTTTTCATTTAGTTTATTTGTTGTGTTTTTGTTTTTCATTTTGTTTTGTTATTTTTGCTTTTGTTTTGTCGTTTTTGCTTGTTTTGTCATGTTTTTTTTTGTCGTGTGTTTTTCATTTAGTTTTTTGTTGTGTTTTTGTTTTTCATTTTGTTATGTTATTTTTGCTTTTGTTTTGTCATTTTTGCTTGTTTTGTCATGTTTTTTTTTGTCGTGTGTTGTTTTTTATTTAGTTTTTTGTTGTGTTTTTGGTTTTCATTTTGTTATGTTATTTTTGCTTTTGTTTTGTCATTTTTGCTTGTTTTGTCATGTTTTTTTTTGTCGTGTGTTGTTTTTCATTTAGTTTTTTGTTGTATTTTTGTTTTTCATTTTATGTTATTTTTCATTTTGTATTGTAATTTTTGCTTGTTTTGTCATGTTTTTTTTGTCGTGTGTTGTTTTTCATTTAGTTTTTTGTTGTGTTTTTGTTTTTCATTTTATGTTATTTTTAATTTTCTATTGTCATTTTGCTTGTTTTGTCATGTTTTTTTTTTGTCGTGTGTTGTTTTTCATTTAGTTTTTTGTTGTGTTTTTGTTTTTCATTTTGTTTTGTCGTTTTTTGTCATGTTATTTTTCATTTTGTGTTGTCATTTTTGCTTGTTTTGTCATGTTTTTTTTTGTCGTGTGTTGTTTTTCATTTAGTTTTTTGTTGTGTTTTTGTTTTTCATTTTGTTTTGTTATTTTTGCTTTTGTTTTGTCGTTTTTTGTCATGTTATTTTTGCTTTTGTTTTGTCATTTTTGCTTGTTTTGTCATGTTTTTTTTGTCGTGTGTTGTTTTTGATTTAGTTTTTTGTTGTGTTTTTGTTTTTCATTTTGTTGTTATTTTTCATTTTGTATTGTCATTTTTGCTTGTTTTGTCATGTTTTTTTTTGTCGTGTGTTGTTTTTCATTTAGTTTTTTGTTGTGTTTTTGTTTTTCATTTTGTTTTATTTTTGCTTTTGTTTTGTCGTTTTTGCTTGTTTTGTCATGTTTTGTTTTGTCGTGTGTTGTTTTTCATTTAGTTTTTTGTTGTGTTTTTGTTTTTAATTTTGTTTTGTTATTTTTGCTTTTGTTTTGTCGTTTTTTGTCATGTTATTTTTCATTTTGTGTTGTCATTTTTGCTTGTTTTGTCATGTTTTTTATGTCGTGTGTTGTTTTTCATTTAGTTTTTTGTTGTGTTTTTGTTTTTCATTTTATGTTATTTTTAATTTTCTATTGTCATTTTTGCTTGTTTTGTCATATTTTTTATGTTATGTTATTTCTCATTTTGTATTGTCATTTTTGCTTGTTTTGTCATGTTTTTTATGTTATGTTATTTCTCATTTTGTATTGTCATTTTTGCTTGTTTTGTCATGTTTTTTTGTCATGTTATTTTTCATTTTGTATTGTCATTTTTGCTTGTTTTGTCTTTTTTTTTGTCGTGTGTTGTTTTTTTCATTTAGTTTTTTGTTGTGTTTTTGTTTTTCATTTTGTTTTGTTATTTTTGCTTTTGTTTTGTCATTTTGTCATGTTATTTTTCATTTTGTGTTGTCATTTTTGCTTGTTTTGTCATGTTTTTTATGTCATGTTATTTTTCATTTTGTATTGTCATTTTTGCTTGTTTTGTCTTTTTTTTGTCGTGTGTTGTTTTTTTCATTTAGTTTTTTGTTGTGTTTTTGTTTTTCATTTTGTTTTGTTATTTTTGCTTTTGTTTTGTCATTTTGTCATGTTATTTTTCATTTTGTGTTGTCATTTTTGCTTGTTTTGTCATGTTTTTTATGTCATGTTATTTTTCATTTTGTATTGTCATTTTTGCTTGTTTTGTCTTTTTTTTTGTCGTGTGTTGTTTTTTTCATTTAGTTTTTTGTTGTGTTTTTGGTTTTCATTTTGTATTGTCATTTTTGCTTGTTTTGTCATGTTTTTTGTTGCGTTGCTTGTTTTTCCATGTTTTTTTGTTATGTTTTTTGTTGTGTGTTGTTGTTTCTAAAATTGTTTCGTCATTTTTGCTTGTTTTGTCATGTTTTTTGTTGCGTTGGTTTTGTTTTACCATGTTTTTTGTCATGTTTTTTGTTGTGTGTTGTTTCTAATTTTGTTTTGTCATTTTTGTTTGTTTTGTCATGTTTTTTGTTGCTTTATTTTTGTTTTCCCATTGTTTTTGTTTAGTTTTTTGTTTTGTCATTTTTGTTTGCAATGATTTTTTGTTTTGTCATGTTTCTTTGTTTTGTTTAGTTTGAAAGACTGTGAAAAGGTAACAATTTTTCAAGAAGAGTCGTTTCAGTGCTTCAAATGAAAATCTTATCACTCAATATTATAATGTTTGCAAAGTCTGCATAAGCAGTTTTGTTGTTTAATGTTGTCTGTAATTTGAGGCATGCTTTGCATCATTAGTGCAACTATGGTGCAAAACAAGCTGTCTGGTAGCTCTTGGGCAGTAGGGGTGTGTAACATGCTGGGAAACAGTCTTTATTTTTCCAGTGGTTTGGTGTTGCTAGCGGAGTAAACGTACATATTTCACCTTTAATGATGTAAGTGACCATGACCCTGTGCACATCATCGCTCACACTCATTGAGCTGTGCTGTTGTGTGGAGTGGTTTATTACTCTATCACAGGGGCTGATCGCTGTGGCCCAGCGGCGCTGAGAGTGCTCTTTCATCTCTTTAGGACGTGCTGCTGTAATAAGCTCTCAGAGTGGCCTTTTATCAGATGCCGTGCTCTTAGATCTGCTTTGAGTGTAACACAGAGCCAAACAACGAGGAGAAAATAGTGTTTACCTCGGCTTTGTGCTTGCACTCCCACCTGACTCTATTTCTTTTGGGCAAGAAGAGATTTGTTAGTGTTTTGCACTCTCTGTTATCTTTAGTTTGTTCTTTACACCCAGCTGTTTTGTATACTCATCCTTTTGAGTCTGCTGCTTAAAAGACACACCACAGCAATCTCACGGAGTCTTGCATTTGATTTTTAAACTCTGCTAGGTTTCAGTGTGAATATACAGGACCCTATTGGACAAATCTTTAGTGATTGATATGATTTTAAAAAAAATGTTTTTGAAGAAGTCTTATGCTCACAAAGGCTGCATTTGTTCGATCAAAACTATAGTAAAACGGTGAAATATTTCAATTAAAAAAACTGTTTTCTGTTTGATTATAAATTATTTGAAGCAAAGCTGAATTTTCAGGCGCTATTACCTTAGTCGTCAATGTCACAAAAACCTCTGTTGTAGCATTATAAACTATTGGTTGACCAATATGCCTTTGTTTTTTTGATTGTCACTAGGGCAGGGTGTCCACTGGCCGATATAAAGACAATATATAATCATTTATGTAAAAATTAATCATTATGAAAAAAATGTTTACACTTAAAATAAGTAGATTTATGATTTATGCAACATCTTGATTCAGTACCCTTACGAAAAATAACCATGGTTTTATTATAGTAAAACTGTAGTAACCCATGGTTTTTTGGCGTGTTGACTACCATTTGTATAACCACAGATTTACTACAAATACCATGGTTAAACCATGGTTAATATAGCAAAACCATGGTTAATTTGTGGTTACCATGGTTTAACTATAGTAACCATGGTTTTTTGGTTTTATTTGTAGTAAAACCATGGTTAATTTTCGTAAGGGTAATTCCATTAGCAATAGTGTTTTTCACAAATGGAGAAATTAAAATAAAATGTAAAAAACAAGGAAGTGAACAGTAAGTGTCATATTTTCAACTGTAACTTTATATAACACAAGATAATACAAGATTATGTTCATGTCCACATTCTTAGTGCTGTCAAAATAAAAGTCCTGTCACTGTCAGAAAAATATGATTCCAGCAGTTTTTGGCTGAACAAAACATATGTCTATCAGTCTTGGTGATATATTGGTTGACCTTTAATTATAAACATTTTTACTTTTAAATTTGATCAATTTAAAATGCCCTTTGCTGAAAAAAAGTATTTACTTTATTTTTTCAACAAAATCTTATTGACCTTACTGACTCAAGTGTCTATATGTATTTGCCAAGTAGGACCACTTCCTGCTTCAACATCGGTTGCAGAAGAAGAACATTCCCTTCTAACAAATCTAGTCATAACTTTGGTCCCTAAACTCAACCCCATCCCCAAGCCTGTCTCTAATCCTGACTCCTAACTTTCTCTGAATTCAGTTCAGAAGCGAACACAAAAATCTGATTACTTAATTGGACTATTGTTAAAGTAACAAATCCTATTATTAACTCGTGTTAATATCAACACACGCCATCATACTTCCAGGCTGTTTACTTGAATGTATGATTCACTGCATAAAAAGTGCTTTAGTACACCCCAAAAAGCCAAATCTCAAATGAATAATCGGTGTGTTGTGGAGCACTGTATTCTGGGAAATCTAAAAGTAAAATGCACAGCTTGAATAATTTATTTGTTTGTTACGAAACAGCAATGGCGGAACAGCTTTATGCAGGTGGAATTACTGTAGTTGTACCCCGGTAAAATAGTGTGTGTGTGTGTGTGTGTGTGTGTGTGTGTGTGAAAATACCTCTTTTATTCTGCCTCTGGAAATAAACTGCTGTGCGGCTCTGCATGAATTTGCTGATGCACCAAATGTGGCCGAACAAAGGAAGTTATCCTACTTTATTCTTCCTAAAAATCGTTCTCATTGCTTGAATAGGGTTACACAGAGGTTTCTTCACTTGAGGAGACAGTTAAAGCTATCATTCACTTGCCTTCATGTAATTCCAAACTGTATGACTTTCTTTCTCCAGTGCAACACAGAAGGTCAAGTTTTGAAGAATATTTGTGGTTAACACTTAATAATGACCAAAATAAAAAACTGTTTTTTAACACATAGCTAGAGTTGATATATAAATTGCATGGACTACTTTAATGCTGTTTTTTTTTTTAAGCTTGAATGCTTCAGTCTCTATTCATGGTAATTCAATAGGAAAGAGTGAGCAGCACATTCTTCTAAATGTCTTCTTTTGTTCTCCATGGAAGGATGACGGTGAGTAAATGATGACAGTATGATGCTTTACAGTTGTATGTGTAATCTTGTACTGAAGTGTGAGAAACGAGCATGAGACCCACAGGCGGAGCAGATGGAGCCGGCCTGTGGGAACACTGTAACTGTCACGCCTGTCCTTTCCCAACTAAGACTGATGACATGAAAAACCTCATCCTCTTTTTACAGAGGTGGTTCGAAATACCAAACCAATATCTCTCAGCTTCCTTCGCTATCGTGAGAAATAAGACTGTGTTGTTTTTATAGAGAACCTATGTAGAATCCTAAGTATTAAAACGCGCAATCAAGTCAAAAAAGGATGTCACTCATCCTACACGTTTGCCTGTTGGTCGCCCAATTTCAGTGATTTTGAGCGGCCTCTTGCTTTCTCACGTCTCCAGGTTTTAATAACACTCTCTCTCTTTCTCACTTCCTGTTCCTCCAGTATTAAGATGGTGTTGATGTGGACCAGTGGAGACACTTTCAAGTCTGGCTACTTCCTGTTGACTCAAGCCCCCGTGCAGTTCTGGATCTGCGGCCTCCTTCAGGTGTGCGTGGACTTGGCCATCCTCTTCCAAGTGTACTTCTACAGCCGCTTCCCACAGAAACCCGTCTCTCACATCACACACACCACCAGCGCCAAGGCCCTATGAAACACCGTCGCTTCACAGAGCCTGCTCAGATCTTTTACAGTGCATACATACAGCATCTTTATACAGTGTCCCATATTTGGATAAGTGATACACTTTTTAAGCCACATCTAAATATGCCTGAATGTCATTGTATTAGATACACAATATCAAATTATGATGTTAGATTTTTTGTGCTTATGTTTTCTTGAAATTATTGCCACGTGGTTTTTTTTATGCAATGAAATGTCATTCATACTTGTTCAGTCCTTGACCCAAAAAATGAAAATTAGCTGAAAATGTACTCGCCCTCAAACCATCCAAGATGTAGATGAGTTTGTTTCTTCATCAGATCTGGAGAAAAAAATAGCATTACATTACTTGCTTAACAATGGATCCTCTCCAGTGAATGGGTGCCGTCAGAATGAGTCACCCATGATGATTTTTTTCTTACAAATAGTTTTACTCTTCACTAGACGTTAGTTGATGGACTGGAGTGGTGTGGATTATTGTGATGTTTTTATCAGCTGTTTGGACTCTGACGGCACCCATTCACTGCAGTGGATCCATTGATGATGAAGTTATGTAAAACTAAATTTCTCCTAATATGTTCTGATGAATAAACAATCATTTTTCATTTTTAGATCAACAATTTCATGAAGTGTTCAGATTTTTGGTGCCACTGTATAAATATACATTGAACCAAACTTTACATGCAATATCATAAAGATATTTAGTTATATTTACACATTTACATATACAAACCAGCCCAAGGTAATCACCATGCTTTGAAAACTTTTGCCTTACAGACTCTCAGAATGACCTGAAATGTATCTGACAAAGCTTTTGTTACAAGAGTTTAATACAGTGACTGCTGTTTTATTTGGAGAAGACCGTTTTTAACTCCGTAGCTCTCTGTGGTGTTTCACACAGTGAAAGCCCAGTGTCATTTTGAACCAAAAAATTAAAAGATACCCTCTTCATACAGTCTTCATACAGTTTACGAATCCACATGACTAGAAGGAAGTATCTAACCACAAATCTTATTTGTGGAGATATGTATGGCAATCCTAGTTCATTTACATGCAATCAGTTCAAAATATGAAGCCACTTTATTCATATACTGACTTTTGACCTCTTTAGGAAACTTGAAGTACAGTATTTGCGGCACATTGGGGGTTAATTAAAAGATTTAGGACTTCAAAGCCAAGTGCTTCAAACATCCAGTCAACCATCAGTCCTGAATATGACAATACACTGCAATTTATTTGACAAAAATCACTTTCTTTAACAGTATTTGTCATTTTCCAGTAAATGTTTTATGTATGTTATAAAAGTTTATGAAATAAAAGGTTTATTTATAAAATGATTAATAATAATAATAATAATAATTGTGCTGCAATATCATTTTCATTATTGTTTTGACTTATGCTTACAGATTAATGTATGGTTTTGTTTTTTACTTCACAGTAAGACAATAAATATTGTAAGGAAACTTTTTTTATTATTTATCATTAAAAGAGGATATGTTTACGTATAGTAAAGAACATTTTTCAAATGTTGGAGAATATATCTTTAAAAGAATATATCACATGTCTTTTTATAAATTTACTTTTTAACTTTTACATTTAATTATCATTTTTTTCCTTTTTTGGAAAATATGACAAATACTTTTTAAGAAAAATATTTTTTTGCTGATAAAGTAGTTCTAGTCAGGGATGTTACTTGCCAGTAAATGTTATGAGAGAGGTGCTGCTTATCAGTGTGTGATGCTGAGGAACAGTTTGGCAAAACTGATGGCTTTTGACAAGATATTCGATATGAGGAGATATGAGTCTCTGATAAAACTCTCCTCAATTAGATTAGAAAGACAAGAGGGCTTTCTTTTAAAGGACAATGTTTTATTACTTTCACTGTTATTCGCTTATTTGTGTTTTATTCTATCTTTTTTTTACCTGCTATTCTGAGATAACATGTATTTTACTTGAGCTTCATTTAACTATGTATTGTTTCTCTTTGTGTTGTATTTGATCAAATAACTGCTTTATTCTGTATTGCCAAACTATCTACTGCCACTGAATGCAAGTAACGGCGTACACGGGTTCCCATGATGATATATAGGTTTACTCTATCATTGCACTCCATACACAATTGATACTCACAGTTATTGAGCACTGTTTTTGTTTTTTGTTTACTGCCTGTTTAGGCAAATGTTCTGTTCATATTTAGTTGGGTACTTTTGGTCATATATTTTCAATGCTACATTTTTACAGCAAGATTTGTTAATAAACCTTTTAAAAAATTCTGTATGTATATTGCTGTCATTAATATATAAATTAGTAGGTGTTTAGAGTTTTTAGTGTTTTACAGTCGGGTTCCTTCATAGATGCATGTGATGTTAGCTTATCAAACAATTACATTTAAATTTATGAATAATAATCACATTCAATAAATAAATCAAATAAAAAAGGGCATTATTGCTCTGTGGTCTTAGCCTAAAGTCTCAGGCTGTTTCAGGAAGGTTTTTTTTATTTTATGGAATAATGTGCAGGCATTGAACCGATTTTATTACAAATGGAAACCTGAGAGTGCATTCATTACAGCCGTGGTCATTTTAGCAGTGTTTATGTTGGCAGCACACAATGACTCTCCATGCCTTTATGAGCACAGGACTCCCAATGGAATCAATAAGGATGTATTAACCACTGGTCAATGTGGATAACAGCAATCTGACCCTCTGTCACACATCACTTATAGGACTAGATGTACTGGGCTCAATATAATAAACCAACTAAATGTTATTAGAAGATAATACCATGCTATTGAATTATTACTATATTGATATACCATGGCATTTACATGGTAGTCAAAAATACCCTATAGTATCATGTCTAAGTACGTACTGTATAAGTGAAAGTGAAGTGACATTCAGCCAAGTATGGTGACCCATACTCAGAATTTGTGCTCTGCATTTAACCCATCCGAAATGCACACACACAGAGCAGTGAACACACACACACACTGTGAGCACACACCCGGAGCAGTGGGCAGCCATTTTTATGCTGTGGCGCCCGGGGAGCAGTTGGGGGTTTGATGCCTTGCTCAAGGGCACCTAAGTATTGAAGGTGGAGAGAGAACTGTACATGCACTCCCCCCACCCACATTTCCTGCTGGCCCGGGACTCAAACTCACAACCTTTCGATTGGGAGTCCGACTCTCTAACCATTAGGCCACGACTTCCCTTATAGCAGCATTCAGTTCACTTTCCAGTTCACGTTTTACTTGAATCTATATATACTAAGAACCATCTATCACTCAAGACAGTTTGAAAATAAGAAACCTTTATTCTTTTAAAGGGAATTTCACTGTTTTTTTTTTTACAACTGGCAGATCCTGAGACTATGGCATCTAAAAGCAGAGCTATACAGAGATGTGTGTAAATGTGTTTTCATAAACATAGTTATTGCAAATCAGCTATATACTGTAGCATAAATTTAAGTTTAATAGCCTGTTTTGAACAGTGTAACACTGTATCCTCTGACACCAGAGAAAAGCTAATTTAACCTTAAAGGTGGATGCAAAATAAAATGGCAATCTTCACAGTCATACAGTTTTCACAGGTAGGAGCATCCATCGACCAGGAACACCATCTTAATGAAAATTAAGTCATCACTCACCCTAATACCAATCCAAACCCATTTGTTTGTCTTTGTTCAGTGGAACACAAAAGTAAATATTTAACCGAATGTTCATGCTGCTCATTTCCATACATTGAAAGTGAATGGGGACAGAGGCAGTTGAACTCCAAGCTAGTAAGATCTCTGCAAGTAAACCTCACTCAAGAGGTATATTAAGGGCCGCTGGTTTTAGCGTCCTTGTTAGCGTGCCCTCCTCCATTGCAGTTGATGCTGGTTCAAACCCCTCAGCATGATGTAAGTAGGACCAGTTATATTGGTGCCGTGACCCAAATGGTGGTGAAAATCAGAAGTGTGAGTATAATGGAGGCAAGCTAATAAGAGCTGCACGGGTAAACTTCCCTACCCTGACCACAAGAGACACATTAAGGGCTTTGGTTTTAGGGTTCTTGTTAGCATGCCTTACTCTTATACTGGTTGAGCTGGTTCCAATCCCTCTCAGAGTTTTAAGAGTAGGACAAGTTACATTGGTGCCATGACCCAGATGGGAGTGAACTTTGGGGGGTGAGTATAATATAGGCCAGCTTGTAAGATCTCCACATGAAACTTCACTTCCCTGGCCTCAAGAGACAGATTAAAGGCCATTGGCTTCTGCATTCCTGTTAGAGTGCCCGCCTGCCATGCTGATTGACGCTGGTTTGAATCCCTCTCAGAGCAGTGCGAGTGGAACCAGTTACACTGGTGCTGTGACCTAGATTAGGGTGAAATTTAGAGGGGTTGGTATAATGGAGTCCAGCTAGTAATTGCTGCACATATAAACCTCACTCCCCTGGCCTCAAGAGGCATGAAAGTGGACATTTTCATAGTGTCTTCTTAAAGTACCCTCCTACCATACTGTGAGATTGGTGCCATGACCCGAATGGGAGTGAAGTTTAGGGAGTGAATGTAACAGAGGCCAGCTAGTAAGAGCTGTGCAGGTTAACCTCACTCTTCTGGCCTCAAAAAGCACATTTAGGACTGCTGTTTCTTTGTTAACATGACACCTCCCTTTGATAGTGGTGCCAGTAGGACCAGAGAAATTGGTGCTGTGACCCGAATGGGAGTAAGGTTTAGAAAGTTAATGTATGAGGCCTCAAGAGGTGCGGTAAGGGATGCTGGTTTTAGCATCCTTGTTAGCATGCCCACCACCCATGCCAGTTGACACTGGTTTGAATCAGTCTTTGAATGGTGCATGTAGGACCAGTTACATTGGTGCCGTGACACTAAGGGGAGTGAGATTTAGGCAGTGAGTGTAACAGAGGCCAAGTGGTAGATAGCTGTACAGTTAAACCTCACTCCCATAACCTCAAGGCACACAGTGCTAGAGGCAGCAGTCTTTAGCGTCCTTGTTAGTGTGCCCACCACCACCTGGTTTACATTGGTTCAAATCCCACATGGAGCGGTGCAGCTAGGACCAGTTAAGCATACTCAAACAGTACAATATGTGTTATGATATATGCGACAACAATGTTGCATCTTGTCACTGAAGTCCAACATGGTGTGACACATTTGAATACTCAACCAAGAATGAGATTTAAGAGCTAACACAGAGGGGAAGCTCCATGCATCATTTTCTCACACAAAATTACCTTATGACCTGGGAAAGCTTTGAATATAAGAGCTGCACGGTTTTGGGGTTTATAGATCCAGTCTCCATTCACTTTCTTTACATAAAAACAATTAGCATTGTGCTAAACATTTTCATTTGTTTTCTACAGAAGAATAAAGTCATACGCATTTGGAACAACATGAGGGTTAGTAAATGATGACAGAACATTCCTTTTAGGGTGAAATAACTCTTTCAATATTTGTGCTTTGGACATTCAAACCTGTCCATTTTAACATCCCTTTCCCACTGTCTATTATTGTCAAGTCACCTGATTATACAGGTACTATTTATGGCCGATCACCTGTAGCATGTCTTTGTACATGTTTTTTTCTTTAGTCTTACAGTCAGCAGTTTGCATTACGACTTTAGAGATCTCCTGACCTGTGGTGCTCCTTGACTTGCCACAGCGACGGATCTGCGGTGATGCACACCAACTGCGACGGTCTCTGTGATTCCATGTAAGGAACTGTCAGTGTCCTGTGAATCCTCACTGTTTTGGGACTTGGTGCTGTCTTGTGAATCGGGCTTGTGCCGTGTGGCCCGATTCTGTTCCTGTTTAAGCTCTAGGTAGGACCGTGAAAAAGTGTGAAATATGGATGTGACTGGGAATGCCATGAGCAGGATTCCACTCAGGATGCTGCTGAGCGCCACCACCTGGCCTGGAATGCTCCGAGGAACCATGTCACCGTATCCAACCGTGGTCATCGAAATGACGGCCCACCAGTAGCTCCCAGGGATGCTGGTGAACTCCTGCTTGGCGCCCATCTCGCTCTCCGCCAGGAAGACCAGCGGAGAGAACAGTGCCATGGCCACACATAGGAACAGCAAGAGCAGTCCGAACTCTCGAGTGCAGCGACGTACGGTCAAGCCAAGCGTCTGCAGCCCCAATGAGTGACGTGCTAAACGCATCACGTAGAAGATACGCAATGCTCGAAGAACTCGCAAGACTAATCCCACCTTCTCCAGGTAGTTGTTTCCAGAGCCAGTGGGACGGTCGCTTACGGACAGTGAGTCCACTATCAAAGTGATGTAATAGGGCAGGATGGCCACCACGTCAATGATGTTGAGGGGTGTGCGTAAGAATGCCCACTTGCTCTGAGTCTGGATGAAACGGAGCAGGAACTCCAGGGAGAACCAGCCCACACAGACTGTTTCCAGCACAAAGATGTTGTAACACCTCTGGGAGCACTCACCCTGAGAGAGAAAACACATGTTAGTCAGACTCAGGGTTAGGCTCTCACATTCTGTTGTATCATTCAGAGTCTTCATTCAGAAGGTCATCATGCAGAATGTCTCCATATAGTGAATGATATATATTCTAAAAGAAGGAAATCACAATGGTAAACACAATATCACAATTAAGTGTCACACAGGAATACATTTTTAATTCTTTTACTATGTTTCAAGCAGTTGTTTTTATTTTGTCATGTCTCTGGGTGCTGCACTCACTTCCAATTTAAAAAAAAAGACAATTTATTAAACAATATTCCTGAATGGCCAATGTCCTGCAGATTTTAACTCTAGCCAGCTTCAACACACTTGCCAAGAAGTTTCTAATGAGTCTGAATACCTTGATTAGCTAGTCCTGGTGCATTTACAGTAATTAGGATTGGAGCTAATGCTGCGTTCGACTGACCTTGGAAGTCAGATGTCCGAGTCAGAAAACCAAGAACCCATGCATTGTTACCAATACCAGTTGATTAAAAACACATAAAAAGTGAAAGTTTGCACAGATAAAGCCATAGTATAATGACCAAAAATAGAGGCTGGATCAACCTGTCCTCCAACCAATACGCCCGTATAGGTTGTTTGTCCAAATCCCTGAAATACGACCCATCAGAGCGTATACTACAATTGTGCCCCTATTGGCAAAAGGTCATTTTCATATTAATGTTTTGTACTCTTTTATTTGCACTCTGATTTGCGTTTCGTGTAGCTCAGTTGGTAAATTATTGCGCTATACATTGATAGGTAATCATGCTATCATGGGTTCGATCCCAGGGAACGGATGTGCACGAAAATGTATATGCTCAATAAATCATAATTTAGCATGATTTCTGTGAGGGTTAGGTTTAGGGGTGGGGTTAGGTGTGGTCATTCGAACGAATAAGCCACCTAGTAAAATATGTAGGAAATACTGTGAGAACGGTGTAAAAAGCCCACACATTGCATTTAAATAAACGTGCGTTTTGATTGGTAATGACGTAATACGTCATTTCATGACGACAGACGCAACGCGATACTTTCATTATTTTTACGCCCGCTAGAGGGCGCTTAACTTTAAAACGTAAATATAGGTCGTAATAAGGTGCTTGCACAAACGACCTATATGGTCATTTTTTGTTGGAGGACAGGCTCGGCTGGATAGTACAGTTTGCACCACCAGTTTATTGAGACACACACAAACATAAGTGCTAATAAACAATATATTACTACTGTTTCTCTTTTGTTGATGTACAAAGCAGCAATATTGGATTCTGAAGTTGGAGGTGTTTCGCTTCCTATATATATCAGTTGTTTTTCAAAAACAACATAAGTCTTATGGGATTTGAAGGACATGGAATGAAATGAGAGTAAATTATGGCAGAGTTTTCATTTTTAATGTGAACTTCCCCAACAAAGACCAGTACCATAATGACATCATCTTGTGTAATTTTGGTGGGAAAAGCATCAAGCATAAGTATAAGTGATGAAGACATTCCATAATGTTTGATAAAATTACAGAAATTAGTTTGATATTATCAAAATGTATTAAATGTACCTTTGTGTTAGTCCCTCACTGAGCTATAATCAGTCAAGTTAAATGTAAATGCTTAAGCTTGGCTGATGAATATTCTGAAAGTCTGCTCTACATTTCTATACAATTTCTTAAATTACAAGACAAGTACATTAATTGTAAAAATTGTAGTAAATTCAAAAGCTATTGTATAACGTCAGTGACCTTTACTGTAATTACTTGACTAGCATCCACTTGAAGGCTGCAGCTTGATTTGAGATAAATACACTTGTGTCTGGGAAGCTGTGTACTTTCTGAGTAATTTGTAATCGTAAAGACACAAAAATGTTCCACGAATGCTGAAGACAAGGTTCTTGGAAACAGAGAGATTTAATAACATTTTTAACACATTGACTATACTCTGAAGAGCAGTGAAGGTCATCACTAAATGTGTGAGAGAGAATGTGCCCAGAACTGGCCACCCACCAGTGTCAAGACAAAAAGAAACTTAAGGCAACTCTAAACGACTTATAATTCTCCAACTGTGCATGTGGCAACAATACATACACACATAGAAATCTGGTATGAATAGAGAGGAAAGCCTTTAAATCTAAAGTTGCCCAAAGGCACTCCACTATTTAGATTAGTCTGGCTTCAGAGCTCCATGTAATGCACACAACACAATAAACTCAACACAGTAAAGAGCAGGACTGAAAAAAAACAAATTAAAATCGTACAGGGTAGCTTAAAATCATAAACGTTATCCATCTGGAATGACCAATAAAATGATCATTTTAGCATCAGTGCAATTATGTTTCAACTACAAAACTCACTCAAAGCATCTCAGCTATAGTTAATGCCAAAGGCTCTCACATATTAATATAAAGTGACCAAAAAAATGTGAAGACATCCGAGTATTTAAAATGTCTGAATCTCATTGTATTAAATACAAAATATTAAATCAAGTGGCATGTACAAACAAATGCAGTTAAAGTTGTTCTCACAACTTGTAACTTTCTGAGCCATTTTACAATTTCTAATCAGTGTTTGTGTAGTTGGTGTGAGTGAATGTATTAGATAAGTTCACATCAAATTGCTTGTGGTATATTGTTTATAATGAAATGCAGATTGGGTTGATATATTTGTTATATAATCCATTTAGATGTTAGTTAAGGCTATTCATACATTTGTGTTTTAAAGGGATAGATACGCTTCATGTCATTCCAAACCTGTATGATTTCCTCTCTTCTAATGAACACAAAAGATATTCCGAAAAATGTCTGTCTTTTTTGTTTTTATTCATTCATTCAATCAAAACAATGAGTCAGTTGGGTCCAAAGCTGTTTAGATGAGTTAAGTTCTGTGTCATGAAGGTACAAAAGTAATTCTAATAAATACATAAACAATTTTCTGGATGTTTTCAATATTATCGCAGTTCACTGTTTATAAGCATTATACAGTATTACACTACTTAAACGCTTTAATATTGTTACACCATTTTAATATTGTTGATAGAAGTTTATTATATTCACCAAGGCTGCATTTATTTGAACAAAAATACAGTAAAAACTAATATTGTGAAATATTATTGCCATTTAAAATAACTGTTTTCTATTCAAATATATTTTAAAATGTAATTAATTCCTGTGATGCAAAGCTGAATTTTCAGTATCTTTGCTCCATACTTAACTGTAACTTGATCCTTCAGAAATCACGATGATTTGCTTATTAATATCTATGTACTGTATGAAGAGGATATACAGACTTATATATATTAAATATTCCAAATTTTGACCAGTAATGCATTGAACACTGGCAAATATTCTCAGAGTTTTATTTTGTCAAAGGTGCACACTCATTAAAGTCCTCACAGACACAGTATCATCAGTCTAAACTCATTTAGCCAACACAGATATCACAATCCACATCTGTCCTCATTTTTTAAATCATGATAATTTATCATTCATACTTTTCTTAATTTACAGAAAATGTTTATTTATAATGCTAATTAAGATGTATATGCCACATAACTCTTGTGCAACCAACCCTCAGCTATTAATACGTTATTGCTGACTGCAAACTGATTAGTGGATCATTTCTGCTTAATGGGCATGTCAAGAATTCCACAGTGGACCTTTATGTCATACTTGAGCTGTTTGACGCATGTTTCTGAGGGGACAGACTTGTAAAATCCTGCAGGCCATGTTTAATTACACATTTCTCTAGTGGAAATAATCAATCCACTCTGAAGCGCTGATTGAAATGTATTAATGAGCTTCATCCATACAAATCTGTTTTCATGTCACGGATCAGACACTATGCATTAGAACACTATCTCTAATTTATAAAAGGTTTCATTTTCCTTACAAGCCCTGCATGATCCCCAGCTTCCCCTCGAAATAATCAGTTTTTTGCCTGCGGTTAATGAACAACATTAATATTTAAAGGCATAATTAAATGTGATTATTTCCTAATAATGAAAAGAGTTGATGAGGAGAATGTTTCAGTTGTTATTAGGGTGCATATGACTTTCTCTTTTTCTCTGGGAGACAAAATGAGATAATTAGCAGAATGTCCAAGTTGCTTGTTTGCATACAAAAATCTTGCTGTGAAAATCTTGCTCGACGTATGTGGTCTCCATTCTCTTTTATTGTGTGGAAAAGAGCGAAATATGAACAACTTTTGCATTCCCCAAAATAAAATCATGCAAATTTCGAGGGGTGATTAAATGATTCCTTTTGTTGGTGAAATATTTATTTCAAACATAGTTCATTTGGCAAGGCATGGATTATATAGATAGATAGATATATAGATATAGTGTGTGTGTGTGTTTGTGTATGTAAGTATATAAATACTGTATACTGATTTTCATTATATGATATTATAATGTAACGATAATTGCCTTGGTACTGGCTAATGATTGTGTGTCCGTGTGAGACAGAAGAAATGCATTTATAGTCCATTAGGTCTATTCTCTGAATTGCTCTTGTGTTGTGGTTTTATAATTTCGCTTTGATGGGAAGCTTTTTGGATGAAGGGTTGTTTTTCTTATTATTTCTCAGTTCCACACTGATCAGATTAAAAGCAGACAATTACAGCACTGATCTGATGTCTTCATCTGCAGGACGAGCTGTCCATCGGTCAACATGACTGATCACATTCGCTGAGCCAGCACTTTTCCCCAAAAACAGACACATGCATTTATTTCATCAATATTACTTTGCATATGTTCAGTTCATTCACTGAGCTTGAGACTCACTATACCTTACCTATCGCTCTCCCCTATGCAGTATAAAACAGTATCAACTGCAACAATATAATCATCACTGTTAAAATCTGCTAAGTCATTAAACAGTAATAATTCATTCATTTTAAATACAAATATATTGTGCAAGATGGCTTGTTATGCTTGCATACAATTTTTCCTGTTAAACTGAACAAAATACACAGTATGAAAGCATGACAAAATATTTTAACAAAGAAATAACCAAAGACACACACACAGTTTTATCATCATCTGTTGATGGTGTGATGAAAAAAAGTACCTGGCAGTATAATGAGCTCAAATATATATTTTATTTAATTTTAACAATTTGCTTTATTTTAAGTTCTTCCCTCTTTTTACTTTCCTCCCTCTTTCTTTTTACTTTAGTTTTAATATTTAAACAAACTAATTTTATTCCATATATTCCACATGCCCCTGTTTTATATAATATATTCCTGGGCTTTTTTGTTGTCAAGATTTTAAGGTATGTGTCTGTACAGAAATACTGACTGGAGTAAAAATGGGAACAACTTGCCCCAGACCCACCTACACGTGTGGCAAAGCAAGGCAAAGCAGTAACAATGCATCAAATGCAGTTTAGGTGAGAGCAGGCTATTATATTTTAGTAGATGTAAGAACCTGGCCCTGCAGTGTTTTAATTACTGTTATTCGCCCGTGAGATGCAGCGGAAACAATCACACACGCCTCTCGCGTTCCCCACGCTTTCTGAAGCCTGTCAACTCCAGAATTCAAAGGTCCTTTGAATTTCATTTCCCAACTTCAAGGGAATATGCGCACAGCCTTTGCTTTTAATTTGTTATGAATATGACTTTTGGCATAAATTAAACTCTGTCATCTGTTAGTGTGTTGCTGAAAGTTCCAAGGGACGCCTCGGTTGTTACTCTACCTAAAAGTGCTCATCCAACCGAAATCAAGATGGAAAACTTCTCACAAAGTCAAAAAAGAAACAGGGTGACATCTAAGGATTTACAGGCTTCTTTTGCATTGCCTAGTCTCTATGAGCAGTGTTTGGGGTAACACATTATAAGTAACGCAAGTTATGTAATCAGATTACTTTTTTCAAGTAATTAGTAAAGTATAGTCATAGTTTTTAAATGTACATTGCTTTTAAATGTAATGTTCCCCAACACTGTCTATGAGTTGACCATCAGACAACACTGAATGTGAATGGTTTGTATATCAGGACAGCAAGAAGCCACTGGTCTCAACACGGCTGCCTTCTGAAGTTTGCCGAAGACCATGTGGATGAACCAGAAGACTGCTGGAAGAATGTCCTGTACTGAAAATCATTGCTCTGCATTCGATAGGAACCTCATCCCAACTGCAAAGTATAGTAGAAAAAACCCCCAAAAAACATAAAAGAGTCATTAAAATATCAACTCCTATAACAGAACATTTTTAATAATTTGGCCCAAACTAGAGCACAATCTGAAATGCTTGTGCACTTCACTAATAATCAACTTTCCAAGATTCTCCTCATTTTGAAAGGAATGCCAAAGCAACCCATAAGGAAATATAATATATGACATTTGTTCCCCTATATTGCCATAGATGTTACCTATTAGATCACATATCATTGAATAATAATATAAAATTGCAATTATATAATAATTTCCCTATATTAAAAGTTATGTATGCTACCTCTAAGATAATATATAATTTTATTATAATATAATAGGGATTTAAATTATAATTGCCCTATATGTTAATTTATAATTATACAAACATTCTCTGTATAGATGAATATATGTTTCTAATATAAAAACCCCACAAAATGAAATAGCAATAAAATGTGTACATATGTATATAACTTATATATATATAATATATATATATATATATAAATTAAATTTATGCATGTAGCAGATGCTTTTATCCAAAGCGACTCACAGTCCATTCAAACTATCAATTTTTACCTATCATGTGTTCCCGGGGAATCAAACCCCCAACCTTGCGCTTGATAACGCAATGCTCTACCAATTGAGCTACGTTAATGTATGATTCTTTCCCCATTTCTAATAGGTTTCTTAAGTCTTTAATTCATATTTCATACACGGAAACGTCACATTTTCAAGACGAATACTGAAAATTGATTTTCTTTTAAAACACTTCAAATTTTTGTTTATAACTTTTTTTTTGTGTAGGAGTGCTAAGATGATACAAATCTGCTCACTCTTACAATATGCTATTTGTGCCTTTGGCCCTATAATTTCAACGCTATGTCAATCTCACAGTTCTAACAGGAAACCCATGTGACTGTCCTGATCTGCTCAGGTAGAGGTGGTTTTGTTGTGGTTGTGTAACTGTTCTCAGGATTAAATGCCTTCCATCCATCATCACCTTTTTATCCCCTTCTAAACTGGGCTACAATTTGGCAATCATCTTTGACGGGCCTCTCATATGTCTCCTGCTTTCTCTCATTCTCTCAGTCAGGGTCAAATGTTTCCAGTGCTCTCTTGTCTGAGTGTGTGGGCAAGTCTGAGTGCTTCTCCAGAGCCCATCAGTACTATCGGCCTGTCCTATACTTGCCAACAGCTCTGATATTAACTGTAAAACCCTACACAGAAGAGCGACAGGAGTAATTATGTCTTCTAGCTTTAATCACATTTTCTGTATTTTTAATATTCAACATGCATGACTGCGTCGCTTGCGTCCTTCTGTCAACATTCATTAGGAATCACTTGAGAACAAATCGTTTTGTGAGATTTCTGTCCTTCTTTCTCTTGCTCAGTCCCAGCGGCTGCTAGACATCATAACTCAGGGTCAAGTGCTCCGTTAGAAGCCAAATAGACTGACAACTATGATATTGCTCTCTTCTCTCTCTCAGAGGGGCATTTAAGCTCTGATGGATGGGATCAGTCACCCGTGATGTAAAGGTGTGTGTGCACTGTATGTAAGAGCAAAATCGTTATTTTTATCAATAACTGTTTCAGTGTTGACACTCATAACACTAGGTTGCACTTCGAGATCAATACAAAGAGCATTATGAATGTTTATGACAACCCTGTGACTGGTGTAAAACATGTACCCTAGTCAAAAATAAATATATACAAAAAATACATTTCATGCTTAATACATTTAAATGCTTATGAGTGCAATAAAAATACCCTGCGATAATGTTGGTACACTTACAGTATGCTAAATTAGAACAACTCACTTTGTACTTAATGCATTTTAATTGTGTAGAAGTAGTGCTGAAGTCCACCTAAAGATATACTGAAGTATATTTGATTGTGCTAAAGTGAAACTACTGCAAGTATATTTTTTGGTACACTTTAACTACCTTGCATTTACAGAGCAGTATTATTCAAAGATCATACAATCCGCATCAGTAGTGACATTAAAACACATTTTAATCTAAATATTAAGAAATGTGCATTTTTCACAATTAGTACTTAAAATAAAGTTTAATTAAACGTTTTTATCAGTTTGTCTCCAGCGATATGTCAGTAAATACTTTAATAGATTTAAACTAAATGCATTTAAAATAAATGTATTTTAAATATATTACTTTTTACTATGGTATATATGAAGTGTACAATATATGGGCTTTATTTAATTTAAACCTGTTAATTTTAAAACAAAAAGGGACCAAACCTAGGCACACTTACTGCTAAGTGCTTTAAATACACAAAAACAAGTACACTTTATCATACTTTAAAGAGTACTCATCAAAGAAACAACATACTTTAAAGAAATATACAGTACTCAAATGTGAAGTCATTTTTTTAACACAATTACATGTTTTCTGCAATTAAATAAAAATATTTTATTTTAAATTTATACTTAATGCAATTAATTGATCTTTAGAGCATTTTTGGCTCACTTAAGTAGGACTTAAGTACACCTTTAAATGCAATTTCATAATTACCTCTATTGTTTTCGAAGTGTACAGCTGTATACACCGACAAGCATTTTTGCTAAATTGACATATACTTGAATGTAATTTCCATTGAAACTTGTATATCATGTATTTAGTTTTAAGTACACTTCTGTAATGATTAATTTGCAATTAATTGCATTTAAAATTAACTTTAAATGTAATATTGAATAACACACTAGTTACAATTATAATCAAATGCATTATTATGTTAGTCAACACATCAAAATAAATGTATTTGTGATTAATTAACTGTTAGTGAATTAGTTATGATGAACTACGTACATAAAAGTAACATAAAAGTAAATTTTTTTAAAGTGCACTTTTTGAAAATCTACTTAAGCGTTTTAAGAAACTGAACTCTCTTTTTAAATTCACTTAAGTGGCCTTTTAAGTTATTTAATATTATATTATCCGCAAGTACACTTTTTAAAAAATACTCTAAGATTTGAAGTACACTACAAGTGCACATTTTAGTACAATTAAGTGCACTACTTTTTCTCAAGGGCCACTGGATCTGCAGAATAATCAAGTGCTCTCCAAAAACGTGGCATTTATCATCGTCTTCATTGTGAGAAAAGCTATTTACGGGACTCATCTAGTGTTTTCTCTCTTCAGTCTGTCTCTGAGTTGCTCAACTTATTCTCTAATTGAGGCATTTTAGTGCATCACAAACTCATTATAGATAACAGCAGGTTTTCTCAGAGGCCACAGATAATGTGTCTAGTGTGATAATGTAATTGTTTGCTGTTGTATAATGAATTAATTGAGAGTTAGGTCAGCCTTTGAGTTGGGTTTGTACACTTATTGTGGTATTAGTGTAGGTAATGTAGCATATGAGGCTGTAGTCTCAGACGGCCTGCCAACAGACTATCCATCAATTTCTCATTAGGCTACTTCAATAAGCTCATCTGAGAAAGGACTGGTGGCTGGATTTGCCAAAAATTTGCAAGGTTTATGGCATTAGATCTTTCAAAGATAATCAGACCTTTTAACCCGATAGAAAAGAGAAGTGCATTTTAGAATACTTTTAAAAAGAATACTTATTACAGAAATAACACTCTCAAAGAATATACTTAAGTGTGAACTTAATTTAAAATCTTAAGAAATTTAATAGCATGCTGATGCATGTTGGCCTACTTAAGGAAGACTTAAATACTTATTTCTATGTAAGTCTAAAATAAACTTTAAAGTAGTCATATGATGCTATTTTAAGATTTCCTTTCTCTTTGGAGTGTTGCGGTTCATGCATAGATAAGATCCCTAAAGTTGCAAAGACTAATGTCTCAAACCCAAAGAGATATTCTTTATAAAAGTTAAGACCCGTCCACGCCCTCCTAAAACGCCTCGTTTAAACATGCCCCCACGTCTACGTCACTGTGTGGGAAGATTTGCATTACACCGCCCAAATGTTCACACAAAGAAAGAAGGCGTAACTTTGATTCTGGTTGTAGTATTGTTGCTGCCACCGCCATGTTGTGGAGACGCTGTGTTTCGTTGTTAAAGTGAAACTAGTCTACTTTGTTTGGCCTTCCAAACGAGGACACAACTAGAAATCAGTGGTTAAGTTGTTTTTACAAAACTGTTCCAGAACAGTTCAAACCAAATATTTGTATGTGTGCAACGCATTTAACGGCGGCTGACTCACAACCTGTAAGAATGTTTTCATATTTAAAGAATTTGCCACTGATGATTCAAACGTGAGTTTTGAGCAGTGTAGAGCTTGTTGTTTGTTTTTTCTCTGATCTCAGATGCAGACACATGGTTTTATGTTTACACAACGCGATATTCATCGCCATATACAACGCATAAAAACACAGTATAAGTCATTATAATCCGTAATTGTCTCCCCGATTTTTTGAAACAAATGGCTCAAATGGTTTGTACTGGGTTTTATTGTATTTGTCTCATTGCGCCAGGACACAGCATCACAGTACAGTAAGTAGTAAGGGTCGTAACATTTCCGTCACACTCTTGATGTATTCGGCCAATCACAAGGCACTGGATAGCTGGCCAATCAGAGCACACCTTGCTTTTCAGAACGACAAGCTTTGTAAAAATCAACACGTTTCAGAAGGCGGGGCATAGAGGAGCAACAATAATGTACAGTATGTGGAAAATAATGTGTTTTTTGTTTGTTTTTTTACCTTAAACCACATAAACATATTGCCTTACACCAAATAAACAAAATTATGTTCTTTTTAGCAATGTTATATCACCCCTTTAACATCTCGTATGACATAATTGTAATTACACATTTGTAATGATCAAGTTGCAATTAATTACATGTAAAATACATCTCAATAAATTAAAATGTTATGGAAAAGTTCATTTATTTCAATAATTCAACTCAAATTATGAAACTTGATTATTAAATAAATTCAATGTGCACAGACTGAAGTAGATTAAGTCTTTTCTTCTTTTAATTGTGAGGATTTTGGCTCACATTTAACAAAACCCCACCAATTCACTCTCAACAAATTAGAATATGGTGACATGCCAATCAGCTAATCAACCCAAAACACCTGCAAAGGTTTCCTGAGCCTTCACAATGGTCGCTCAGTTTGGTTCACTATGCTACACAATCATAGGGAAGACTGCAGATCTGACAGTTGTCCAGAAGACAATCATTGACACCCTTCACAAGGAGGGTAAGCCACAAACATTCATTGCCAAATAAGCTGGCTGTTCACAGAGTGCTGTATCCAAGCATGTTAACAGAAAGTTGAGTGGAAGGAAAAAGTGTGGAAGAAAAAGATGCACAACCAACCGAGAGAACCGCAGCCTTATGAGGATTGTCAAGCAAAATTTATTCAAGAATTTGAGTGAACTTCACAAGTAATGGACTGAGGCTGGGGTCAAGGCATACAGACATGTCAAGGAATTTGGCTACAGTTGTCGTATTCCTTTTGTTAAGACACTTCTGAACCACAGAAAACGTCAGAGGAGTCTTACCTGGGCTAAGAGAAGAAGTTAGGGCTGGGCAATATATCGAATATTAGCGATAATATCGGAATAATTTTGACGACGATGTACAATTTGAATATATCGGGAATATCGAATATTTCAAATTCAAGCATACTTTCCCAAAAGAACGCGCCGAATGTCCAAAAAAGGAACCTGTAACTGCTGACTGCTCTACGCCCCTCTACTACGAGAGCTTTAATGATAGCGGTTGCCAGATAACAAGAGTTTAAATCTCCGAATCAGAGCTCCACTGTTACAAGGATATATTTTCTGCCCGGTGTTTGCTTATTTTAAGCAATCTGGCAACCATGCGCACATGCTCACTCCTCATTGCGGAAGAGCCGCCGACGATAATCTGAAAACACTAACAAGCTGGAATTGAGCGATCTAATGAAAGCATCGTTCAGCCGGTCTGTGTTCTGTCATTGCCCCTCCTTGAACTGCCACCTTAACGTGGTGGAGGGGTTTGAGTACCCGAATGACCCTAGGAGCTATGTTGTCCGGGGCTATTTGCCCCTGGTAGGGTCTCCCAAGGCAAACAGGTCCTAGGCGACGGGTCAGACTAAGAGCGGTTCAGAAAACCCTTATGAAGAGATCAAATCATAGGACCGTGACGTGGCCCGGTATGGCGCAGCCGGGGCCCCACCCTGGAGCCAGGCCCGGGGTAGGGACTCGTATGCGAGCGCCTGGTGGCCGGGCCTCCCCCCACGGGGTCCGGCCGGGCTCAGCCCGAAGGAGCGACGTGGGGCCGCCTTCCCGTGGGCTCACCACCTACAGGAGGGACCGTAAGGGGCCGGTGCTTAGAAAATCGGGCGGCAGTCGAAGGTGGGGGCCTCGACAGCGCGATCCCTGGACACGGAAACTAGCTCTAAGGACGTGGAACGTCACCTCACTGTTGGGGAAGGAGCCCGAGATTGTGCGTGAGGTTGAGAGGTTCCGACTAGCGATAGTCGGGCTCACCTCTACGCACAGCTTGGGCTCTGGAACCACACTCCTCGAGAGAGGATGGACTCTTCACCACTCTGTAGTTGCCCATGGTGAGAGGCGGCGGGCTGGTGTGGGTTTGCTTATAGCCCCCCAGCTCAGCTGCCATGTGTTGGAGTTTACCCCGGTGAACGAGAGGGTTGCTTCCCTGCGCCTTCGGGTTGGGGATAGGTCTCTCACCGTCGTTTGTGCCTACGGGCCGAACGGCAGTGCAGAGTACCCGGCCTTCTTGGAGTCTCTGGGAGGGGTGCTGGAAAGTGCTCCGACTGGGGACCCCGTCGTTTTACTGGGGGACTTCAACGCCCACGTGGGCAACGACAGTGACACCTGGAGGGGCGTGATTGGGAGGAACGGCCCCCCTGATCTGAACCCGAGCGGTGTTCAGTTATTGGACTTCTGTGCTAGTTACAGCTTGTCCATAACGAACACCATGTTCAAGCATAAGGGTGTCCATCAGTACACGTGGCACCAGGACACCCTAGGCCATAGGTCGATGATCGACTTTGTGGTCGTTTCATCCGACCTCCGGCCATATGTCTTGGACACTCGGGTGAAGAGAGGGGCGGAGCTGTCAACTGATCACCACCTGGTGGTGAGTTGGATCCGATGGCGGGGGAGGAAGCTGGACAGACTCGGCAGACCCAAACGTACTGTGAGGGTCTGCTGGGAACGTTTGGCCGAGTCTCCTGTCAGAGAGATCTTCAACTCCCACCTCCGGCAGAGCTTCGACCGGATCCCGAGGGAGGCTGGAGATATTGAGTCCGAGTGGACCATGTTCTCCACCTCCATTGTCGAAGCGGCCGCTCAGAGCTGTGGCCGTAAGGTCTCCGGTGCCCGTCGAGGCGTCAATCCCTGAACCCGGTGGTGGACACCGGAAGGGATGCCGTCAAGCTGAAGAAGGAGTCCTATCGGGCCTGGTTGGCTTGTTGGACTCCTGAGGCAGCTGACAGGTACCGGCAGGCCAAGCGGACTGCAGCCCGGGTGGTTGTGGAGGCAAAAACTCGGGCCTGGGAGGAGTTCGGTGAGGCCATGGAGAAGGACTATCGGTCGGCCTCGAAGAGATTCTGGCAAACCGTCCGGCGCCTCAGGAGAGGGAAGCAGTGCCCTACCAACACTGTTTACAGTAGAGGTGGGGAGCTGTTGACCTCAACTGGGGATGTCGTTGGACGGTGGAAGGAATACTTAGAGGATCTCATCAATCCCGCTGTCACGTCTTCCATTGAGGAAACAGAGGCTGAGGGCTCAGATGTGGACTCGTCCATCACCCAAGCTGAAGTCACCGAGGTTGTCAAGAAACTCCTCGGTGGCAAGGCACCGGGGGTGGATGAGATCCGCCCTGAGTACCTCAAGTCTCTGGATGATGTGGGGCTGTCTTGGCTGACACGCCTCTGCAGCATCACGTGGCAGTCGGGGACGGTGCCTCTGGGATGGCAGACCGGGGTGGTGGTCCCTCTTTTTAAGAAGGGGGACCGGAGGGTGTGTTCCAACTACAGGGGGATCACACTTCTCAGCCTCCCTGGGAAAGTCTATGCCAGGGTACTGGAGAGGAGAATCCGGCCGATAGTAGATCCTCGGATTCAGGAGGAACAGTGTGGTTTTCGTCCAGGCCGTAGAACACTGGACCAGCTCTATACCCTCTACAGGGTGCTGGAGGGTTCATGGGAGTTTGCCCAACCAGTCCACATGTGCTTTGTGGATTTGGAGAAGGCATTCAACTGTGTCCCTCGCGGCGCCCTGTGGAGGGTCCTCTGGGAGTATGGGGTCCGGGGCCTTTTGCTAAGGGCTATCCGGTCCCTGTACGACCGGAGCAGGAGCTTGGTTCGTATTGCCAGCAGTTAGTCAGACTTGTTCCCGGTGCGTGTTGGACTCCGGCAGGGCTGCCCTTTGTCGCCGGTTCTGTTCATGATTTTTATGGACAGAATTTCTAGGCGCAGCCAGGGGCCGGAGGGGGTCAGGTTTGGTGACAACACGATTTCGTCTCTGCTCTTTGCGGATGATGCTGTCGTGTTGGCCTCATCAAGCCAGGACCTTCAGCATGCACTGGGACGGTTTGCAGCCGAGTGTGAAGCAGCTGGGATGAGAATCAGCACCTCCAAATCCGAGGCCATGGTCCTCAGTCGGAAAAGGGTGGCTTGCCCTCTTCAGGTTGGTGGAGAGTTCCTGCCTCAAGTGGAGGAGTTTAAGTATCTTGGGGTCTTGTTCACGAGTGAGGGAAGGATGGAACAGGAGATTGACAGACGGATCGGTGCAGCTTCTGCAGTAATGCGGTCGATGTACCGGTCTGTCGTGGTGAAGAAAGAGCTGAGCCGCAAGGCGAAGCTCTCGATTTACCGGTCAATCTACGTTCCTACTCTCACCTATGGTCATGAGCTTTGGGTCATGACCGAAAGGACAAGATCCCGGATACAGGCGGCCGAAATGAGCTTTCTCCGCAGGGTGGCTGGGTGATCCCTTAGAGATAGGGTGAGAAGCTCAGTCACCCGGGAGGAGCTCAGAGTAGAGCCGCTGCTCCTCCACATCGAGAGGGGTCAGCTGAGGTGGCTCGGGCATCTGTTCCGGATGCCTCCTGGACGCCTTCCCGGGAAGGTGTTCCGGGCGCGTCCCACTGGGAGGAGACCACGGGGAAGACCTAGGACACGCTGGAGAGACTATGTCTCCCGGCTGGCCTGGGAACGCCTCGGTGTCCCCCCAGAAGAGCTGGAGGAAGTGTCTAGGGAGAGGGAAGTCTGGGGTTCGCTGCTTAGACTGCTGCCCCCGCGACCCGGCCCCGGATAAGTGGAAGAAGATGGATGGATAGATGTTCTGTCATGAGGTCTCAACTGTATTGTTTGCATTTGAGATCGCAAAATAAATGCACTTACTCGACCGCTGATGTTTGAATAGAGAAACATAGGCTATGGCCATTTGGAATTACTATTGGGGAATTTCACTGATATGTTTACCAGTTTCCATAATATAGACAGAGAGAATGCAAAAGTCTTTGGTATTCATTTATATATATTTAAATATAAGAAATAGCTATGTGCTTCAGCAACTAGCTCCCCATCTAAGAGGGTTTTTAGTGTCAGTAGGAACATAGTTTCATGCCACAGAGCTTCTCTTAAAACCACAGACAGTTGACAGACTTGTGTTCTTATCTTAAAATCTTGTTAAAAAAATTAAAATAAAATACTTATCCCAGTTGCATAGTTTAAATTGTGAATTGCATGCACTAAAAAGTTGACAGAATGCACTTTCTGTAACTGTTACTTAATTTGCTCTGCTTCAGTTACATATATGCCTACATGTATTCATTTAATAAAAAGCAGTAAGTGATCTCTTGGTCTTGATTTTTAAACTGCTTAAATTAGCTGTTTAATCTAAATAGTTTTTTTTTTTTTTTTAAATGGGCAAAAGAAAATCATGTTTTATTTTTTATTTAAATGCAAATGCAAACATATCGAGATATATATCGAATATCGTAACAATTTTGACAATATCAAGATATCATTTTTTTTTTATATATCGCCCAGCCCTAGAAGAAGTACTGGACTGTTGCCCAGTGGTCCAAAGTCCTCTTTTCAGATGAGAGCAAGTTTTGTATTTCATTCGGAAACCAAGGTCCTAGAGTCTGGAGGAAGGCTGGAGAAGCTCATAGCCCAAGTTGCTTGAAGTCCAGTGTTAAGTTTCCACAGTCTGTGATGATTTGGGGTGCCATGTCATCTGCTGGTGTTGGTCCATTGTTTTTTTTTTTTTAAACCAAAGTCACTGCACCCATTTACCAAAGACATTTTGGAGCACTTCATGCTTCCTTCAGCTGACCAGCTTTTTGAAGATGCTGATTTCATTTTTCAGCAGGATTTGGCACCTGCCCACACTGCCAAAAGCACCAAAAGTTGGTTAAATGACCATGGTGTGGGTGTGCTTGACTGGCCAACAAACTCACCAGACCTGAACCCCGGAGAGAATCTATAAGGTATTATCAAGAGAAGAGGAGAAACAAGAGACCAAACAATGCAGATGAGCAGAAGGCCACTGTCAAAGAAACCTGGGCTTCATACCACCTCAGCAGTGCCACAAACTGATAACCTCCATACCACGCCGAATTGAGGCAGTAATTAAAGGAGCCCCTACCAAGTATTGAGTACATGTACAGTAAATTAACATACTTTTTTATTTACAATTTTTTTTTGTTTTGTTTTATGAAGTATTCTAATTTGATCTAATGTGTGCCTAAATCATCACAATTAAAAGAACCAAAGACTTAAACTACTTCATCAGTCTGTGTGCATTGAATTTATTTAATGCACAAGTTTCACAATTTGAGTTGAATTACTGAAATAAATGAACTTTTCAATGACATTCTAATTTATTGAGACGCACCTTTATACACACTTCAGTTAAAAGTATAATCAAGTACTTTACATGCAGAGGTGGGTAGTAACGAGTTACATTTACTTCGTTACATTTACTTGAGTAATTTTTTGGGGTAACGAATACTTTTCGGAGTATATTTAAAGATGGGTACTTTATACTCTTACTTGAGTAAATTTTTGGGGGAAAATCTGTACTTTTACTTCGTTACTGTGGGCGACGCTTCTCTCGTTACTTTATCTTAATGCAATAAATGTTATAAATGCTTCAGTTTGATCCAAACGCGCCGTCTACTTTTCTCTGGACAATGAGCGATGCCCATTCGCGAATGATTCATTCTTTTGAGTCAATTCTGTTCAAAGGCTTGATCAAACCAATTGGCAAACGAGTGAATTGGTTCATGAATCAGTTTGAATGAGTCGTTCAGTTCCCTGCCGCACGCGCTGAGCGTCTGAAGTGGTTCACTCGGAGTTGTAACGTTTAAGAACAGAAAGAGCGTTGAAAACGTGGCTGGAACTGCACTGAATTGAAATCTGCAAAGGTTATTATTTGCTAGCGATGGAGATCCTTATTAGATGAACACCGCGTGTGCTGTCTACTGTTTAACAGGTAATAACTTGGGCTACATTCGATTACAGTACACGATACCACTGTGACATTAGTTTGTTGTACGTGTGTGGCTTATAACAGAGGGGAGTCAAGTTGAATGCAGCTTCCAAAAGACAAAAAATAGCCGATTAAGATTTTATTAATTTTAATACAATCACACTGGTGCAAGTACGTTCAGCGAGTCATATTATCAGCTGCTAAATTCAGATCTGTGATTGCTTGCTGGCGCTGAGCCAGAGATAGATGCGTTTATACAGCGCTGCGCATTATAACAAATCACACATGATTCTTTTGAGCTTATTAAAGCATTGGCCAATCAAAGGTGTTCCGATGAGTCATCGCTAAAATCCCGGTGCTTCCTTCACTCGCTCGCTGACTGAATACCTCTTTCTGGCGAATTCTCTCGCGGGAACAACAAAGTGCAGATGTGTGTACGAATCTTTAATTAAGATATTGATTTCACAGTGTTAACAGTTTGAGTGATTTTAATGGGAGTTTCTGAGAGTGATTGAAATCTAGACTGTCAGTGAAAACTATCTTTAATAATGTAAATGTTATTTGCTCTCTTTCTGAACAATGAAAGATTAGTAGCAATATTTATATCACATTAACTTTCAATGTTAAATTCACATTTAATATAAAGTCAGCCGTATTAAAAATATGTAAAGGCTGATGAAATATATACATTTATACACGCACACATACATTACATACATTTTATCTATATATCTAAATAAAAATAGGCTCAGTATATATGACCCAAAGTAACTAGTAACTAACTACTTGAGTAGATTTTTTATCCAATACTCTTTTACTCTTACTCAAGTAACTATTCAAGACTAGTACTTTTACTTTTTACTTGAGTAAATATTTCTAGAAGTACTTTTACTTTTACTTGAGTACAGTTTTTGGGTACTCTACCCACCTCTGTTTACATGTGCTTTACTATGTTAGTCAACACATTAAAACAAGTGTACTTCTTTAAAGCATGACAAAAAAAATATTAAGACAAAATTAATTTAAATGCACTAAAACTAAAACATTGAATATGATATTATAAAGTGCACTTTTTATCTGCAAGTATATAGTTCTTCTTAAAATATATACTGATATGAAGTACAATACACGTGCACACAGAATACAATAAAGCAGAGTTATTTTTCACAAGGGTATGTTCTTTTGTTTTTTAAACTCACTTAAGTGTTCATTTGGTGGCTGTTAATATTGGCCTTTTGGCAGAACATAGGCAATTTCCATCAGAAATACACAATCTCATGGCCTGTAAACCAGTGCTTATTTAAAAAAACAACCCTGTACAATATGCCTCTCAGTCAGGCCACACAGGTAAATAAGAGACAAGTGTGTATGTGTGTGTGTGTGTGTCCCATGCTTGAGTGCTTAGCGTTTGTGACTGTATATGCATGAGTCCTCATGGATAATCATATGTCTGTTTCATCGTGTGTGTGTGTGTGTGTGTGTGTGTGTGTGTGTTTGTGAGGGGGTTCCGGAGCAGAATGCATTGCTCACAGTGATTGATTGTCTCTTTGAAGATAAAGAGCTCCCTAGATTCCTCCTGCTGTTCTTCAGTGTGGCCGTTTGATTGTGGAAGACACCTCGCTCTCTCTTTTTCCGCTTTAATCTCTGCAGAATTTATTGATGTCATGCAGAGGGCTGTGCTCCAGTACACAAACACTTTTTAGTCAGAACTCCTAAAAGTTGAAAAATGATATAACAGGTCCTGCGCACAGGAGTATTGTCATGGTTGTTGGGTTTTCCCTTAAACTCTAATCGCATCTTATGGTATCATTCCTAACAGTCAGGACGTTTCAGATGCTAGGTTTTATAAATATGTGGTTCAGTCATGACATTCTAGATGGCGCAGACTGAAAGGTCCTTTAAATTCATTCTGCTAGCAATCATATGATTTACTATATGGCACAAGCTGACTGGCCTCTGCTTTCTCAACATTTATATAGACTGACTCAGTTTTTTGTAAGACGGTCCTGCAGCATGCTATAAGAGTTCCTCTGAAACCCTCCACCTCCCCCAGCACCCCCTTTCTAGATCTGCTACAGCATTTATGTAGACACATTTATGCAGCAGCAGCAGCAGCAGCAGCATAGAACAGCATCTGTGTATCTAGTGGTAGTAACTAGTCTACAGGCTTACTCAGCTGCATGTATAGCAGATCTAGACCAAATGCACTAAGGCCCTGATCGGAAAGAACACATAATTTGCAGTGAAGGGGCATCTTTTTAAAATAGTTTTCTATTGGCAGTAAGCGTTTTGCTGGATGTTTAAGCACCCGAACGCCACACATTTACAGCTGTTTGGAAAGTCCGGAGACTGCAATGATGGAGGAGCAACTTGTGATGTCTGTTGTGGGAACTTTTTTAAGGTTTCTGCTAATATGACAGTTTACTTAAAAGCAAACCAAAGATTTTAATAAATTGTAATAAATAATATTAAATATTTTCATAATCCTTTTATAATCCTTGATTAGACTGATAGGACAGCTGATTCTTCAATAAACTCCTTATTTGCTGCTTATTAATAGCTAATAAGGAAGTTGTTAAGTTTAGGTTTTGGGTGGATTAAGGGATCTAAAATATGGTCATGTAGAATAAGACATTAATATGTGGTTTATAATAAGTACTAATTAACAGTCAATAAGATATTAATATTCATGCTAATAAACAGCTAGTTAATAGTGAAAATTAAACACTAAACATGAATTAATGTCAGATTATTAAATATATTGTAAATAAAGAAATGTTGTTTAACTGTCTAAATGTGCTAACAGATTTCTTTGGTTGGGGTAGTTAATTACCTCGTATTTTTTTACATTATGGGAACCACATGAGGACAACAACTTACAAATCATAGAGAATTAAGTATTTTGAAAATCAAAAGTAGAAAAAGTTCTGTGCGAGAAGTTGGTTTAGCATTGGGGGTAGAAAATACAGTCTGTACAGTATAAAAACCATCATGTCCTCATATAATATGGAAGAAACCAGTGTGAGTGTTTGTACTGTATGTGCGCATGTTTGCGGCATTTTGGGGGACAAAACTGTCCTTAAAAGTGTCAACTCCTCTCTTCAGAGATGTCCTTAATCACTAAATCGATTCTTAAATATAAAATTTTATTGCTGTTTAGCATACTTGCCAACCTTGAGACCTCAGAATTAGGGAGATATTAAAAAGGACCGGGGGGGGGGGGGGGGGGGGGGTTGTGTGTCGTCATATATATCACATACACAAATGATGTGTCGTCATATATAATATCACATACACAAACGATGTGTCGTCATATATAAAATCACATACACTAACGATGTGTCGTCATATATAATATCACATACGCAAACGATGTGTCGTCATATATAATATCACATACACAAACGATGTGTCGTCATATATAAAATCACATACACAAACGATGTGTCGTCATATATAAAATCACATACACAAACGATGTGTCGTCATATATAATATCACATACACAAACGATGTGTCGTCATATATAAAATCACATACACAAACGATGTGTCGTCATATATAATATCACATACACAAACGATGTGTCGTCATATATAATATCACATACACAAACGATGTGTCGTCATATATAATATCACATACACAAACGATGTGTCGTCATATATAAAATCACATACACAAACGATGTGTCGTCATATATAAAATCACATACACAAACGATGTGTCGTCATATATAATATCACATACACAAACGATGTGTCGTCATATATAAAATCACATACACAAACGATGTGTCGTCATATATAATATCACATACACAAACGATGTGTCGTCATATATAAAATCACATACACAAACGATGTGTCGTCATATATAATATCACATACACAAACGATGTGTCGTCATATATAATATCACATACACAAACGATGTGTCGTCATATATAAAATCACATACACAAACGATGTGTCGTCATATATAAAATCACATACACAAACGATGTGTCGTCATATATAATATCACATACACAAACGATGTGTCGTCATATATAAAATCACATACACAAACGATGTGTCGTCATATATAAAATCACATACACAAACGATGTGTCGTCATATATAATATCACATACACAAACGATGTGTCGTCATATATAAAATCACATACACAAACGATGTGTCGTCATATATAATATCACATACACAAACGATGTGTCGTCATATATAAAATCACATACACAAACGATGTGTCGTCATATATAAAATCACATACACAAACGATGTGTCGTCATATATAAAATCACATACACAAACGATGTGTCGTCATATATAAAATCACATACACAAACGATGTGTCGTCATATATAATATCACATACACAAACGATGTGTCGTCATATATAATATCACATACACAAACGATGTGTCGTCATATATAAAATCACATACACAAACGATGTGTCGTCATATATAAAATCACATACACAAACGATGTGTCGTCATATATAATATCACATACACAAACGATGTGTCGTCATATATATCACATACACAAACGATGTGTCGTCATATATAATATCACATACACAAACGATGTGTCGTCATATATAATATCACATACACAAACGATGTGTCGTCATATATAATATCACATACACAAACGATGTGTCGTCATATATAAAATCACATACACAAACGATGTGTCGTCATATATAAAATCACATACACAAACGATGTGTCGTCATATATAATATCACATACACAAACGATGTGTCGTCATATATATCACATACACAAACGATGTGTCGTCATATATAATATCACATACACAAACGATGTGTCGTCATATATAATATCACATACACAAACGATGTGTCGTCATATATAATATCACATACACAAACGATGTGTCGTCATATATAAAATCACATACACAAACGATGTGTCGTCATATATAAAATCACATACACAAACGATGTGTCGTCATATATAATATCACATACACAAACGCAAAGAAAAATGTAATTCATTTATTTGACAAATTCAATTCCTTAAGGCCTCTCCTCAGGAGGTTAGACCCTAATTTGTTAGCTACTGTAAATGAAGAGATATGAAATAGCTAGATCTTATCAATAAACATTTATTAATTCATAGCCTAATGCAACAATTACATAAGTAAACTCTCAAAACATTATAATTATGACATTTCATTTTTAAATTTTCATGTAACAGTCTAAAGCTAAAGAAATAGCTGTTCTTGCCTTTCATTTCAGACGTCTGCTTCTAGGGGCCGTTCACATATCGCATCTTTTTCGCGCTCAAGGTCATTATTTCAACCGTAGGCGCGCGGCCGCGGTGAGCACGCTCATAATGGAAGCAACGTGGTGCGCTACTTTTTCCAGGCGGGTTTTTCCTTCTCATCTCCAGAAATATATCTAGTAGTAAAGCTAATGCGAGCCGAGGTGAGGCTAGAAATCAATTAATCCTTTGCTGATACTTCTTCGTCGTCATCATGGAGAGCACAGTTTGGTTGTATAGCAACGACAGACGCCATGGGAGCGCAAGCGTTTGGTCTAAAACGGTGCCCAGTGACGGATGGTGTAGCAATATTGTTGTCCGGGTGGAAATCGGGAGAAATTCGGGAGAAAGGCCGATTATAATACTAATTATAATCGGCTTTAAACAATAGTTACTGGGATGTCCTGAGGAACACAGTGAAACAAAACCGTTTGAGTGAGTGCTAGTGTGTGTTTGAATGTGAGTGAGTGTGAGTGAGTGAGTAGGCACATGTGTGTGTGCGTGATAGAGGAACAGCTGCCAGGCTTTTACAATAGTTTTGTGGAATATGGCTAATTTGGTATTCATGAAATCTGGCTCTGGACTTGAGATGCTGTCCCCAGGCTGTCATGCCTGTTTCTGTCAGAAAAATATCCCCCTACAGTACAAAGTCTAGTTACTGAGACAGTCTCTCTCACACACACTGCACACACAAACATTTTAAACAAACATCTCGTTTCTGAACTGTTTACAGAGAAAATGATTCACATCATCAAGCGCAGACAGATGAAGGAGTACTTGGTTTTTGTCAAAGGCCAAACTTGAGGGCCAGTTTTGCCCAGGGGTGTTATAAGTGGCTGTACTCTAACTCAAAGATCGTTATATTTGCATTTTATGAATTCAAAAAAGTTTACCGCAGTTTTGCTAAACATAAATTCTCAAGTGAAAAGTTCACGGAAGTTCACTGAAGTCTGAATTAATTATGATTTCCAGTCCAAATCTCTGTGTTTCATTTCTAAAAAGTATGGTTCACCCAAAAATGAAACTCCAGCCATCATTTCATGTCATTTCAAATTCATAACTCTCCTTTGAACACAAAATTAGAAATTTTGAAGAATGCACTTTTTGTTCTTTTTCCAAGCAGTGAGTCCGTACTGGAACTTTCAAGATACAAAAGACATGCAAAAGAACCAAAAAAATGTCATAAATTTAGCCCAAAAGTAGTAACCCTAACCCTATCAATACCACGACTTAGGTGCCCTTGAGCAAGGCATCGAACCCCCAAATGCTCCCCGGGCGCCGCAGCATAAATGGCTGCCCACTGCTCCGGGTGTGTGCTCACAGTGTGTGTGTGTGTTCACTGCTCTGTGTGTGTGCACTTCGGATGGGTTAAATGCAGAGCACAAATTCTGAGTATGGGTCACCATACTTGGCTGAATGTCACTTCACTTTCACTTTCACCCATCATGTATCTCACTGGTAATCTTTCTCTCAAGTGAGCTATTAACCAGTCAGTGGGTTAACTGTGAATGAACCTTTCACAGAATTAATCATTAAGTGTAAACTAATCTTCTGTAATTGGATCTCTTTAAGGAAGTAAGTCAATCAGGATTGGTGAAGGATGACAGAATTTTATCTATCCTTTTAATTGATTATTAATTGAACTACACAGTGCCTGTCTTCCTGTGGTGGGTGTCTGTTGTTGGGCCTGTGGCAACATGCAAACTTGCTGCTTAATCTACTGTATAAGGTGGCATCGACTCCAAAATGCATCGCAGTGTCACTTGGGTATGTCATTAATTTTATATGGTAACAGGCAAATAAATTTAGACTTACAAACAATAGTATAAGGGCACTGTACAACACAAGCTTCCTAACTTCTGTTTGGACTGTTCAAAATGTGTTCAAACCTGCTCTGAAGACTCCTGAAAATAACTATGTGTGAATCTTAGGTTGACAGAAACTACTGTATGAGTGGGACATGTCTGTTTTGCACCATATATGTCAATGCAACCCACATCATTGGAGATTTGCGAGTTTTCATTTCTCATTTACACAAAAAACACACTCCAGCTGACTGTCAGGCCGCTGATGCTGCCTGGTGTGATATTTAAATTAATTAATATTTACACCAAAAAAAAAAAAAATCATATTTTTAATCAGTATTTTTGTCTTGTTTTCAGAGTAAAAACAAATCTAACCATACTTTAGATACTTTGTTTAAGAAACAAAATAGAACAAGTTATTAAAACTGTTCATTCACATTGACCACAATAATATTTAATTACTTAAGCCACCTAAAAAACAACAACTATATAATAGGTGGCTTTACCTACCATGTACTAGCATCATACACCTTCACCTACTACGGATTTACTCTCTAATAACTTTATGTTTTGCAAATGTGTTATGGTTAGGATTATAGGGGTAAGAGTTAGGTTTGGGATTATGGTAAAAATGTGGATTTGGATTATATGGGTTAAAATTCAGTTTGGGGATAAAGTTAACATTAGGATTATAGGGTTTAGATTTAGGTTTTTGGTAAGGGTAGGGTCAGGGTTATGATTACTGTATAAGGGATAGACATCAGTTTGGGGGTAAGAGCAAGGTCAGGATTAATATTATAAGGGTTAGAGGTCAGTTTTGGGTAAGGGTTAAATCAGGATTAGGATTATAGGTGTTAGAGTTAGGCTTTAGGTTAGGATTATAGTGTTTAGGGTTAGGTTTGAGGTAAGGGTAAAGATAGGCCCAATCCCAATTCTACCCCTTAAAGGGCTTCCCCTTTCCCCTACCCCTCCGTTTTGCGCGTTCATGTGAAGAGGTAGGGGCGTCTCGATTCTCTTTTGGTTGGAGGGGTAGGGGTAAGGGTAAGGGCCAGATAGCCCTTCAAACGAAGATTTTTCGGGACCACACTTCAGACGAAGGGGTATGAATTATCTCGGAAACATGGCTGCTACAGCGAACAAAAAGACACATAAATGTAAGCTTTTTTGGCATAAATAAAGATTTTTACGAAAAGTAATCATTTGTTTTATGTTACATTCAATTGTGAGTTCATATTAGCGGTCATGTTACTCAAATTAATATTTGCAAAAAATCACTGATATTTGCTAACGTCATATCATTACAGACTGCATGATAGTCCCACAACATATGTCTGATCACATTTACATTTATTCACTTAGCTGACGCTTTTATCCAAAGCGACTTACAATTGCCACATATGTCAGAGGTCACACACCTCTGGAGCAACTAGGGGTTAAGTGTCTTGCTCAGGGACACATTGGTGTCTCACAGTGGATTCGAACCCGGGTCTCTCACACCAAAGACATGTGTCTTATCCACTGCGCTAGCACCACCCCTGATCAGGACGATACCGTAGACTTATCCCCCCAATAATTAGAAATCGCTAAACCATTTTCTCAAATATTGCCTATTCGAGAGAGAGAGCGAGAAAGAGAAATGGAAGTTGCGTGTATTCGTGTCTGTTCGTTTATCTTTTTAGAGTGAGTTTACTTTAAAACGGTTATTGTATCCTCTCATCGATGGAAAATATAATGTAGCGATTTAGTATTTAAACTGTATTTAATAAAAGTCGTGGGGCAGCGTTGACAAGTTATTTTCTCCTGGATGTGTGAGCTGCGCGATTTCCGATATGTGTGTGTGTGTCAGTAAGCAGGGCATTAATACAGAACGATAATTAAAGGCTCTAATGCACACCAGCACACCAGTGTGTATTGTAAGAGCTAGACGACGAATGATGACGTGTGACGTCATGGTAGTGGTGTCCCAATCCTTAGGGAAATATAAAGGGGTATAAAATAGAATTGGGATTGGGCCATACATTAGGATTACAGGGGTTCGATTTAGGTTTGGGGGAAAGTGTAGCTTTAGGATTTTAGTGGGTCAGAGTTTGGTTTTGGGGTAAGGATAAGGTTTCGTTTAGGATTATAAGGGTTAGATTTAGGTATTGAGTGAAGGGTAAATTTAGGGTTAGGATTTTCAAGGTTCAAGTTATGCTTTGGGGTAAGCCTACAGTAGGTAGGGTTAGGATTATAGTGATTTTTTTAATTAAAAGATTTAGGTTTTGGGATAAGGGTCCAAAAATGTTATCCCAGGTCTTCCCAAAGTTAATTTTAAGGATGTCTACTGGAAAATAAGACAAAAAATTTTGCAATCATTGTCTACACTTTCTGGACAACTAGATCAACTAGTTCAAACAGTAACACAAACCCTAGTCTGGCATGTTTAGGTGTACACTCACCCTCTCCTCCTCCTCCCTCAGGTCAGGCATGGTGCTGACACACAGTGTAACTGCCGTAATGGCCACAAAGAGCACAGAGAGGCAAGCAAAGATCTTCCCAGGGATCCCAGAGTGAGGGTTCTCCACCATGTCTCTAAGGCTGTGCATGCAACCGTCCAGACGCTCCTCCTCTGGGCTCCCGACGCAGGGCGCCTCCTCACAGGACTGGGGCGAGGTCAGCTCAGCCTCCTCTTCCTCCAGCCGGAGTCTCTCTCGCAGCTCCTCCTGCCGAAGACGGAGCTTCCTCAAGCAGCACCACTCCAGACTGGCCTCCTCCACACCCCAATACATCAGTTCCTCCTGAAAGGAGAGCGCGCACATCTCCCGCAGAAGACGAAGCTTCCCGGCCGCCAGGAACGAGACGATGGAGCGGAAGGCGCTGGGGCTTCGGTCGAAGAAGAACTCGTTGCAGTGCGCGTCATAGTCATCACACAAATCGAGGATTTCCTCGGCATTGCTGCAGCTGCGTAACTTCCCCAAACGCGTCAATGGGAACTCCTCAAGAGTGGACCATGGTATGCGATAACGAATGCCGCCCACGTTGATGATGGCGGTGCGGTCGACTAAAGCACCCTCATCCGCTCCAGGTCCTTGATTCCGGTGCACCTCGTCCTCCTGTACCCCGGGCTTGCACTGCAATTGTGCACGCTTGTAAAACACACCTTTTTTGCTGCTGATTTCACGCGGATTCTCCAAAGGGTTAAAGTGGAAGGAGGTAAACTGATGATCGGTGCTGCCTGCGAGGAAAGCCACCTCTTGGTACATGGTGCGTGGCTGTGCACTCCACAGATACACAGTCTAGCAGGTCACCCTGGTCTTCATCGATGAGCTCTGAGAGATAAAAGAGGAAGATTTAATGAAGACTTACTTTTCAGTTCCAGCTCCAGGTTTGCACAATGCAACAAAATTAGCACAGAAAACAACAGATTAATTAGTTCAGATATATCCAAAACACACTGGAAATGCTCAACAACACAAAGAAAATGGTCCCTTGTATACTGCACATACGTAAAGTAAAAGTTAGCTGATTTTCAACCAGTTTTGTGTTATTAATTTCAGAAGCATATGGAAATGAACACTACCTATGTTTCCATCCAAAGATTCAAATTCAAAACTTATTCGCAAAACTGGAATATTACATAAAACATTTGCGAAAAGCACCGTTTCCATCTTACGAGTCAAAGAGAACAAAATAGTAACTTCCAGGTAAACTCTCACTTAATATCACTAAGAAAACTAGGAGAAGCCACTGAATATAACAATTTTCATTTACAATAAATTACTTGTGCTTCAAAATGAGCAGACAAAACAATAAATGCTTTCATTGCTTTCGGAGGTGGATGCTGCTGTTTGGGAACGCAGTCGTGTAGGACTTATACTGAAATACTTTGATTACAGACTTTGCTCAGGCATTTCAGAACGTCCATAATAACATTTTGATGCTGTGAACGAGACCGGTCAGCTGCTAGTCAAGTTATCCCGTCTCATAGCGCAAAGTCACATGAGTTTTTCGATCCGCATGGAGGAATTTATCTGGTAAATGTGTTTCCATCGTAGTTTTTGCACATTGTTCTTATCAAATAAAGTTTATCCGACTCAAATATGCGCATACGTTTTTAATGCACATTTTTAGAATAAATCTTGGCGTTTCCATCCAGCGTTTTTTATGCAAATTCCAAAATGTGCAGAAAAAATAGGTGGATGGAAGCACAGCTACTGTTAACTCTTTCCCTGACACTGACAAAATATCTCGTCTTTTATGTGAAAACGCAAAGACGAGATTTTACAGCTTTCCGTGTTTTCACTGTTATACGTTTGGGGGTGCTATTACACATCTTCTGAATGAGACAGATTCTCCCAATCAAAAACACAGCAAAGGAAGACGCAGGAATTAGTGATTTCATATTTAAGCAGATGCATATGAAAAATAATGCAATTATCAACAATAAACAGCATATCAATCAAAAATGCCTAATGTTACCAAGTGAAATGTCGATCCAGGAAGTGGTAAAGGACTGTGCATGCTTTGAGGGTGGAAGTGACCTACTTCATCTATGCTTTGTCCATTGAACTGTATATGATCCAGTGTAGTCTTTGATAAAAACACAAGCAACAAAATGTTGCTTTTTTTTAATGAAACTTACCTACATTCAAGTGTTGATTAAATAAAGAATGCTTAAAGCTAGAGTTTTGTTTTGTTCTTTATTGTGATGTATTGCAAGCTCAGATATTCATATAACAACCCATTCTAAGGGCCATGAAAATTTAATGTAAATGGTCAAAAATGCAGGCAGTGGCTGGCAACTTTTAAAAAAACCGCTGGCAGGGAAAGAGAATAAAAATATTTAAGAGTTAATAATATTATAAATGTAATAACTTGCTTTGCAAATTGCAAATATGTTTATTATTTATAATTTACAATAAATATATTTATATAATTGCAAATATATTTAAATACATGACATACAAGTTTCGATAGAAATGACATAAAAGTATATTTTAGTATCTTTATGCTTGTCAGTAATCTTAAAGACCAGTTATGAAATTACATATAAAGATATATTGATGTCCTATTTAAGTTGGTCAAAAACCACTCTACAGTGAACTGCATTTAATATAAATTTAAACTACAACACATTTTGATTTTATTGCAATTAACAATTAACTTATTCTCTGATAACATTACATTTAGTTCACGCTTAAGAATATTCTTCTAAAATATATTATTTCTAAGTAAGTAGTACCCTTTTTAAAAGTATATGGACTAGTCATACTTTAATGGTGCTTTTGCTTTATTTTGGTCATCATTCTTTGTAATCGCATTGAAATTTCATGGAGAAACATGACTGCATTGAAGAAAAAGACCTTTACATTATACCTACTGTACATTATAATCTAAATGCAAATGTTGAGTGAAAATTAGTACACTTTTACATGGGTGAAGAATTTAGACTTTCCAATTTATCATTCCATGAGCTCTGGATTTAAAATAAGCAGCATGTTAACTGTCTCAAGGGTAATAACACTCATTGAAAAATACGTAATGAACGCATAAAAGTTGTCAAATATCAACAGTAATGCTGCATAATTCATACTAATAGATTCACTGTATCAGTCTCCTAATGCGACATCACATTCTCCTGACATATTTGCATATTTTCTTTTTTCAATCAGTAGTGAAAATAGGTTCTACCATGGCTTTGTAAGTCTCAGTTGCTCACAAGTCACAAGATGCAGTAAATTCATGTCACAACACAAGTTGACTCCGGAGGAATTAATTATGATGTTTTCTTTTCTACTGATGGATAAGTTCCTAAATGAGCCATGTTCTCTACACAATGGCAGAGTAAGGTCCAGTGCGCTCACATGAACATGGGTATAATTAGTGTGACAATGTGACCGAAACAGGAGATTTATGAAGCAGAGGATTCAGTAATTCTGAGAAACACCATCCGTCTTACAATGGCTAGTCAACCTTTTGTGAAATTAAAGCATAATGTATTCAAACAGCATATCTGAGCAGAAAGGCATCTCTGATTACTGTCTTATGCAAGACATCAGAAATGATGAATAAAAACTGGTGCTATCATGGTGGATGTTAATAAACTTCAAAAAGCTCACCAAAAACCAAATTGAATATTTCTATCCTAAATTTCCCTCCCATTTATATAACAAATGCAACCTGTTTTAGCATGACTTCTCAACATTTATGATGTACAGTAAGCAGCAATTATAGAAACTTTTGAGCATTATATATGATTCGGCTTTCTATCTCGTCTGGGCTTTAATTTGATTTCTTAGCATGTTTTTTGAGCCCTGAGGCCTCTGACAATCCAAATGAATCACTGCTGAACTGAAACAAGTGCAGAGAAAGATGCCATGTGTTACCGTTCTATCCATGAGTCAATATATGACCCAGCATTTCCTGCATGAAGCTCATACTGCCATCATTTGAGCTCAAACTGCACATAATGTGCCAGTTAAAGAAGCTGCCAAGGCATTTTTAAAAATGCAAACGAGCCAGACTTTTCTCATGTCCAAAGACGACACTAGGAAGCAACATCTAACAATGATAAATGATACACAAAAGATTTGAGTAAAGCAGAGCAATGTGACAGATCTTTCCCATGTAACATGACTTTCACCACCAGTCAAGTGAATACAAAGCAGTCAAACACAAAACCCTTTTTGTATGCACAACTGTTCAAAGATTTGGGTTGGCAGGACCTTTCAATATTTTGGAAAGAAAGTCTCTGCATGAATCGAAGGCTACATGAATTTGATCAAAAGTACAGTAAAAACAGTAATATTGTGAAATATTTTTTAGAACTGTTCACACTTTATTTGAAAGTGCTATTAACAAACCATTAACTTCAACTACAACAGTCATTAATAGATTAATGTATATTTATACTGATTACTGAAAGTATATACAATAATACAGAAATAATAAGGATGCATAAAGACATTTAAGATTTCAATTTCCAATAAATACTTTTTTTCTGAACTTTTATCATAAAAACGTATCGCAAAAATATGCAGCATCACAACTGCTTTCAACATTAATTATAAGAAATGTTTCTTGAGCAGGACTCAAGACTAGACAATGAAAACTGGAGAAATTATACACAAATAGAAAACAGTTATTTGAAACTGAAATAATATTTCACAATATTAATGTTTTTAATGTATCTTGGACAACTAAATGCAGTACTGCTGAGCAGAAGAGACTTCTTTTAAAAGAAAAACGTTTTAACACAACAAAGGTTTTCATCATTTTCATGGTAAAACACTACACAAATTCTACAGTAAAAGACTTTTAATTAGTTATTGTTAAGTTCCTTTACTATATACGGTCAAAAGCTGGATCGCATGGGACATTTAATGTAATTTAATAGTAAAATACTGTTTTTACTGTAATTTCTGACAGATTTATTTACAGAGCAATACTGTTTATATACGGTAGGTCCTACTGTATATACTGTACATTCTCGTATTTAATGCAAACATGCAGACATACTTTAAACATGCACAAAAGAAGTGAAAACATTTAAATTAATTTCCTTAAAGGCAAAGAGTGTAAGAGACAGTGTGGGCAGATCTGTCTGCTAGCGCTTTCTTTCTTTCTTACTTTTCTTTCCCACAGCTGTTTGCTCTATTAATTACATTCACAATCACTGAGAATCCACTCTATTCCTTTAGTCCTGTGGGTCTGGATTGAGATCTATAGAAGCGATGGTAAAAGACTGTGGAGACTGTCATCACTATTAGCAATCAGCACAGATCAATTCCAAGATGCCTGTAACATTGATTTCCGTTTTGTGAACTTCATAACAGCACACAGGAGGCTGGAGGTCTCTGTACAGACATATGAAAGCACAAGCCACACACACTCTCCAGCACAGACAGACGAGAGATGAAAAGCAAGATGTTGGGCGGCCGTACAGGAGCATGTATGAGTGATGGTGCTGTGTGTCTCCCGGGGAAGATGAAATTCAATAGTGCTGATGGGGAGATTTCTGCAATGGCACTTTGAGTTAGAGACTTATAAAATCACGCATGAATCAATATGAGCTATTCGTGCTTGTTCTTAATAGATGCCGACGTTATTCACGCTATTGCGCTGTAAAACGGATGGGAAGACAATAAGTGCATTGTTTATCTGTCACTCAGTTTTTGTTTTATATCTGCAGTGATGATGAGTTGTGCTGCTAGGCAACCCTCAAAAAGTTTATGATAAAACTACCAGCAATCTTAACAATTTAACACAACACAAGTTAAAGTGGCATTGTTTCCTGATCAAAAAAAAAGTATTTGTATTTATTTTAATGTTGAATTAGATTCAGTTAAAATGACTACTTTAAATTGATATGCATTCATGCTTTTGTCAGAAAAGAAATTGAAATAAAGGTGTGCACATCGAACTCAGATTAAAATGTCAATGTAGACACACATGGATACATTTAAAATAAACCTCTGCTGGATAAGTCTGTTTCATTTTTTAATGAAGGGGTCATTTCTCATTTTCATTTCTCAGCGGCAATACAGACAAATGAAGTTGGACAGAAAAACCAAGGGAGTGTTGAGTAGTTCGAAGTGGCAAGAAAAGTGTATCCTTGTTATTTTTTAACACTGTACAAGTGATTCATGTACAGTAGTACATCTATAGAAATCCCATTTGTACATGTCAGTCACAGGTCTAGAGTCATAACCAAACAAGTTAAGAGCAGTGGTCTCAAACTCAAGGAGTTGGAGTTTAGCTCCAACTCACACCTGCTTGGAAGTTTCTAGTAATCCTGAAGAGTTTGATTAGCTGGATCAGGTGTGTTTGATTAGGGTTGGAGCTAAACTGTGCAGACCTGTGGCCCTCCAGGAACTGAGTTTGAGACCAGTGGTTAAGAGAGACAGTGTTAATATTGTACCAAATGTATATTTTACAGTACGTCATGAGTTTCAGGAAAACGCTCATGATTATAAATGTGCCATTAAAATTTACCCAGATGTCATTCAACATTCAAAGGATTTGTACTAAGCAACCCTAACTAAAATAAGCGTGTTAATGGAAATTGAATAGGATGTAATAGGAGGTCATTTATAATCGACATATCTATGAAAATATGACAATCCTAACTTCTTGAATGTACTTGATCTGACAAGCCTTATATAATACTGTCATATTATGAAGTGGCCATAAAACTCACAATACGTGTTTTCATCAAGCTTTTAGTTTACCTCTTCATTTAAAATAATTCATATTGTTTCTGCATGACTGACACGACATGGACTCTTCAGTATGCTAGTAAAACGAAGCCATGTTTTTATTAATAATAGCTTTGACGTTAATATTCATTCGTAATTATGTAAGTTTATAGTTTTCCATCTTGATTAACATTTGCCTGAAATCCCACTGCTCTCGTCCAAGACAAATGAGAAACAGAACAGTGCACTGATAAAGGCTTTTTATAGCGAATTTCTAACCTAGAACGCTTTTTTTTTTTTTTTTGGAACCCAGAAAGATTCGAATTAATCTTCCGCGGTTACTATTGAGATATTATACACAGAAAAAAAATAAAAAGGGTTGCATATACATACAGAAAATATATGCATATAACAGACTCATTCCAAACAAGCCCAAACTCAGAAAAATTCCCAGTGACCAGTCGACTTACCCGTTTTAAGCCCATTGGTTTTGCGCTGCCCTGCTCATTTTCAGCTCGCACGTGCACGTTGTGCTGTGATGCGCTCGCACAGTTACTATTCATCCCTTTCTCCGCATTGCTGGCTGATTTTATTCCAGCATCAGACTGACTCCAGCTCACAACAGCTGAAGTTCCTCAGTCCTCGTGTCAGATCCGGATCTGATGGGTGTTACTGCTGCTCTCGCGCGCACACTCGAGTCCCCATCTCACCTCGAGCTTGTTTGCTGAGCAATAACGACGCATTACCATGCAGAAATACATTAAAACACTCCTCTCTCGGATTCCACGGGTTTGCTAATTAAATCATGCTCATTATGTGTAATCCATCCTGCTGAATGCACGCGGAGGAGAACTCTTTCCAGCTAGTTTTAAAACATGAATCCTGTTCTTTAACTTTTTTCTCTCTCTTTCTCTCTCCAATCATTCAGTCGCTCGTTTTGCATTAAACACGTCGTGTTAATGATATCAGCGTACGTATGGACGTGCGTGATGCATGAACAAAACAGCAATATTTAATTATTTTAGCTCGTGTTATTTTATATTAAACACAATAACAACGTCGACACTAATGAATATAATCATAATTTTATAAACAATAACAATACAATGTCATTTTAATATTCAAATCTGGTATTTTTTAAATATTGTCTGTAATACTGTAGCCCAGAATGGAAAATGCATGCTTTAAAAAATACATACAAATTAAAATAAGTTAGGTTGCATATATTATAAAACATGAATATAGAATTCTCTGTTATTTTTGTGTGATTCAGAGCTTCTGAAGTGGACACAGTCTGGCCACTGAGGGGAGACAGAGAAGTCGATTCTTCTATCACACTGAGGGACTGTCAGTAGCATGTAATGTCCATTATCACGTTCACATCTTTCTTTTTATATCAATTATCTAAAAAGCACCTGAGAATATCAATCTGTCAGGTAATATTTGGTTTTACAGCAACTCTCTCACTGCACTTTAAAATATCAAACACTAAATCACAGTTAATATCTTGGCTTCAGCAATGCATTTAAGAATGACATAATGATTCCCATGACCTGCTCTGAATGGATGGACTGTGTATTTCTTGTTTACAATCATGTTGCTTAGCTCTGAGAGGAATCAAAATTAACTATGTATCGAGAGCTTTGTAATTAAAGGCTGAGAGCTGATTTGTGGAGAAACTTCTGCACGTAAGACGCTCAGCATCACACGGCTCGTTGTTGTTTTCTGCAGGCCAAACAAACAGCAAACATTATGTAAATCATCTTTAAATCAGTTTAATGAGAGCGAACTGGTTATGTATTTGTGAGGGAAGAATGTTCTCTGTTTTTCCTTGTACCCGCAAAGTGGATGTTATGTGACTATACAAATTTTTGATGAGATTTGGATGGCCTATAAAATTTTCATTCTTTTGTATTCAAGTTTAATGTCTTAAAAGTGACTCAACAGTCACTATGGTAATACTTTTTTACTGGCAAGAAATGAAGTCTGTCACTTGTTCAGAATAGCCTACATAACCATCATTTCTATGAGTATACAGTACACTGTATCAACATTTAAAGGAATAGTTCACCCAAAACTTAAAATGTGCTCACCCTAAGGTCAACCAAGATAGATAAGATAGATAAGTGACTTTTGTGAACAAACATAGATAAGTGTGTTTGTTCATCAGAACAGATTTGGAAACATTTAGCATTCCATCACTTGTTCACCAATGTATGATCTGCAGTGAATGGGTGCCGTCAGAACGAGAGTCCAAACAGCTGATAAAAACATTACAATAATCTACAAGTAATCCACACCACTCCAGTCCATCAGTTAATGACTTGTGAAGTGAAAACCTGCATGTTTGTAAGAAACAAATCCATCATTAAGATGTTTTTTTTTTACTTCAAACCATTGCTTCAAGCTAAGTCCATAATATTGTTTTCCCCAGTGAAAAATGTGTCTTGTTTGAATCAGGAGTGAAGTCATGCACCATTTACAAATGAAAAAAGTCAAAAACAGTTCCAAACAAATATATCAGTGGATTTTGATGGGAGAGGACAACCAGGAGATGGACTTTTTCACTGGAGGAAGTGTTATTATGAATTATGGACTCATGGTTAACTTAATCTTAACAAGGATCTTAATAATGGATTTATTACAAACACACAGCTTTTCATTTCACAAGATGTTTATTGATGGACTGGAGTGGCATGGATTACTTGTGGATTAAAGTGACGGCACCCATTCACTACAGAGGATCCATTGGTAAACAAGTGATGTAATACTACATTTCCCCAAATCAGTTCCCATGAAGAAACAAACTCATCATTGATGGTCTGAGTAAACTTCCAGAAAATGTTCTCTTTTGGGGTGACCTACTCCTTTAATGCACATTGACAGCATTTCTATGGGCTTTGCGATAGAAAACAGCGGAAATGGATTAAGCAGAAGCTGTCTTGTAAGTCTTGCGGTAACAAATGTAGAGAACAGGCCCAGCTGAAGTGTTGTTTGGAAGCTGTACTGCACTTGCCCACACAAACACAAGTGACGCAAATGCAGTATTTTCTCCCGAGTGCTGCTCCTGAAGTAACAGCGGTGATGGTTCTAGCTGACAGTGTCATAATGAGGAGCAATGCAGTGGGTAGAGGGGCTTCACTCATGTCAGATACACAAGCTAATGACACACAGAGAAATGTATATCCAATGTATGTCCTCAATCAAGAGAGTCTTGCAGGCAGACTGATGTGGATGGCGTATCTGCCTAAAGATCCTGGCAGAGACGATAATAGTGTACGTTCATGCATGTGAAACGGAAAAACACACAATGTGCCACATGTGATGTTTAGACAGCCATGCATTCAAGTAAATGTGATTACACACATGATTACACACAGTAACGGTGCCGCAGAGAGAACGTTTTGATCATAAACTTCACTTCTAGCTGTTGAATGGCGTTTGTGTGTAAGCGTCATGTCTCAGCATCTGTTACCTGTAAGCACAGCGCCGGGGTGTTTCTGTAGTGCAGGTGAATGAAAAAAGGCTTTAAAGCCTCCCATTCTCATTCCCCAGCTTTGCAGGTTTCATGGCTGAAGCAATACATTTCCATAGATTAAATAAACCTGGATTTGACACATTGGTATCACAGTAGGTTCTTTATAGTTTTAAATATAAGTTTAAAACATACTTTAATTGAAATTAAATGTAGCTACATTTTTAAAAGTAAACAGTGCTTAATATAATGTTACAATTCAACATCAGAAAACTGACAACTAGCAATACATTTTTATCAATCAGCTTATTGGAATATGTATTTTTATGAGTCTGTTTGATATATTTTCTCCTCCCCTGTTCAAAAAAAAAAAGTTTTCTCTTGCTGGATGCACTTAAAGTTGAAATAAAATGAAAATTCACCCTATCTACAGAATTTTCTTAATGCATATTACATATATTACAGAACAATTCTTCAGTGCACATTTCATTTAAAAAACTTTTTTTTTATCTTGTAATATTTAATCCGAATTACTACACCTTCCTGTAAAAGTGACAGACTTCTCTCTGTGATGTATGCAGATCATTATTAAGCAGCAGATCAGGAGTTTGTTGAGGCAAAAGTCGAGAATTAGTCCCCAAACTAAAGTGAGACCAAATTGAATCGTACAGTGTTTTAACTGAAACAATAGAACGGCTGTCGATATTTTTAATTTTTTTTTTCTTACAGTGTTTAACTATAGAATTTTTTTTTGTATTTGTGCTGTTGATGTGTGATGTGATTTTTAAGCAGTGAATGTATGTTACAGTGTCAAAGAAAAATTTCCTCTCTGTGAAAACAGACTGGACAATAAAGTTCAATCAATCATCAATCAATCAATCAAATTACTCAAATCGTGATCTACAGTATACACTGGAGAAACCAGATCTGCCCTACCCGCTAATCTCAAGGTACACCTTTGTACTTTTAAGGGTGCATATTATATAAGTGTACATATTAGTACCTACAGTACTACCTAAAACATACCAATAAGTACTCAATTGTACATGCTAGTACCTAAATTCTACATATTGGTAGCTTAAAGGAATTATTACCTAAAGTTTACATATTATAGCCTAACTACTAAACTGGAAATCTCGCACATTCACAAAAAACGACTTATGTATTGAAAAATAAGGTGGATTACTGGCGCCTTATTGTGATTGAATGGTCAATTACTTGTGGAATAAATGACTCTGCACCATTGAATTATTAAAAAATAAATCACACCCGAGCTCCGTTGTTCATTATCTTCTAATAATTCAATGACACATCATCAGTTGTTCCTTACGCATTTGACCATTCAATCACAATAAGGCGCCAGTTCAGAACTCATGCGCTGTGTGAGAAGCAGATTTTTGTGCGCGTTTCAGGTATGTTCAATTAAATGTCTCTCAAAGTGTGCACGTCAACACTTCAGTTGCTCTATGGACTCGAATGGTTTAAAATTATTAGTTTTTAAACTGCAACACTTAAAAAAAACACATTACAGGTGCTGGTCATATAATTAGAATATCATCAAAAAGTTGATTTATTTCTCTAATTCCATTAAAAAAAAGTTGAAACTTGTATATTATATTAATTCATTACACACAGACTAATATATATTTCAAATGTTTATTTCTTTTAATTTTGATGATTATAACTGAAAACTGAGGAAAATCCCAAATTCAGTATCTCAGAATATTAGAATATAACTTAAGACCAATACAAAGAAAGGATTTTTAGAAATCTTGGTCAACTGAAAAGTATGAGCATGAAAAGTATGAGCATGTACAGCACTCAATACTTAGTTGGGGCTCCTTTTGTCTGAATTACTGCAGCAATGCGGCGTGGCATGGAGTCGATCAGTCTGTGGCACTGCTCAGGTGTTATGAGAGCCAAGGTTGCTCTGATAGTGGCCTTCAGCTCTTCTGCATTCTTGGGTCTGGCATTTCGCATCTACCTCTTCACAATACCCCATTGATTTTCTATGGGATTAAGGTCAGACGAGTTTGCTGGCCAATTAAGAACAGGGATACCATGGTCCTTAAACCAGGTACTGGTAGCTTTTGCACTGTGTGCAGGTGCCAAGTCCTGTTGGAAAATGAAATCTGCATCTCCATAAAGTTGGTCAGCAGCATGAAGCATGAAGTGCTCTAAAACTTCCTGGTATATGGCTGTGTTGACCTTGGACCTCAGAAAACACAGTGGACCAACACCAGCAGATGACATGGCACCCCAAACCATCACTGACTGTGGAAACTTTACACTGGACCTCAAGAAACGTGGATTGTGTGCGTCTCCTCTCTTCCTACAGACTCTGAGCCTGATTTCCAAAGGAAGTGCAAAATTTACTTTCATCAGGGAACATAACTTTGGACCACTCAGCAGCAGTCCAGTCCTTTTTGAAGCAAGATGCTTCTGACGCTGTCTGTTGTTCAAGAGTGGCTTGACACAAGGAATGCGACAGCTGAAACCCATGTCTTGCATGTGTCTGTGTGTAGTGGTTCTTGAAGCACTGACTCCAGCTGCAGTCCACTCTTTGTGAATCTCCCCCACATTTTTGAATGGGTTTTGTTTCACAATCCTCTCCAGGGTGTGGTTATCCCTATTGCTTGTACACTTTTTTTTTTTTCTACCACATCTTTTCCTTCCCTTCGCCTCTCTATTAATGTGCTTGGACACAGAGATCTGTGAACAGCCAGCCTCTTTTGCAATGACCTTTCGTGTCTTGCCCTCCTTGTGCAAGGTGTCAATGGTTGTCTTTTGGACAACTGTCAAGTCAGCAGCCTTCCCCATGATTGTGTAGCCTACAGAACTAGACTGAGAGACCATTTAAAGGCCTTTGCAGGTGTTTTGAGTTAATTAGCTTTATTAGAGTGTGGCACCAGGTGTCTTCAATGTTGAACCTTTTCACAATATTCTAATTTTCTGAGATAATGAATTTGAGATTTTCCATAGTTGTCAGTTATAATCATAAAAAACATGAAAGAAATATTTGAAATATATCAGTCTGTGTGTAATGAATGAATATAATATACTAGTTTTTTTAATGGAATTAGTGAAATAAATCAACTTTTTGATTATATTCTAATTATATGACCAGCAGCTGTAAATTGACAAGTTTTTCCTCTTGTGCTATAGAGACAGAGATTTCTAGCAGTTTGTCATGTCTACTGGTGTATCGCCCACACCTTTGGTGAGTTTCACTTACTGATGGTTTGTGCCAGTAAAGGTGAATGAGTGGGACTGAAGAGTGATGGATGAGTGTGTGTTTCTGACTGTCACAGTACAATATAAATAAATGTGTGACTGATTCTGCTGCTTTTCCTCAGGACTGTAATCTAGTTCAATTAAAGTGAACTCGGATCACATCAAGCATCACAGTGAGGGTTTCCATCGTAAGTGAACCCAGGGTTTGATTAACATGTATAACATTCATATTGTTTTCAAGCACTATTACCAAAACAATTTAGATCTATTGTCATAATTCTAAACCACAGAATTAGCAGAAAACTTGTGCCTTTTGTTGTGAGTTGTGGATGTGAAAAGCGTCTGACACACATTGTGTTTTCATAAACCATTACACTGAACAAATTAATAACGTGTATTGTTTGACAGAAACATTGCCAAGGTTACTGACTGCACTGAACAATTCACAGCCAGAGCTGTTTCGCACTCCAATCCAGTTTGAAACAAATTTACATGTTGACTACAATATTTTGTTTATCTGCAATTATAAACATATTTAATGTACTTTGAAGCAATGGCATAGTTCCTGCCGATTTGTCTTTTGTTTGAACATTTCTCTTGATAACTTCTGGTAGATATTCTATTAATTATAAGCAACTTTGCAATATGTATGGAAGCCCCGTTTCCACCACTGAATAAAAAAGAAAAGGTAATTGCAGCTTTTTATCTCACAATTATGACTCTTTTTCCAGAGGTGGGTAGTAACGTGTTACATTTACTTCGTTACATTTACTTGAGTACATTTTTTGGGTAACTAATACTTTTCGGAGTATATTTAAAGATGGGTACTTTATACTCTTACTTGAGTAAATTTTTTAGGAAAATCTGTACTTTTACTTGGTTACTGTGGGCGACGCTCCTCTCGTTACTTTATCTTAATGCTATAAATGCTTCAGTTTATTCCAAACGCGCCGTCTACTTTTCTCTGGGCAATGAGCGATGCTCATTCGCGAATGATTCATTCTTTTGAGTCAATTCTATTCAAAGGCTTGATCAAACCAATTGGCAAACGAGTGAATTGGTTCATGAATCAGTTTGAATGATTCGTTCGGTTCCCTGCCGCACGCGCTGAGCATCTGAAGTGGTTCACTCGGAGTTGTAACGTTTAACATCAGCAGCGTTGAAAACGTGGCTGGAACTGCACTGAATTGAAAGCAAATCTGCAAAGGCTATTTTTGCTTGCGATTAAGATCTTTATTAGATGAACACCGCGTGCGCTGTCTATGGTTCGACAGGTGTAACTTAGGCTACATTCGATTACAGTACACGATACCACTGTGACATTAGTTTGTTGTGCGTGTGACTTATAAAAGAGGGGAACCAAACTGAATGCAGCTTCCAAAAGAGAAAAAATAGCCGATTAAGATTTTATTAATTTTAATACAATCACACCGGTGCGAGTACGTTCAGAAAGTCATATCACCAGCTGCTAAATTCAGATCTGTGATCGCTGGCTGGCACTGAGCCAGAGATAGATGTGTTTTTACAGCGCTGCTCATTATAACCAATCACACATGATTCTTTTGAGCTTATTAAAGCATTGACCAATCAGAGGCGTTCAGATGAGTCATCGCTAAAATGCCGGTGCTTCCTTCACTCGCTCCTGACTGAATACCTCTTTTTGGCGAATTCTCTCGCAGGAACAACAAAGTGCAGATGTGTGTACGAATCTGTAAATAAGATATTGATTTCACAGTGTTAACAGTTTCAGTGATTTTAATGGGAGTTTCTGAGAGTGATTGAACTCTAGACTGACAGTGAAAATAATGTAAATGTTATTTGCTCTCTTTCTGAACAATGAAAGATTAGCAGCAGTTTTATAGCACATTGACTTATGATTTTCAATTTAATATAAGTCAGTCATATTAAAAATATGTTATGGCATGGCACCTATATTTGTTGCTCAAGTAAACAGATAGGTTTTTATAATAAATTACATAATTAGACTACTTTGACCATCTATGAAATGTGAGAATTTAGATATTTCATTATATAGTTCATGCATCTGGGAATATTTCTAATAAAAATGAAAAAAATAAATAAATAATGCTTAATAATAATTTGCCAGTATGCTGTTGTGGCTGCTGTATGTCACATGACGACCCCCCTATGCCTAGACACAATAAATTATGATATTTCCACAATATTTACGCTTGCAGAAATATACTTCTGCAAGCAGACATAAGAAGATATGTCAATGTGCATTTGGTTCATTATGTTCAGATGTTCAGTAACTTAGCGGTTATGTTAGGAGTTTTCACTCTTCTTTGTGTCAGAGGTTATTTATACATATATAATACATACTTATATAATTTAATTCGTGATGCAAATCCGAATTTTCATCAGCTGTTACTCCAGTTTTCAGAGTTATAATCCTTCAAAATATAACTCTAATATATTGATTTATTACCAGTGCTGGAAACCGTTTTGCTGCTTAATATTTTTTTGGAACCTGTGAGATTTTGTTTAGGATTATTTGATGTATAGAAAGATAAAAAGAACATCATTGATAGTAAATCAACATATTGGAATGATTTCTGAAGGATTATGTGACTGAAGACTTGAGTAAAGGCTGATGAAATATATATATATTTATACACACACACATACATTACATACATTTTATCTATATATCTAAATAAAAATAGATTCATTATATATGACCCAAAGTAACTAGTAACTAACTACTTGAGTAGATTTTTTTATCCGATAGTTTTTTACTCTTACTCAAGTAACTATTCAGACAAGTACTTTTACTTTTACTTGAGTACAGTTTTTGGGTACTCTACCCACCTCTGTCTTTTTCTCAGGTTTGCGAGACATTGTGAGATAAACTTGCAATTGCATGTTATAAAGTAAGAATTGCAAGATATAAACTTATAGAGATATATTCTGAGAAAAAGTTAAAAAAAAAAAAAAAAAAAATGTAAGTCTGAAAAAAGAAGTCAGAATTCCGAGATTTATAAACAATCGCAATTGCGAGAAAAAAGTCAGAACTGTGAGATAAGTTGCTCTTACCTTGTTAATTTTTTGTTCGGTGGCAGAAACAGAGTTATGGGAATGTCTAAAGAGGACTATCAAAATAAAGTGTTATCGATAAGGATATTATTTAGTGACTTTTTTTTAGGAGAGTTCAACCTTTTTATATTTACATTAAAATAATGAAAACTCAAGTTCGGATGAGCCCTGTAGTGCTGTCCAGTAAGTGGGATAGAAACTACATTGGAGATGATGAAGCGTGCTTTGTCGTAACACTGTCAGTGCTTCGTGGTCTGATCACAATGCCCCACCATTGGTTACGGATGTCGTTCAGTTTTAATGTGTACTACAGCATCTCCTGTGCTTGCTAAGTTGTTCTCAGCTTGTCAAATATTTTCTCTGCGGTGGCAGAGTAGTGTCTTCCGAACACTTTCATCTTTCACTGGACGTGCAGAAACTACACGAATGCTTGGAATTAACAGTGTGAATGTCCCTAATAACACACAGATCTTGTGCTGGACAGTCAGACAGATGCATACTTATATTTATAGTATATATTTGATCAAAAAGAAAACATTTTGGTGTCACTTTGGTAACGCATCCTTTTTTACAGCATCCTTGTTACATGTACTTACTGTAGTTATAACAGCAAATTATGTATAATTGTAAACAATTACATAAACATTTCTGAATATTACATTATTATATTTATTTTGATGTAAAATAAAACCACTTTGGTTGCACGTTTTGGTAACACTATTTTAGATGGTCCTTGTTATATGTACCATGTAATATGTAAATTATGCATTATTACAAGCAATTACTTTATTTTATATATATATATATATATATATATATATATATATATCATATTATTAAAAAAAAAGTATTTTGGTAGTATTTCGGTAACAGTATTTTACAGAATTTTTTTTTTACATGTATTTACTATAATAATAAAAACAACAACAGTAATTTATGCATAATTATAAACAACCATATAAATATTTCAGAAGATTACTATATTACATATTTTATTAAAAATAACACATTTTGGTGGTAGTAGTTTTTTACTACCGCTTCTTGTTACAGTGTCCTTGTTAAATCGACTTAGTAATGACAGTAAAATATGCATAATTACAAAATAATTACATGCAGATTTCTAACATTTATGTAATAGTATTTATTTTTGCATTAATATTAATACATTATGGTAGTACCTTTTTGGTAACAATATTTTGAGTCCTTGTTACATGTCACATGTACTAATAACAGTTAATTGTGTGTAACTAGAAGCAAGTACGTTAACTTGTATTACTCAGTACTTAAATGCAGAATTACACTGTAATAAGGACAGCTTAAAATAAAATGAAACCATTTTTACAGTGCTGTACATACAATGCACATATAGTGATGACAATAATTGGTAATAACTACTGTAGGTACGAACACAGAACTTGTTCCTACACCTAACTTTAACCCAAGTAGTTAACCAATTGTAATTGCACATATTGTAAAATAAGATGCATATGTAGGCAAAACTCTCAAAAATCCTGTCACACCACTGAACTGATCATGAAGTTGAAGTCCAGCGCCGAAGGGAACTTACACTATAATGAGCTTACCGTCTCATTTGTGTGTCAACCCCAGAGAAACCTGCATTGAATATCTACACTGAAACACAAAAATCCTGAGTTCATGTGTGTGTGTGTGCAGGACACAGTCTGAATCGACGGAGCAAACTGACCTCCACTAATTTAGAAGAAGTCAGTGTGAAAGATCTGACAGTCTTATTCCCAAGAAACGGCACTCCATTTGCATTCAGACATTAAGTGTCTCTGTGTTTGATGTTTACTTCAGCAGCACAAGTGCACTCGAATAACCTCAGATTTATTTGAAGAAATGGGTGCAAACATTGAGTTACAATCTTTATCAAGCACTCTGATGCTTGTACACTGCAATCAATGTCAACTTGCTTTGCCGAACATCAAGAGGACTGACAAATGGAGAGCCAGTGATGAAGGGGACTTTTGTAGCATGCGGTCACAGTGCAGCTCCTCCAGGAAACCATCAATCCAGCACACATACAGCTTCAGACGTGTGGGTGGCTTGCAGATCGCAAGTTATAATCATGTCTGCTTTGTATTTTAACAGCAAAGAAGGAGAGTGATGGGGTGCTGCGCCAGATGACCTGGCCTCCACAGTCACCGGACCTGAACCCAATCGAGATGGTTTAGGGGTGAGCTGGACCGCAGACAGAAGGCAAAAGGGCCAACAAGTGCTAAGCATCTCTCGGGGAACTCCTTCAAGACTGTTGGAAGACCATTTCAGGTGACTACCTCTTGAAGCTCATCAAGAGAATGCCAAGAGTGTGCAAAGCAGTAATCAAAGCAAAAGGTGGCTACTTTGAAGAACCTACAATATGACATATTTTCAGTTGTTTCACACTTTTTTGTTATGTATATAATTCCATATATAATTCCACATGTGTTAATTCATAGTTTGATGCCTTCAGTGTGAATCTACAATTTTCATAGTCATGAAAATAAAGAAAACTCTTTGAATGAGAAGGTGTGTCCAAACTTTTGGTCTGTACTGTATACATTTATATATATATATGGTGTATGCATGGTTATATGCAAGCATGCACACATAAATATGCAAAAACAAACATATGCACACATGATGTTGGTTTGACCATGATAATGATGTACACTCTCTAGTAGTGTGGTAACAAACAAAAAATACTAACAAAAAATATAATCCTTCCCATTTCATTTCCATTTTCAGTTGCTTACAATGGCCCAGCATGAGATTTCCAAAACTATTAGATAAAGATGTTTTACATGCAATTTATCAGCATAATGCAGTAACGCAACACAATGGCCATTTAGGCCGCACCATGTGATATTGCTTCACTCCTTTTCATTCCACTCTTGGGAAATGTTATATTCATAATGACTCTGTGCTTGAGTGCTTTCATCAGGCTGTTTCTTAGTCTTTTGTCTGTGGTCTTGAGGGTGAGATGACAACAGATTTTCGCTCTTTCACAGACGCTAAATTGAGACGGTGCTGGATGGAAATGTGGAGTGATTGACATTGTATGGGTCACTTTAACCCTTTGCTCACCAAATGAAAAAAGTAGCATGGTGTACTTTTCTCTACAACCAAAAAAAAAAAAAAAACTCAAAATGAAAATGATTGTGTATTACATTGTTACGACATTGTAACAAGTGATGAGTCTAAATGCCTGTTAGATGATGTTTTAATTTCAGGTTGTTCTCATTTTTGTCTCATCCTCAGAAACTGGTACTGTGCAAAATCAGAAACTCCAAGTTTAAACCCCAGGATCTGTTCTTGTGGCATTGTGCAGAACTATTATTCCATCACATTAGGCACAGAAAATGAAACGTGCTCATTATACAAGCCTGATTGAACAGGTTAAAACTACTGTTAACTCTACTGTGTGTCTCTGACACGTTTCCACTGTATCGATTAGATCAAATAAAGCCTTGGTGAAACTCATTAAAAAAAACACTAAATATAAGAGTTATATATGGCAGAGTCATTCATTCACATTTGGGGTAGTCAGTAAAAAAAACTAGTGAAAAACAATTAAATGTGACCTATAAATTAAACACAGCACATCAAAGCATAAGAGAAAAATATTATTATTATATGTCACAATCTATTACCTCAAAAAAAAAAAAAAACAATTCATCAAACCTGCATGGCTTCTTTCTTCTGTGTAACACAAAATGTCCAAGCTGCTTTTTTAACAGACAAAGAAAGTGCACAGAGATCACTGGCTGTCATGTTCAGTTATGACACTGATGTATTAAATAACAGAAGAATAGAGGTAAAACAGCAGTTCAGACGAGTCCTGTCATCGTAAGGATCATAGAGCTGCCTGTGGAGCTTCAAGATGAGATTGTTAGTAGTTTCAAAGTTGAAGAAAGTAGTAAAACAAAACTGGTAAACTTTGAACCATCTTGTTAGGGCCACTGTGAAGTGCATGGTAAGAAAATGATAAAAACATAGACACTATAAGGATCAAGCTGCCTGACTTTTAAGTGAGCATGAAGGATAATTGACAGACGAGTGATCGGGCGGCTGAAAGAGCTGCACACACCAGGTCTCTGTGGTTGAGAGGCCAGAAAGACAATTTATAGAAGGACATGTCTCCAGTTCTTTGAGATCCTTACATTTAGAGTTTGCTGAAAGCCATGTGACAAAACCTGAAAGCCTTTTGGAAGAAAAAGCTCTAATGATGGTTAAACTGAGCTCTATGCTGTGAAAGTAAAGTTATATTTGATGGAAACCGCATACACTCTGACACTAGTGTTAACACCACGAGTCTCAACACACTTTTGACTCACAGCAAAAACTCTAGTGCTTCTATCAGACCAACCACTGGTCATGTTTTTGTGTGTGATTTTATCTGAGATAAAATGATGCCTGCTCATTTCAGACCAATTTTAACAGACTGAATAGCACATTTCTGCATTAATTGCTTTCCAATTCTATTGTAAAAGCATATTTAAAAGATATTTTAAAAGGTAATTTCTGTTGACGTGTCTCATTGCTTTAAATGAGCTACACACAACAGTTTTGTATGTTAGCTGGAAGCAAGGCATATATCTATGGTGGAAAATACAAAGTGGGTAATATATTATGACATATTAATTTTAATCATTATAAGGCATTCATGTAACTAGCAATCGACTGTATCCACACTTAAAACGTTTATAAACCAGTTGCTTCCAGGTGTGTATGATAAATTACAGTCCAATTTTCAGTCCCCATGTCCCAAAAGCAATACACAACAAGGTTGATATCAATTTGTTTAAGGCCTTATGTGCAAGATAAGTGATAGAATATCAAATGATACGGAAGACTTGTTTCTGTTTGTCAGATTGGATCAACAGTTTAGTGTGGAAGTCAGTATTACCCTGGAGTCAAAGCAGAGAATCTCTCAGAATCAAACACACAGGTCTTTAAAATGAAAATGAAACCATCTTCTGAATGATTTATTAGTCGTCTCTGGCTTTGCCTACTGATGTCAGATACTTGTGCTGGTAAAAAAGCAGCACACACTATTAAGGAAATCCCCCACACCGCGGAAACGTTATTTTGGTGTCATGTCCAACATTACTTCACTCAAAGCTATTATAACTTGTATATAGGAATAAAACGAATTAAAAAAATTGTGTCATGTACTCATCATCATATGGTTCCAAAGGGGGTTTCTTCCAGCAATGCCCAAGCTGCTCTTTACAATAAACCACATGGTTTATATACCATATTAATACCACAACTACAAATGTGAACTAAATAAATAAATAGATCACTATAAAAGTGGTCCATACATCTTGTTATACAATAGTTTTGTGTGACTGACAATCTATCTCATCCATTTAACCATCATCCATCTGTCAATCTATCAATCATCCATCTATCTATCTATCTATCTATCTATCTATCTATCTTGCCATCATCCATCCGTCAATCCAACTATCCATCATCCATCAATCTATCCATCTACCCCATCCTGAATCCATCAATTTATCCATCAATCCAACTATCGATTATCCATTTGTCAATCTACCCATCCTCCATCCATCAATCTATCCATCATCCATCCACCATCCCATCCATCCATCATCCATCACCTACCCATTCATCCATCAATCTATCCATCCATCATCCATCACCTACCCATCCATCCATCCATCAATCCATCAGTCTATCCATCATCAATCCATCTACCCATTCATGAGTCTATACATCATCCATCCACTAACCCATCCATCCATCATTCATCCACCTACCTACCCATCCATCCATCCATCCATCCATCCATCCATCAATCTATCCATCCATCATCCATCACCTACCCATCCATCCATCCATCAATCCATCAGTCTATCCATCATCAATCCATCTACCCATTCATGAGTCTATACATCATCCATCCACTAACCCATCCATCCATCATTCATCCACCTACCTACCCATCCATCCATCCATCCATCCATCAATCTATCCATCCATCATCCATCACCTACCCATCCATCCATCCATCAATCCATCAGTCTATCCATCATCAATCCATCTACCCATTCATGAGTCTATACATCATCCATCCACTAACCCATCCATCCATCATTCATCCACCTACCTACCCATCCATCCATCCATCCATCCATCCATCAATCTATCCATCCATCATCCATTCATCTACCCGTTCACCAGTCTATCTATCATCCATCCACCAATCCATCCATCTACCCATTCATCAGTCTATTTATCATCCATCCACCAACCCATCCATCCATCATTCATCCACCTACCCATCCATCCATCTAGCCATCATCCATCCATTTACCCATTCATCAGTCTATCCATCATCCATCCATCTACCCATTCATCAGTCTATATATCATCCATCCACCAACCCATCCATCCATCATCTATCCATGATCCATCAACGAACCCATCGATCCATCATCCATCCACCAATTCTCAATCCATCAATGTCTCCATCTATTCATCCATCTATCAATCCATCAGATTTTTTAAAAATGTAACAGTTTGTTGAGCATTTAGACAAAAAGTGCATGTGTACAATATACCATTTTTTTCTAAATTCATTAATTTGTTCACTGAGCAAAAATATGCAATTTGGTGCAGTTGATGATATTTATATGGACACAAATATGAAATTCTGATGCTTGTAATGTAAATTATTGTTACTCTAAATCTCCTAATTAATGTCTTACTAAGATTATATTTCAATAGTAAGTTTTTGAAAGCTAATATTTAAATTTAGCAGTATGATCACAGCCCTTTCAAAAAATATATTGCAATGCATGAGATGAACAAGTAAACGCTCCTCAAAATCTTTGTTCATATTTGATACTACATTAAAAAAAATCTAGTCTATATATCATCCATCTACCAACCCATCCATCCATCAATCTACCCATTCATCAGTCTATCCATCCATCATCCATCCATCTACCCATTCATCAGTCTATCCATCCATAATCCACCAACCCATCCATCCATCATCCATCCACCTACCCATCCATCCATCAATCTACCCATTCATCAGTCTATCCATCCATCAACCCATCCATCCATCATCCATCCATCTACCCATTCATCAGTCTATCCATCATCCATCCACCAACCCATCCATCCATCAATCTATCCATCATCCATCCATCAGTCTATCCATCATCTATCCATTTACCCATTCATCAGTCTATCCATCATCCATCCATCTACCCATCCATCCATCATCCATCCATCTACCCATTCATCAGTCTATCAATCCATCATCCATCCTTCTACCCATCTATCCATCAGTCTATCCATCATCCATCCATCTACCCATTCATCAGTCTATCCATCATCCATCCACCAACCCATCCATCCATCCATCATCCATCCACCTACCCATCCATCCATCAATCTATCCATCATCCATCCATCCATCATCCATCCATCTACCCATTCATCAGTCTATCCATCATTCATCCACCAACCCATCCATCCATCATCCATCCACCTGCCCATACATACATACATACATCCATCCATCCATCCATCAGTCTATCCATCCACCAATGTAAATTAGTGTTACTCTAAATCTCCCAATTAATGTCTTAAGATTATATTTCAATAGTAAGTTTTAGTAAGATAATATTTAAATTTAGCTGTTTGATCATAGCTCTTTCAAAAAATATATCGCAATGCATGAGAGAGATGAACAAGTAAATGCTCCTCAAAATCTTTATGTTCATATTTGATACTACATTAAAAAAATAAATTAAAATAATTGTCTGGATAATCTAGTACACCCGAGTTGCTTCAGTCCAATAAGTGATCGTCTTAAAATATTACTAACAATAGAAAAAGTCACTGTTATGTTTCATTTATAAAAACCATTAAAGCTTTCACAGCAGAAAGAGTGAACCAGGTTTTCATCATGTTGATCAGCAAATATATTACAGTAGACTTTATATGGTTATGTCATTGTGTAACTCTCTATACCTAGTGCATCCTATTCACTAAAACGCATTTACAGACACCATCATGTGTTTCTGAGACACTGAAGAGCTGAAAACATCAAGCAGTCAGTGAATGCAATGCTAACACACATCCAGCTTCAGATCATAACCACACACCTCCAATAATCAAAAAACAGATTAATTCCTCTGAGAACCGTCTAGCTTGATGAGGAGATTAAACCACTATGAAGAATTAGCTTTAGTATAAAGATACTGGTTGATGTGGATGTTTCAGCAGGTGGTTGTTTTGCTCATATCATTATATATCTGATGTAGTGGATGTAGAGATAAAGAAGCGGGTCTGTTCTTGACATATGCTATTGAAATAAAACACATTTATTGTCATATTGCTATGTTTTAAAAGGTAATTTCTTCAACAGTGTCTGAGATGAAGAGCGTTTATCCATCAGGGCATGCTGTATGAGGACATTCAGCAGACGGATATTGTGAGGTCCAGCAGCCCTGCAATAAAGCCATCGGTTCAGGAAGAGGTGGCTGGTGTGTAATTTGGTTTGGCAAAGGACTATAATGGAGAGATAAACACATGGCATCTGCCAGAGCTCGGTCACTATCAGCGTGGAGGTGAGTGGACAGAGCAAACGCTCTCGGTTCACAATAAAAGAAAAACACTCTTTTATTGGTTAACTACAATCCCTCGTCCTGAAAAGATGCTCACCAATTACGTGACGGCATGTTTGGGCCTTTATATTTAATTAAGTGATAAAATGCTACTATAAAAATCTACCTAAACCACCAAAATCTGCTCTGTACATTAAAATGTAGTGACAAGTGGTACGATAGAAAACCACATAATGAATCAGAGTTCATCGTACTGTAAGTGTCTTATCCATCTTGTATATGGTGCACAGTGTCACCATCATGGTAATACCACATTACACGCGAAATAACGCAAGAAACATTCACTAAATAACAGAAAATGTAACACAAAATTCCAACAAAATAAGCAAACTCTTTAAATAAAATCATATTTGAGGTGTCACATAGGAACTTCTGAGAATGTCCCTTTATTTAACCACATATTATAAAATAGTACATAGTTTCTATGTCCAAAAACTATAAATATGATAATAAAACAATACATTTTTACAATAAAAGTACCTATAATGCCTAGTTTTTCACCATTTGGGAAGTTAACTTAAGCCCTATTTGCACAGGATTAGTATTACCTGTTGACCTCCAGTCATTTGTAATAATTGCAGAGGTTATCTGTCTTAATCCCGTGCGAATCGGCCACGTCTGTAATTTGTAAAGTGAAAATTCCCCTGCAAAAGACCTACCATATTTCGCCGAACACCAAGGTCCTGTGATAATATTAGTCCCATGCAAATCAACATCTTTAATTTGGCGGGTCATATAAAATTTAGAGGTTTTTGTTTCCTGGGCGCATTTTTATCCATCTTTCTCGAAGAATGGAGCTGCGTTGGAGTGTTTTATAGTATTTAGGGTGCTGTCATCATATCACTACACCATACAATTTGCAGAAAGAGAAATCTGAAAAGGTTTTGAGGTTAATGTGTCACAAATAAATCAAGCATAAATCTTGAGATATTATTTTAACCTGGTGAAATATAAATGAAACAGCGCAAGAAACTATAATTTTATTTTTTTATTCATCTGGACCATAAAGCAGGACTCTCAAAGCCTTGATAACCGAGTATCTGGGAGATAAGTTAAATTAGAGTAAAATCACAGGCTTCGCTTATCCTGTGCGAATGCACCACACGAAATTCAGATGTGTGTGTGTTTGGGGGGGGGGGGGGGGGGGTCCCTAGATAATATTAATCCTGTGCGAATAGGGCTTTAACCGTAGCTTTTTTAGTAAAAAAAAAAGAAAAAAAAAAAAAGATTCTAATAAAATAATAATATATAAATATATATTTAACAGTGTTTCAAAGAGCAACCATTAAGACTTGATGATATTTTTTGGTTGTAAGTCTCACAGAGAGACTCACATCTGTAAAAGTTGCATGATTTGAGAAATAATTGACGTCTGTAGCATAAACAGTGTGGGATTTAGGACTTACTGAACAAAGTTTAATACTCAGAAGAGGTTTAAATCTCAAAGTTAAAACTGCTAATTATTCATTTCAATGGCAAATAGACACATTATTTAGTCACATGATGAGCTCATTTTATATTAAATGGACATTCAGAAACAGGCTATTTATTTATTTTCTAATTTAGCTAAAACTGTTGAGGGCATTTATAAGCTATTTTCTTCCTAGCAGCAGAACATTAATCCTGACAGCTGTAGCAGATGTTTTTTAGCCGTGTTACTAAATCTATAAATAACGTTATCATTTACTGTATGCTGCCATTATTGTACTGTATAGCAGTATTGTCATCCCTTAAATGGCAAATAAATAAATCCTGGACAAAATATTTGTAGAATATATGCTAAATATATACTTATAAAATTAATTTAAAATATATTTTGTGTAAACCTTTAAACTGCTATCTATCTATCTATCTATCTATCTATCTATCTATATATATATATATTTATATATACACACACACACACACACACACACACACACACACACACACACACACACACACACACACACACAACTAAAGGATTATTAGGAACACCTGTTCAATTTCTCATGGAATTATCTAATCAACCAATCACATGGCAGTTGCTTCAATGCATTTAGGTGTGCGGTCCTGGTCAAGACAATCTCCTGAACGCCAAACTGAATGTCAGAATGGGAAAGAAAGGTGATTTAAGCAATTTTGAGCGTGGCATGGTTGTTGGTGTCAGACGGACCAGTCTGAGTATTTCACAATCTGCTCAGTTACTGGGATTTTCACGCACAACCATTTCTAGGGTTTACAAAGAATGGTGTGAAAAGGGAAAAGCATCCAGTGTGTGGCAGTCCTGTGGGCGAAAATGCCTTGTTGATGCTAGAGGTCAGAGGAGAATGGGCCGACTGATTCAAGCTGATAGAAGAGCAAAGCATTTGTGAAGCCACAACAGGCACAACCTTGAGGCGGATGGGCTACAACAGCAGAAGACCCCACCGGGTAACACTCATCTCCACTACAAATAGGAAAAAGAGGCTACAGTTTGCATGAGCTCACCAAAATTGGACAGTTGATGACTGGAAAAATGTTGCCTGGTCTGATGAGTCTCGATTTCTGATGAGACATTCAGATGGTAGAGTCAGAATTTGGCGTAAACAGAATGAAAACATGGATCCATCATGCCTTGTTACCACTGTGCAGGCTGGTGGTGGTGGTGTAATGGTGTGGGGGATGTTTTCTTGGCACACTTTAGGCTCCTCAGTGCCAATTGGGCATTTTTTAAATGCCACGGCCTACCTGAGCATTGTTTCTGACCATGTCCATCCCTTTATGACCACCATGTACCCATCCCCTGATGGCTACTTCCAGCAGGATAATGCACCATGTCACAAAGCTCGAATCATTTCAAATTGGTTTCTTGAGCATGACAATGAGTTCACTGTACTAAAATGGCCCCCACAGTCACCAGATCTCAACCCAATAGAGCATCTTTGGGATGTAGTGGAACGGGAGCTTCGTGCCCTGGATGTGCATCCCACAAATCTCCATCAACTGCAAGATGCTATCCTATCAATATGGGCCAACATTTCTAAAGAATGCTTTCAGCACCTTGTTGAATCAATGCCACGTAGAATTAAGGCAGTTCTGCAGGCGAAAGGGGGTCAAACACAATGTTAGTATGGTGTTCCTAATAATCCTTTAGGTGAGTAAATATTGCTGAATGGCCGCAGAAGGGGGGAAGCCCTGAAATGCATGCTTCTGGTGTAATTTTAGCAGAAGATGGAGAACAGTGTTTTTGAATTCATTAGTCCATTGCCTTTTTTTTCAGGAAGTTACAGCCGAGGGCCATTTTCACTATCTTTATGAGTGATGGTGGTGTAATTGTCTTGAAACCATTATTTCCACTCTTGGTTGTGAGAGAGCTACTGCAGAATATATTTAATGTTTCAACCACTTTATGCTCTCCCACAGCTTATCTGATCATCAGATAAACAGAGACTCGAGGAGAAACTCAATGAATTGTTCAAATTCTTTGAATTGAATTGAATGATATTTCTAACAAACAAGAACCCACAAATACTTCTAAAGTTTTAAAAAAGTTAATGGGTTAATGTTTGCATACAAAACCATCTCTGGCTTTGCACCCTTTTACCTAAATTCATTACTTCAGACTTATGTGCCTCTAGAAGATTGTGTTCTGCAAGTGAACATCACTTTATTGTGCCATCCCAAAGAAGCACAAAGTCACTTTCACAGACTTTTGAATTAAATGTTCCCTCCTGGTGGAATGACCTCCCCAATTCAATCCGGGCAGCTGAGTCCTTAACCATCTTCAAGAATCGACTAAAACCCATCTCTTCCATCTTTATTTGACCCTCTAACTCTAGCTCTCTCTATTCAAATTCTTTTCTTTAAAAAAACCCTTTCACAATCTGCATTATAAAAAGCGCTATATAAATAACGGTGACTTGACTTGACTACAGAAATACATTATTAGGAATGCCGCTTTAATGATTTGTGATGGATTATCAACTAATTATGCACCTTCCTTGTAGGCGTGTGAAGATAGTAGTGTTTTTATTAATCCCAAAGCGCATACAGCACAAAGTCTGGCAGTTGGGGCAAATTCTGTAAACACTTGTTTGACTTGTTTTTCTTGTGTTTGCAGGTTTATTCTGAGAATCGACCAAATCTCATTCAGAGTCACAGATCAGATTGAATTCTGGATGGAGAGTGAAAAAACCCCCTAAAAACCCACAACAGCCCAAATCCACTCATGGTGTTTCTCATCAGAGAGCTTGTCAGCTTCGCCAAAATTACTGAAATTTAACACAACACCACAAACAAATTTTTACTGTATTTTATTTCTGTCAAGCCTGTTTTGCCATGCTACACATAGTACAGTAAAAAATTCCCCAGGGGACTGTGCTGATGCCCTTTTTTCCAGCTAGTGCACACTAGAGATGAAGATCTGTCATTTGTATTTTTAAAACGAAAATGTTCTACAATTAAAAAATATATTATAAAGACAAATGCAAATGAGTTACTGTGATTTTTATAGGGTTGTAAAAAAGTATGGTATGCAGTGTTCTTCTGCAATTAGACTGCTTCATACAGGTAAAAATATAAAATAAACTGAAAAGTACTAATACTGGCAATAAATGAAAACACAGTAATAATACATCCAGCTACTGTAAATTTACAGCAATCTCTTTACAGTGTGGTTTAGGTGTCAGCCGAATGAGCAGAGGGGAAAATTAAATAACAATAAAAACGTTTGTGAGCTGTGAGCATCATCCAGAGCTGACAGCAGCAAATACCAATAAAGGTACATTTTCTTTCTTTTTCTGAAATCAATTACTGTTATACTGTACAATTGTGAATAATAAAAAAAAGTGAACAAATATATTTAATCATCTTGTATATGACACTCTCATAATAATCTATTTAATTAACGGGTTAATCAATCTTTTATAAAGCGTTATAATAATGAGTTAAAAGGGGATGGGCAAACTTGGAACTGGAGGGGAGGAGCTTGGAGCTTTAACCCTAATCAAACTTAACTTAGTTACAGGTGGGTGAGGTTCATCAGGGTTTGAGCTAAACTCATTTAATATTTTAACTATAAAATAATGTACAGAATAACAGTGAGAAATTTCAGAAGAAAGGAAGAATTCCCGCCGTTTTGTATCCAAGCATCCAAGAAAAAAAGTCTGCAAATTTTGAAATGTTAACTTCTTCAGCATCAGTTAACTTCTGAATAAACCTGTGCTCATTTCAGTCTGTCTAAGAAGCCTGACCTTCAGTAAAAATCATAAACACAGACATTGGACAACAAAAAAACATCTGCCAGGTCCTAATCGTTTCTGTTCCCTCAGGGAACTGCTGCACTGCCAGTGCACATGACAAGTGAGTCGGCCTCACCTGCCAATCAACAACACACACAAACACAAAAAAAACCTATTTATTGGCTTTCTGAGCTTCATTCACAGTATTTCCCCAGTGGAAACTGGCAAACTTACATGGCAGAAAATCAGTGATGGGAAGAAGCAATCCACAGAGCATTGATACAGCTGTCTGTCAAAACATAAAGCAGCTGTTTCTGCTGGACTGTGCTGACCTTTCCCACCGCACACCCCTGAGAACAGACCAGAGCAAGAAAACAGCAAGAGAAAGAGCTCATGTATACTCACCACAGCTCTGAGATCCAAACAAAGCCCATTTCACAGCTAAACAACCTGAACATCACTTTAAAGCCCAGAAATCTGAATGTATGATCCTAAAGACATAACTGTACAGACTGAGCAGCTAAATGTAGCTCTCTAGCTGTTTGTTTCAAACAAAGTGAGGAAATGTTGTCCCAGATGTATTTACTTTACTGTCTGAATGACATTGCATTAGATCAATCAAAAAGTGCTTTGTATTTTCTTCATAAATTCTACTTTTTTTTAAAATAAATACTTTTATTTAATAAGGATGTATTAACTTGATCGAATGTGACAGTGAATATGTTTATGGGGCTACAAAACACCATGTTAGATCAGTGAAAACAGTGTTTCTGCAGGATTTTTAAGCTCAAATTTAAGACTTTTTAAGACCTTTTTTAAGATCTGAACACATAAAATGAATATCATATGAGCGGTGTAGGGCAATGTATATATAAAGTACCATGAAATACCATACAATTACTGTAAAAAGCATAATTTACAGTTCAGATACAAGTTTTCACAAAAACAAAGTTTTATAAAATCATAAACTTTACAATTCTGCCTTTAAAGTTGAGATTATTAATATATTAATTTAAACAATTTTCAATAAATGATTATATATTAAATTAGACCTAAATTAGTGGTGTGCAATATTGATTAAAAAAATATATCTTCAGAATATTCTGGTATTTTATCGATAACGATGTTATTGTGCTGTTATCTTAAGGACTACCATGGACAGCTGTTCATATTCTGTGTGCTCCGTTCACAGCAGTCAGAGATGTATAAAGTACTAGAGACCCAGACTTGAGTAAAAGTACAAGTGCTCTATCAAAAAAATGACTTGAGTAGAAGTTGAAGTGCTCTTTAAGCACCACACTTAAGTAGAAGTACTAAAGTATTCAACATTTTTTGTGCTTAAGTATTGCAAGTAGTCTATTTGAAAATTTACTACTCAAGTACTGAGAGTAAAAGTACAAGTATTGTGTTATGTAGTTATTAAAGAAAGTAGTCAAAAGTTTGAACATATTGTTTTTACTATTTCAAATGATTAACCTAAAGGACAATCACAATTCCTTTGACTGTAACTTTTTGTAAACAAAAAACAGATTAAAGGGTTAGTTCGCCCAATTTGCAAAATTATGTCATTAATAACTCACCCTCATGTCGTTCCAAACCCGTGAGACCTCCATTTATCTTCTGAACACAGTTTAAGATATTTTAGATTTAGTTCGAGAGCTCTCAGTCCCTCCATTGAAGCTGTGTGTACGGTATACTGTCCATGTCCAGAAAGGTAAGAAAAACATCATCAAATTAGTCCATGTGACATCAGAGGGTCAGTTAGAATATTTTGAAGCATCGAAAATACATTTTGGTCCAAAAATAGCAAACACTACGACTTTATTCATCAGTCTTCTCTTTCGTGTCTGTTGTGAGAGAGTTCAAAACAAAGCAGTTTGTGATATCCGGTTCGCAAAACGAATCATTCGATGTAACCGGATCTTTTTGAACCAGTTCACCAAATCGAACTGAATCGTTTTAAACGGTTCGCGTCTCCAATACGCATTAATCCACAAATGACTTAAGCTTTTAACTTTTTTAATGTGGCCGACACTCCCTCTGAGTTCAAACAAACCAATATCCCGAAGTAATTCATTTACTCAAACAGTACACTGACTGAACTGCTGTGAAGAGAGAGATGAACACCGAGCCGAGCCAGATAATGAACAACAGACTGACTCGTTCACGAGTAAAGAACACTGATCTATATATATAACTTATATTATAGATCAGTGGTCAGGAACCGTTTCTGTCAGACGCATCCGATTCGAGAACCGAGGAGCTGATGATACTGCTCATGTGTGATTCAGCGTGAAAGCAAACCGACACACAGAGCGTCTGAACCAAACTGATTCTTTTGGTGATTGATTCTGAACTGATTCTGTGCTAGTAGGCTTGTTTGAGATGCGCCTCGCCTGAAATGTAAGCGAGAGTAGGCGGCTGCAGTGAGAGGAGGAGTGAACAAAGCACAGCCGGACAGATCTCTCTTCTCGTAGTGGATCTGACACCTGTGAGATCAAAGATGGCTATCGCGGGATTCACGCTTGTGCACAGTGTTGCTAATAAACTGGATGTAATTCAAGTTCTGTTGCTTTTATATGAAAATAAATAAAATTAACAAGACACCCATTTAATTACATACCAAAGACGTGTTTATCAATATTTTTTTTCTTTAATACAGACATATGTGTTTTTATTTATTCAATTTTTTTAAAATAAAAATTAAATTACATAACCCAAAGAGATCGCACTGTCAGATAGTTTGGGAATATTCACACATAACATAAACACACAAAACATGATATTAGAGTTTTAAAATCAAACATTTTAAAAGAGAACATTACATCACAGTTGTTTAAACCAATGAGCATTAAGCTGTGTCGTCAGTCGTTTCCCATCGTGCTTTTGATCAGCACAGTTGGTGGAGAGCAACTGCGCCCGACTGCAGAATGCGACACGTGCGCCTTGCGCTCGAGAGAGATTTTTGACCTACGTCAGCATGACATCAGAGCAAGGCGGACATTAGTACTTAAGTACAGTAGTGAAGTAGTTCTACTTCGTTACTATACATCTCTGACAGCAGTAGTATAAATTAATAACTTACATCAAGTTTTATGTACATTTTTAACCAAGTCATTTTTTTCTAAAAGTGTGCACCATCTTTTAAGGCAGATTCTTGCATTTGTGTTGTTACCAAGCAAATTAAATCAGCATCAAGAGAATTTATCTTTGCAATGCAGAGGAAACACAGAAGCTGCATTAGAAGCGTCATTTACAGGCATTTACACACTTGTTTAATGCAGCTCAGAGGGACATGGAATACCTTAACCTGCAGGTACAAATGCATGGATAATGTTTTGATATTTTAAACATAAAATATTGAAAACTGATGTTTGAAATTCTTTTAAAAATGAAAAGGTACCTTAAATGTGAAATTAAAACCGCCAGTAAGTCACTGTTAATAAGTGAGTCCTTATGATTGAACAGAATCATTTGAACGGTTGATTCATTCAGGAACAAAACAGCGTCCTGTTGCTCAGTCAAAAACAGCGCTGTGCTTTGAAATAATTTTTTTGTTGGAGCAAAAACAGGAAATATGGTGTCTAAATCGTAATCTTTTAATATTAACTACTTGTTTATTTAACTGTTGTGTAAAATCAATATCACAATTGTAATCATGCTTGCTTTTGGAGTAAAAAAACGGCACTCTTCATGTGATATTAACCATATGAAAATATATAAATATATACATTATCTGCCCCCTATCTTCAATTCTGTGATAATTATAAATGCATTTTAATAGCCTGATTAATGCATGCAGTGAAAGAACGCACTCTAAATGTGTGAATGCACACTAGTCTAACCTACTAGACTTCATCACCTAATGTATGTGTGCACTCTTTAGGTGTTTTGTTTTAGATTTTTGCGATATACTCATAATATCAAATTGCACATCATTAAAACTACAATTATGATATTATCATAGACCATACATTTTGCACACCCCTATGTTTAGATTTGTATAATGCATTGTCTTCTTATTGATCCACCAGTTCACATGTTTGCAGGGTAAAAACATGGGTTGATTTTCGCATTGTTCTGAACTCATAATTAAGACTTTCTTTTACAAATTAAGACTTTTTAAAGCCCCGTGGAAACCTTGGAAAGTAATGTGGATGTTTAGGGTGCTTTTTGCAGTTATATTTGTAATTGTTTCATAATTTTCTATTTTTATTGCATGTGAGTGTATGAATGGATGTATATTTGTGTGTGTGCATATGTACAGTTAGGTCCGTATATATATATGTACACACACCAGAATAGAATTAAAATGAAACAATAAAGATGAAATTATAAGCTTTAATTTAATTAATTAATTTAATTTATGGGGCTGAAAAAAATATAATATAAAATGCTTAGGGATTACAACCATTTTTATACACAGCCCCCCCCCCCCCCCCCCCATTTTCAGGGGCTCAAATGTAATTGTATAAATAAATAGAATCAAATAAAATGTAAATTTTTTATATCTTGTTGAGAATCCTTTGCAGGCAATGACTGCCTGAAGTCTGAACTCAAGGACATCACCAGAGACCGGGTTTCTTCCTTTGTGATGCTTTGTCAGGCCTTTACTGCTGCTGGCTTCAGTTGTTGTTTGTTTGTGGGTCTTTCTGTCTTTAGTTTTGTCTTCAGCGAGTGAAATGCAGCTCAATCGGGTTGAGATCAGGAGATTGACTTGGCCATTGCAGAATATTCCACTTTTTTTAACCTGGGTTGTTTTTTCTATTTGTTTTGGGTCATCATCCATTTGTACTATGAAGCTTAGCTGAATGATGAACTTTAAGCACATATTCAGTATATAACTGTGATTTGAATATGTTTTGGTCAACAGCTAAAATAATAAAAAATTATGCCTTTGTCCAAATATATATGGCCTAACTGTATGTATTTTTTTTATTATTTTGTGTAGTATTATTGAATGTTTTGAATATCTTTTTTTATATTTCTTGAGTATTTTGTATGTATTTTTTCTTGCAAGTTTGTATTTTGATGATCTCAGTATTGCCAAGCAGAAAAGTAAATAGTAAAAGTAACTTCAAAAAAGATTTATATTTATTCTATTTCAAATAAATTCTGTTCTATTCATCAAAAAATCTGAAAATTCATCAGCACCAATAGCCTTTTGGTTAGTGCGCTGAAATATAGTGCACCTGCGCTCACGACGACCCGAGATCGAATCCCTCTAGTGGTCCTTTGCCGATCCCACTTCCCGCTCTCTCCACCCAATGCTTACCTGTCAAATCTATACTGTCCAAATAAAACCATAAAAAGCCCATAAATCTTAAAAAAATTAAATCTGAACATTCAGCTTTGGCTCACAAATAAACTACATTTTAAAATGTATTACAATAAAAAAATCGAATAAAATTTCACAATAAAAATATTTTTTATCAAATAAATGGTCTTTGTGAGCATAAGAGACAAAAACATTACATTTTTATTTAAAAAATTACCAAACTTATTTGAATATCAGTCTATATAGTGTTAACCTTTTTTGTGAATTATTTGCTGGAAAAAGTATATATGCTTATTTAAAATATATGGCAATTGGCCTGATTTTTATACTGTGCCTAACTCCTTTCAAGAATAATAAAATTAGATTGTTGAACATTATCCCTTAAGTAATTATCATACCGTACATATTAAAGAAGCAGTTAAACTGGAAGATGATTGAAGAGGGAGAAGTTGAGAATGCACATTGAGCTTTTAATTATAATCATGCTCGTACACAATAAAGCTAATATTAATCGATGACACAATTAAAAGATTAGTGGGATTATGATTATTCTGAAAAACCCATTGAGGGATCTAATGCTTAATCTCAGGATTAATTCAGCGGCGTGTTATGAGATTTCAGCACAGCCTCGAGATGTACAGTAGAGTAGCAGGGGGATCTGTAGTGTTTCCCAGATGAAGATGAATCACTGAAACTAAAGCGCAAGCCTCACAGTCTGGAGTGTTTTCAGACATTTGAGAAACTTACCCATTCGGCTGCGTTGAAAATGGGCATCATCAGTATTTCAGATGTGCTGCTTCATAATAAAGCTGTGCTTACTACACACTGAAAGACTCTTTAGTGTGTTTTATTGAATTATTTCGAGCGGGTGGCTGAAAGAGGATCAGAGAGACAGGAGGTGTGTCCAGACTGATTTTCCTCTACAACACAGCGGCCAGAGTCAAATCACTATTTGAGCAGCACTGCAGGCTTAATGAGCTTCAGCTGGTTTTACTCCAGGGACGTCCTGCAGAAACGGTCTCTTTAGGATGAGTTTTTATTAATTGTTTTCGTGTAGTCCTACCAGTTACTGATTTTTAAGAGACATACATTTAAAAAGCTAAAAAGCAACGCCCAGTTCATCTTGTCCCCCAATTGGTTCACTTCAAAATCTTTTTAATCAATGTGTATTACTCTGTACAAATCCAACTTCTATTTTGTCAGGCAATAAAGGTTAACTGAACTATCAAATGTGGATAAAGTTGATATTACATCAAAGTCAACTTTTAGACTTTAGTATAAGCAACTTAATATTAAACGGCAAAAACTTTGGATGTTTGGTGTTGAAGGTTTTGGTTTAGTTTCATCACAATTATTATTATTTTTAAATAATTTTTCAGAAATAATTGATGTTTTAGCTTTATGTATACGATTTATGTAGAGTGATTAGTGTTTCGATGAAGCCTATGAATCAGAGTTTATGATGCTAAATCGACGAAAGTACAGACTTACTAGCTAAATCTAGCTCTCTCGCCGTTTATCTCAAATAAATTGAGGAAATATTTAATAGTTGCCCCAAATGTGTTTACTTCAGCTATACCGTCTGAATGTCATTGCATTAGATCAATCAAAAAGTGATGCGTTTTGTCTTTCTTTATACATTCTACTATTTTCAATTACGAAGATCAAAAATGACAGTAAACATGTTTATAAAGTTACAAAAGATTTATATTTAATATTTTATTTTATTTCTATGTATTCTATTTCAAATAAATGCTTGTATATTCTAAATATATCTAAAAATCTAAAAATTATATTACAATAACAGACAGTAATTTTAAATTCTGATATTTAATTTAATTAATATTAATATTTCAATTAATATTTATTAATTTATACTATATTTCGGATTAAATACATTCAGTCTTGGTGATCATAATAATTATATAAAATTGGGCCAAAACATGAGGATTTATGATAAATATGGGTTATTCAGAATCAACTGATGTTTTAGATCAATGTAGGTATTTCAAGTCACCTTCATGGTGATTAGTGTTTTGATTAAGCTTCTTCTATTTCAGTAAGCATATACTAAATTTGTTAGTGTACATAGTAACTACATATAAGCTTTTCAGTTTCCTCAACAAATTGATACAGAACTTAGACATCTCTGTTCTACATCTCTATTGTGTACAGTAATGCTCATGATCCTCTTAAAATGTAAGATTAATTAACTTAAATGCACAAGTTACAGTATTTTTTTTTAATATGTTGAGTATATTGAAGCTGGATGGCTGCCTCAAGGTTTTTTGTTTGTTTTCTTAACTTTATAGCATTGAGAATCTGTGCTATTGATTTTTTTATTTTAACACAATACATTGCATTCAACAATAAAAAACAAACAAACAAGCACTGGTTTATAAAACAAATCTTTATTAAATGAAAGGTATTTTCTTTGCCAAGTACAAAATAGAATATACAAATACTTTGCATTGTTGAAAACAACACCACGATGAAAGTGAAAGAAAATCCATCAGTCAAAAACAACACGAGAGATGAGGTGCACAAACCTCTTAGAAACTGAGTTAGATCTAGACGTCTCATTGTTCAAGCAGCTCAGCACAAGAATACCATCTCGAACCAGTGAAATCATGAAACTGGTCTCAGACATGTAGTTTCGATGCCCACGGGTCCAGATCTGATCAGTGTGTACAGTGATGGTTCAGGGTGGCGTGAGAGCCAACCAAACACCCGGTTTAATGCTGCCACACTGTGTTCACTATCAGCACCTGAGGCCAAATGATGACGACGACATTATGCTGACATCAGCGTAAAAGATGGCATTTAAATGTCATTTTAGGAGTATCTAAGATGTATCTAAGTCTGCTGTCATTTACTAGCACATGTTGTTCCAAATGGTAATGTTCTTTCTTTTGCGAAACACTAATGAAGACACAGAATGTCTGAGCAGCTCTTTTGACTACAACAAAAATTGGATTTATAATATCAAACTACAAGATGAACAAAGGCATTAAAAGTGGCCCTTTTGATTTATAAGCACCTTTCAAAGTATTTAGAAGCAATATGATATCATTGTGTGAGGAGCAAACGGATAATCTTTCACTTCTCCAAGCTCTAAAAAGCCATAATGAATATCAAAACATGAAGCTTTTTCAGAAGACATATGGATCACTTTCAAGGTGTTAAATTTGGACTGTGGCAGCTCAGACATTCTACTTAACATCGCATTATATGTTTCTTGGTTTTCAGAGAGTGAGTAAATGATGACAGAACTTTACAAGTCATTTTTGCAAACTACTCCTTCAGTATTGTAATAAATCAGCTGCAAACCATAATCATAATGGTGTGATTTAAAACGTCTGTTGCAGGTGTATTACTGATTGCACATTTCACATTCTTATCAGTTCTTCACGTAGCAGTTTCTTTTGTTAATAGTGGCTGTGGGCGTGTCTAGAGGTGCTGGTATTCTGAGATTGGTGCAGCACAGTGTCAGTCACACACAGGGGCATCGCACAAAACCAAAGGAAAGAGACGTCTATGGACACATTCGGATGTCTGATTTTGACTGCTGGTGAGGACCACAAACCCCTCCAAAAGTCTTCTGAGGGGTCCATGAGCAGAGCTCTTCAGAGTCTTTGGCATTCTTACCAATTAGTTGAAATATTTCATTTCATTTACATTTATATAAAAATTAATTTTGGAACAGAAACTAAGTAAAACACCAGACACAGTAGCTCTACTTCCCACACTGCTCTAAGTGTCTATGTACTCTAAGTAAATTCACAATAAAATGACTTTGTGTTGGACTTATCCTACTAAAACTCTATCTGTACATATCTATCTACTTTGTAAACCCCTTTGTTTTATTCTCACACACGTGCACACACACACACACTTACTTGCGCTGTATAACAGCGACACAATCGCATGTTTCATCTCTGGTACCTTATGAGAACAGAATAGTTCATATGCATCATCGTCCAATCAGCTCACATGAAATCATTTAGCTCCGCCTCCAGTGCAGCAGCCATCTCATCAGCCTCTGAGCTGCTGCCCTCCTCATTGGAGTCTTTACTGGAGCCACCATCATCATCGTCGTTGTTATCTTCTCTGGCCTCCTCCAGTTTTCTTTTGTGGCCCCTAAAGATAGAAACACAGAGGCGTCGGTCAGTGATGCTCGTTTGGAGAGAAAAGCTCATTGGTTCAAAGCGGTCTGGTTGCCAGGGTTATGTATGACAGTGTTGAGTGTTGTTGGCAGTGATTGGTTGCAGCACTCGGTCATGTTCTGCAGGCCGATGGTTCGCATGTCACCATCTCCACCAGCGTCTGACAGGCACCAGGGGAGGGGATTGGTGCCAGGAGCCTGAAGCGCCACAAAACAAAAAATGCCATCCTAACTTTGTTGGCGCTCTCTGATAATAGGAACAAACTGGTGGCTAAGTATGCTTGATTAAGAGCAATAAAAGAACAAATATCATGTTCCTTGGGGTGAGAACAAGTAAATGTTCAATAAACTATCATCTAGCATAACATTAACAGACAAGTAACTTTTAAAATAAGCGCCCCCTTAATGGTAAGTTGGTGTCCTTGTTACACATTACTTGTAGTCGTTGTAAAACAAAGATTATTGCAGTGGTGTAGAAAGTACCTGAAAGTCACACAAGTAAAAGTTCAGATATCTTACCAGAAAATTCCTTTATTAGTAGTAGAAGTCACCGTTTAGAATATTACTTGAGGAATGTTATTCAAGTCTTAAAGTATGTGATATTTATAGTACTTAAGTACGAAAAGTATTTTTTTTAAATCATAAATGTACTTAATTATTTGGAAGTTAAAGTACGAATAAGAAGTACTTGTTCTAGAACTTAGTGTTTACATTCTAACATAAGAAAACATTTCTGGAATCTGAAATAGCATGTATTTACAGTTTATGTATCACAGGGGGACATGGATGCATTTAAACTGCAGATACAGTTGTATAAATAGGCCTAATGTTGTGTTTTTAACATAAACGTTGAATACTGACAATTGAAATAATAAAAAAAAATGGGGGGGGGGGGGTAGTAAAAATTCAAAATTAAAGCCGACTGTAGGTGACACCAAGTGAATGTTAATGAGCACTGTTGGGAACGTTACTTAAAAAAAAAGTAATTAGTTATAGTTACTCACTACTTGTTCAAAAAAGTAACTGAGTTAGTAACTGAATTACTCTATAATAAAAGTAACTCGTTACTAGGGCTGTCAAAATTGCTCAAAATTGACGTTCGAATATTCCCTCTAAAAAAATACACGAATATTCAAACTATTCGAACATCTGGTTTCGCATGTTATCAATGACGCATTACGTCAATTACAGGCAAAAATAATACAAAGAGACATAAGTAATTGTATAGATAGTCTATTTAAGTTTAAACATATATGACAACGTATTACCTACACAAAAACAAGGAAATTAACTAACATTTTTTTTATTCGAATATTAATTTTCACCTTCGAAATTCGTTTTTTTTAAACTATTTGAATACATTTTCGAATTTAGAATATTCGTTGACAGCCCTACTCGTCACCAAGGAAAGTAACTATTTGCGTTACTGTAAAAAAAAAAAAAAAAAAGTTTTCAAAAGTCAGTTGAAATGAGAAGAACAGACAGGTGTTCGTACACTATTAGTAATACATAGTCATACATTTTCACTGTTAATGTAGTATAGTGGTGAATGTATAATGTCATTGTTATTTTGAATTTTTTGTCTTGTTTGTTTGTATTGTTGATGTATATTTTTATTTATGTGTAATGTTGTCATAGTGAATGAATGTTATATGATTGTTGGTTATTTTCTTTGTTAGTTTTTATGTTACCGGCCTAGGGACTGCAGATGAAAAATAGTTTCTTTTTACTAATTCTGGCATGTTTACATGGTGTATTTTCATACAACAATGTACATGAATATGCATGGTCCCTATTAAATAAATAAATAAATAAATAAATAACTTTCGATATTTATTGCACGTCAACAGACAGCAAGAGTTTTATCCCATTACATGTACACATTACATGCACGTTCTTGCCTTTGACCATAATGAATTTGAAGTAGTGCTTATATCTCCACCTTGAAAATGCCAACTTTTCATCGGATTGCTCCTGACTCGCCATCTCTGCTGCTGCTGCGAGTCTCTGTGTAGCTGTTGCGTGTGTGTGTTTGGCGCCACTGGCGCGTGTGCCGGCATGTGTGTAAAAACACTGGCTCTGATTGGCTACCATGATCGCTTATCTCGTTATTAACCCACCTCCTCACTCGCTGTGTGAGCCAGGGGTGCGTTCGGATTGCATAGTTTATTAAATCAATGCATAGTAACGCAACGCATTTAACGTCCAGTAATGTTAACGGCGTTGTAACGACAGGAAAAGTAATTAGTTAGATTACTCCGTTACTGAAAAATAACGTCGTTACATAACGCCGTTTAAAAGAACGTTAATGAGTGAATCACTGAATCATTTATTCAACTGATTTGTTCAAACAGCTGATTCATTCAATAATAAACACCGTCCATTGCTCAGAGACGCAAAACAGTGCTGTGATCTTCTGTGACCTTCGTTTGGACTATTGTCGTTAGCAAAACTGAGCAAAAACAAGCAATATTATGTCTAAAATGTAAGTCACTTATTGCTTTACTGAACTTGTACAACATGCTGTATTGCACACCGCAGACTCGACTTGAGTGGGAAATGAAATCATCCGGGGTTGTGTGCGGTGCACACTTCTTTGTACATGAGCAAAGATGCTTTTTAGGAGTCTAACTTGCAAATGCCTGACCATTGAGTCGTCAAACCTGCTTGCCTGCAGTCTATGTTCTTCTGACTCTCTTGTAGTAAGTAACGAATATAGTTAAATTTATAGGGAATAGAATATAGGGAAATTTATCGGAGTAAAATACATTTTAATAATAAGTGGAGCAATTCCAAGAGCTTTCCTTATTAGGAAATGCAGTGGAGTAAAAGTTGGCTGAAATATAAAAACTAAAGTAAAGTACAAATACTGCCAAAAAATACTTAACCACTGTAACGAAGTTAGCAAAAAGGGGCTATTGATGGATGGATTAGATGAAGGATTCAATGAAGGAGACCGTGTTCTTCCACTAATACAATACCAAAATTAAAATATAGCAAAACAAAGCAGAAATGCACTTCTGATACCCCTCTTTCACAAAACATAGACTAACGAAAGAAAATACGGATGGTGCACTGAAGAGAGAGCACATCTTCTCTCATAAATCTGTGCTTCTGACAGTAAGATGATGCAACACACTGTCCTGCTCACAGACGCTGTGGATGAATAAACAAAGAATCCTAAACAGAGGATTCATTTAAAATCTGATGCCCTACTGATAGAGCAAAAAAATTCATTTTAATGCTAATTAATTAAAAGGTTAAGCCCATCAGTCACTGCTCTGCATAGAAGAACATGCACTACCATTAAAAAGTTTGGGGTCAGTAAGTAAAATAAATGAATTCCTTTATTTAGCAGCAGTGATGCATTCAATTGATCAAATATGATGGCAAAGACATTTATAATGATACAAAGAATTTATATTGCAGAAAATGCTGTTCTTTTGAAATTTCCATTCTTCAAAGATGAAAAAATTATAAGCAGCACAACTGTTTTCATTACTAATAATAATCCGAAATGTATCTTGATCAGCATATTATACTGATTTCTGAAGGATCATGTGACACTGAAGACTGAAGTAATGATGCTGAAAATACAGCTGCGCATCACAGGAATTAATTACGTTTTAACATATATTCAGAAAGAAAACACTTATTTGAAATAATATTAAGTAATATTACTAAATAGTAAAATTATTTCACAAAATAACTGTTTTTACTGAATTCGTGATCAAGTAAATAAGAGAGATGAGCTTATAGACCCTGAACGTTAGGAATGGCAGCTCAAAAAAAAAAATTTAAAAAATAAATTTGATATATATATGCGCATTACATCTTCTGAAGTCATACGATACCTTTTTGTGAGGAACAGACTGAAATCCAAGTAATTATTCGATCTTTTGCTTTCAACTTCAGTCTGTCCATCACACAGAGCCATGACTTGACATCAGAAGACTTGAAATAAAGAGCACAAATCAGAGAGAAACATTTATGCTACTTTTTATGGCGCTTTTGTGTTTCGTGCTAGAAAGAAATGAATACAGGTTTGGAAAGACTGAATACATTTTCATTTGCGGGTGGACAATTCCATTAATGACCCTGCAGTAGCTTCACATACATGAAAGCCAATCAAATCGACACTGACAAACACACACACCTACCTTGTAAGCAAGTTTTATAGACATAATAATGCTCTGGCAGAACTAAATAAGCGCCTGCTGTCATTAGATGTGCTGACAGTACAGACAGCTGCTTTGATCACTGGACAGTATGTGTCTCACACTTAGTGTCATGATGAATCCACTACCACCTGCTGATAAAGAACCAGCCCGACTACATGAATAAAAGATAAAAGAAAAGGAAGGACAGAAAATGGAAAACATTGGAAAAGAAAGTCAACCTGACAATGGAGCAGACCATGTTTTTTATATTTATGGACTGAGTAACAGAGAAAATGAGACTCAGTGTCGTGTTCACATCATTTCTGTTTGTGTCCATGTAATTAGAAGAAATACAAACAGGAAGCTTGTCTCTCAAGGTTTGGGAAGCTCTTTGAGCATTGCTAGTTTAACATTGATTCGTAACACCACAGTCTTACATCTTCAATCAAACCACAGACTAAAGCACAGCGCTGTTATTCACACTGCCACTATCGCCCTTTCTTTATCTGATATTTAATATGAGAAAATCTGAAATCAGATTTAACTCTGAGAGTAAAGAATAATATGAAGTTAGGAATAAAACTGAGGTACAAATTACACATAGGAGCTCCTCGTCAGGGTTATCATCTATTTTGAAAGTGAAAACTAGCCAACAAAAATAACTACATTAACTACACAAAAAAAGAAAAGAAAAAAAAGAACCAAACAAAAAGTGGGGGTTTAACATTAAACATAATTACATAAACATGACTTTAGCGGTCATATTTGCAATCCGTGCTAGACAGTCTTAATATTTTATATCTATAAGACAAATTATAAAAAGAAAAACACTCAAAACACAAGTGAATACATTTGGAAAGTTTGGCAAATCTTGCAAAAGTTTATTGGGTTGAGTTTAGCTTTGAATTTTCTTTTTTTTCTTATTTAATGCACTTTGTACTGTTAGAAGAAAATGAAAACCAAAATGAAAACTAAAACTATACCAAAACTAAATAAAAATGAAAAATATTCACAAATTAAAATCAATTTGTGCCCCAATAAAACTACACTTATAGCCAAAACACAATTAAATAAAAATAAAAACGTAGTAAAATTATTATATCCATTCCTGTAAATTAGGCTACTTAAAAATGTGGAATAACACATTAAAAATAACAGATTTAATAGTTTTTAATTATTCTCTTGTTGGTGAGAAGCCTACGCATAATTTCACTTCATGCACATACACAAATATAGTCCAATAGAGACACATTATAATAAACCTATAACGTGGCAGTGTAATTATGCTGGGACATGCACATGGACAGTCTCTTTGCTAATGCCAGAAATGTATTAACAGCTCTAAAGAACTCATTGTAGCAGGTTTGCAAACATGACTTTTATGGTGGACTGATAAACATGTACCACTCCTGCAGGAGCGTTAGATTTGGGAAAACCTCAAGTCCGTTTACATTTATATGCTTGGCAGATGCTTTTATCCAAAGCGTCTTTAAAATTTATGCACTAAAAGCATTCATTTAATTGAATCAGTTCATGTTTTCCCTGGGAATTAACACATGACACTGGCATTGCTAGCGCCACACTTCACTGTTTGAACTTACAGACATCCTTAAACAGAAATAGCCAAAAAACAATTGTGCAATTATGAAATCACCACCCCATAACAGTGTTTCTGCTGACAAATCCACAAAAATGACAACTGAACTCTAACCAAAAGCAAAACCAAAAGTTTGCATGGAACCTCATCTTCAGAATACAAAGAAATGCTGTATTGTTGATTTGTCTGGAGAGTTTTCTGACAACAGCTCAACACTCGCCCAGCGACAGCCGTCTGTGACCTCACAGCACACGTCTGAAAATGATATGCATGCTTGAGATGCCTCAACAGAGTGCACCATCTCTGTTGGGAATAGTGCTGTCAGGCTGGAAAACCAGCGGGACACATGGAGGGCTTCTTTTCAAACCGCAAATAGACTCAAACTCAAAAGAAGGAATATCCCTATTTCTTACGTTCTGTCTCACTCCCTCAGTCTCTCACCGTCTGCAAGAAACAGATTACATAAGCACAAAGGCAGTGAGATTGAGAGAAGGGGCTTGTGGGAGGAGGATGTGACTGCAGAAACTCGGCCGGCTCAGTTTGTTCCCTCTGAATGCACCTGAAAGATTTAAACAGGACAGCGCTTTCGTAGCCGAGAGAAAGAAAGGAAGCTAGAGGAAAAGTGCGGTGATGAGGAAAGACAAAAGAGAAAGTATAAGGCAGGGAGAAATACTGAAAATACAGAAAGAACAAAAGCACAACATCATTTCTTGCCCTCATGTCATTCCAAACCTGTATTTTCTTTCTTCTGTGGAACTCAGAAGATGATTAATGGGAAACTGAAGAAAGAAAATCATACAGGTGAGTGAATGATGACAGAAATGCACTTTTAAAGCCATAGAAGAGGCATTCAATCAACCCTGGAGGTTTAATGATGTGTGTTCGATTTGTTCTCATACGGCCGTGCGTTAAGCACCATGATGGGCATTATTGATTGAAGATGATGGTTGTACATGCAGCATGTAGTACACAGCACAGGTCAATAAGTGTCACGTTTTGTCTTGAGGCATCCTCAAGAATCAGGCATGAACGTTTGCAGTTGGCTTTCAGAAGATCATTTCAGAAATCATGGAGTTTGTTTACAGTAGCATTTGAAAAGAAAGGCCGCACACATTTAAGTACTGTGGCCCATCAATTACTTGGGAAAAAGACTAAGCTTCTGTTGGCATCGCAGCTTGAACTGGAAAATTTTGAGAGAGAGAGTGTCAACTAAGCACAGCTCAAAAAAAGACAAAACGAACTCAAAAGAGTCTATTATGTACACAAGCATCGTCGCTGCAGCAGTTTGTCCTCCTCTGTGAGCACTGGACACTTCAACAGAAAACCCAGCAAAATGACCAAGCTTTCTAAATTTCGACTTGTTTCAGAAGGCGGGGCACAGACGAGAGACAATAATGTACAGTATGTGAAAAATGTGTTTTTTGAAACTTAAACCGCATAAACGGTGCAATACACCAAATAATGTTATTTTGAGCATCGTTATATGATCCCTTTAAAGTTGACAAAGCAAACTACAAATGGATCATATTTTGATGACACATATGTTCCCATATGCAACTGTGTAAACAAGATATATATCAAAACAGGAAAGTGATTCAACTATTTGATTTGGTCCTTTGAATGCTCATTCTGAGTCAGCAGGTCTGGATCACTGGATGTCTGTATTAAAGCACCGCAGCACACAGCAGGAGGCTCGTGGACTGACCTGAAGCTTTGGTGGCTATAGCAGCTCTATGTAACAGATTTAAGGCTCAGTGATTTTAACATGGCTCCATTAACTTGTAATTAATTAAACCACATTGTCAGAGTTCTGATGGAAAAAATAAGAAACCACAGTTTCAGGTTAGTTTAGTTTTTCATCATAACATGCTGGTGGAAAGAGGAAGTAGGTAAGAAAATGGTAAGCATGGTGATGTTCAGATTTCACTCTTATTTACAGCTCTATTGCTCTCTATCCCTCTCTTTCCTGTCATTCTGCTCAGAGGCTTCCAGAAGTGGAAGTAAAGTGAATTTAGCACCAATATACTGTGAGCCTTTCAAATTCATCGTTTTTTTATACGTTTTTTTAGACGTTATTTTTATAAATTAATACTTTCATTCATAAAGGACACATTAAACTGACCAATAATAATAGTAAAGATGTTTATAATGTAACAAAATATTTATATTTCAAATAAATGCCGTTCATTTAAACGTTCTATTCATCAAACAAACATGAAGAAATAATAAGAATAAATGTTTCTTGAGCAGCAAACAATTATATATTAAAATGATTTCTGAATGATCGTGTGACACTGAAGACTGGAGAAAGGATGGGGAAATTCAGCTTTAAATAAATGACATTTTAAAGTATATTACAATAGAAAACGGTTATTATAAATTGTAATAATATTCCACGGTATATCTATTTTACTGTACGTTTGATCAAATAAATGCAGCTGTGGTGAGCTGAAGAGCTTTCAAAACATCTTAAATATCTTGGGATCTTTAAATTTTTTTTGACATATTTGTAGCTTTTAGTGCAGGTATGGTATATAACAACATAAAAACATCACTGCACTAACAGCTCAGAGAATGACTCTGGGTAAACAGACTCCAATCATGTTTGACATGCTGCCAGCGCTTATTAATTGATGAGCAATTTAATAGTGTAAAACTTTTAAGCTAAACACAGCTCATCATAAACCAATTAATCTCTAGCCCCAAAACATAACACCCATAATTAACCCAAACAGCTATAAAAGTCAGGATTATTGACAGTGTTTAATGTATGTCCAGAACCACAGTGTGACCTGCAACAAGCAAAATTAAGATCAAATTAAACAACAAAGGAAACTAAAATGATCTGCATTTCATAACTTCACATGAACATGAATCAGTGAGTACCCTTCACACATAATTTACTGGCAGATGACAAAACAAATCAAAATTGAATTAAACAGATGCACTAAAAGTAATCTGTAATCTCTATATTCTCAATCATCTAGATTGAAATGCCCAATAGTTGTTCTGTAAACTGCCATTTTTGAGTGATCACTTTACCATAAAAAAGAGCAATGTTTTGTTCTTATTGTGTTTTGGAAGAAACAAAACTTTGCAGAAATGCAGTTCAGTAGTGCACCACACAGAGAAAGAGAGAAAGCGAGAGGGAGGAAGTCCATGCACCTCATCATCGATCATCTCAACAGACGTTCACCGTGTTTAATCCATCACAGGTCTGTTCTGGGAGGACATAAAAAGAAGCCGGCCCTATTCAAAGATCATCCATTTACCCAGAAGCCCCCGGACACAGCGCCAATAATGCATCAATTACAGCATGCATGAGAAATGCAGCCGCACTCATCTACAGTAAGGGCAAAAAGTCACCATTTAACCACAACTTCAAAGTAACTAAGGAGCGATGAGAGTGAAATTTCTTTATTTAACCACTAGAATAAAATACAAACGCACATTTCCATGAGGAACCTCAGATTTGGAGAGCATTGCTCGCTAGCACCTTCATTAAGCAGTCAACAGGCAAATTATTTCTGCCTCATTAACTTCATAAACGTGCCATTCATACACACTAGTGAAATCATCATTAGTGAGGATAGAGTGGAAGGATCTTCTAAACGGATCCCATGGGACATCACAAATCCAAATCCTCTTTAATCGGCGTTCTCTTCATTCGCTGTTTGTTTCCATGGAGAACGGACCCGAGACATGGGCAGCAGTAATTAAATCAGATCGCGAGTATACCATACTCTTTCTCTGGCTCTATGAGCCTTTAAAATCACGCTGGGCTGTTCAGAGAGTTCAGATGGATCCATTAAGAGTGCAATAATGGCCTCTTCCGTGTGTTATTTCACAGCCCATAATATTCACCAGCTGAGGAGATTGAATGTAAAATAGCACCTGCAGGTCTGTTGCCATGGCGTCAAAAGGCGGCCTTAGGTCTTGAAAATCCTCCGAAAGCCGTTGGAGGAACTGTACAATGTGCAGATTGGTGAAGGCTTATGAAGCTCAAGGAAACACATTAACAGCAAAAGAACCATCTTTGATACTGGTTTGACATGGAGAAGAACAGAAGCCTTTCCATTTATCATAGTTGATGAGGTGTGTGTCATTTTTGATAATTGTTTATACTTTATGTTGGATTACACTGCTTGATTCATATGGTAGACTTGTATGATACCTTTATGAGTTTTGTTAGAATAATATCTCACTGCAGGGACAGAAACCACTCAGGTTTCATTATTAATTTAATTATTTACATTAAAATAAACAATTTTGTAAATATCTGCTAGTGTGATGAAAAAATAAAGTTTGTACATAGTCCTATCTGTGTAAAAAAAAAAAAAAAAAACAATCCTTCAGACCGATCAGTAGCAATTCAGTAATAGGTGGTGTTTATGTCCATGAAGGGGAGGAGAGAAAGTTTGTAAGATATTTGCAGAAAAACTGTAAAAAAAGAGATAACTGAGACATTACTAAAGAGGAAAAGGTCAGGGGTATAAATGAAAAATCTAGGGTTACGATCTGGCAAGAATTTCTGCAGGATTTTTAAGCTCAAATGTAAGACTTTTTAAGACCTTTTTAAAGACCTGAACACATAAAATGAATACAATATGAGTGGGGTAGGGCAATGTCTATAGGGCCTTTCCCACCGCAGGAACCTTTTCATAGTACCAGAACTAATAAATAAAACAACAAATTAGGGGGTTTGTGATGCTGAAAAAAAGGATTTTTATCAATAACTATAATTAGAGTTTGCTGAGTGTGTTATTGTGCTGATATCTTAAGGACTACCGTGGACAGCTGACTCCTAAATTTTTAGATATTCTTCATATTCTGTGTGGTCCGTTCCCATTCGATATTATCGCAAACCACACATAATGCACACCCCATGTTTAGATTTGTATATTGCATTGTCTTCTTATCGATCCACCAGTTCACATTTAAAGCTCTGCGTGTTTGCAGGGTAAAAACATGGGTCGGTTTTCGCATTGTTCTGAACTGTGAACAAAATAACAGTTGTATTGAAAATGCTCATTCATTCTCTGCCAGCAGGTGGAGCGTTTGGTAGAAATATAACTTTCCCCGGTGACAGCAGAACACAAAGCAGCGCAGCACTGGACTTTGAACATGCAGCGCTCATGTGTATTCAATAAAATCATAACGTTAGCCTTTTGAAGTTTAATCGTCACATTCAGCCATATCACAATTCTGGTCTTTCCGTCCCCAAATTTAAGACCTCTTGAAATCATAATTAAGACCTCTCGTACAATTGAAGACTTTTTAAGGCCTTAAACTTGATACAACTAAATTGAAGACTTTTTAAGACAACGCGGAAACCCTGCCTGCGTTAGAAAAACTTTGCAGGGCTAAGCAACCCACCGAGTACTTGCAACATTGGTTTAGTTATGTTATACAAAAACAAAGATATACTGTTGCAGTAATATTAGGTATAGAAACGAAACGCTTTGAAGTGTCACGGTTTGTCTTTGTCTTATCCAGTAATAGATTTGTTACTGAATCTGGCGTCAGAGCAATGAAAGGAGGAGTGTTTCTCATGGGTGTTGATTTCAAATATAAAAAGTGTTTCTAAGAAATTACTTATCGTGTTTAAATGCTTAATTTTCAACCATTCCATTAGATATCCAAAATTATGAGGAAATTTATATTCAAGTCAAGTATCTAAACTTTTGGCTTCTTTAAAGAAAGTTATAAAGACACAGTCTTCTAACACAGTCTTCTATAGTATATTTGATAGTTCTCAGCAGCTGGCACTCTCAAATGCAAGACTCTGCTGATTTCTCTTGAGTATCAGCATTGTATGTGTGTATGTGTGCATGCACTTTAAATTGAAACTAATTGAAACTCTATGACCCCCATAGAGTTCTTTGCTTAAAAAAAAAAAAAAAAAAAAAAAAAAAAAAAATGCAGTTCACCAAAAATTCTACATTTTTGGTGCTTTCGATTTTATGCACCGTAAAAAAATAAAATAGAATAAATAAATAGCAGCAAACTGTTTTGCAAAGACATGATGCTGATTAAATGACAAAACTTGATGACTCATTCCTTATGTGGCTTTAGGAAAAAAGTAAGAATCATCATTTGCCATTAGACATGAAAAAGCGTTAATTTTAAAGACTCAAGTGCCAAGGTTGCTCTTGGATTATAAAAAAAGGGATTTCATTCCCAAAAGCAAAATATCTAAAATAGTACTGCTGCTGTAAAACATTTTAAAAATGTTAATTATGGTGCTCTTTAACAGTCTGCTGCATATCCCATAGTCTTCCCGGACTGAGCTCAGTTCAGACTAATAACTAATTAATGAAAGCTGATGATGAGCACTTTTGAAGACTTCATTCTGTCCCATTTCTGAAAAAAGCCATCAGCGTAAGAGGTGGGGAGGAATGTGTGTATACTTTCGCTGATTAATGAGTTAATAAGGCGACTGGGGCCATTTCACAGTTAAGCAGCCATAATGAATGCCCATGAATACACGTACACAGAAAAACACTTAAGTATGTAGAGACAACAGCTTTTTATCTCTTCTCCAACAGCATGCTCTAATTGGCCCTCAGGGACCAAATCCATGCTACGAAGCCACACATTTATGTTGCATGAAACACGTCTGTGAATCTGCAATCTACATGCAATCGAAAGTGAGACGTCTGTATGCATTTGTATGCAACAGCATGATATTATATGTATTGTTGATGAGAGATAATTGCTGGTGTTTGCCAAGGCAAGCTTCATGCTAACTACTGCTCACACTTACTGATCCTGACATTACACCTTGTTAGGGAGAGGAGTGCTGTGAGTAAACGATCAGACTTAAGGATTATAATATCCTTCAACTTGAGTCGGTATTTCATCATATCTTGTCATATTTCATTTTTGTTACTGTCAACTGTACGTTTTAATAAAAATAATGTAATAATCATCAATGTGTCCATTTTTGTCTTGTTTGGAGCTTTCACCATTGATTAGTTTGACGATTAAACAGATTTTTTGTATGTGCAGTAAGTGATAAAAAAAAGACCCAAGAGAACAATAGCCTTTAAAATGACTTAAATACATTTATAACAATAGGGAAATAATAAGTCGATCAATAAAGTATCAAAGAGTACTTTCTCAAAAGTAAGTACTCATATGGTTATTTTGAACAATACTGTTAAAATAATGTAATGTAATTTTTATCTATTCTTGGCCAAACTTTAAATCAAAGGTCGATAACTCAGTCGATTAATTGACTTACTCAGCTGACTTCTTTACGACAGAAATTCTAGAGTGACTGCAATTTCTTGAACATAAAACTTGTGGACATAAAACCACCCAAACTTAAAGCCGGATTTTGACTATTTTTTTTTAAACCACCAATGAACAACATACTGCATATTTAGAAACATACCGATATATTCATAGATTTATTTGTTAAAAAAAGAGAGTTTTAATTAATGCCTTCTTTCCACTATTGTATAAATGCTGGATGGCAGAAAACTGTAATGCAAATATGGAATTTTGATATTTCTATGAAACATGGGTCATGGACATCTGTGGAATGCATCACTTGTAGTATAACCTGATACACAATTTAGCTTTTTTTTTTTATAATCCAAGTACTTGAATATAGTTGAGTAATTGTGACAGCCTTGTCTTGCCTTTTTTTTTTTTTAAGGAAATAGTTGAAGGAAAAAAAAACTTTTCATTAATAATAAAGTTAACACTAACTTATAAACTGGCTACCTAATGGCAATGCCTTGACAGTCATGCAAGAACTACAGTTTCGAACAGGCAAAAAAATCAGAAAAAAGATTTATACAAAGGTTCAAAGGATCATTTGCTCTTCAAACCCAGTTCTTGAAGCATCAATCAGCTCCATCCAAATTAAAAGCTCATCTGGCTCAATCTCCAATGGCCTCAACTTCCAGGAAAAAGTAGCAGTTATTCTTCATAGAATGAAAATCAAATATCAGCGTTAGCCTGGAGATGAAGGTCGCTATAGAGATAATGTGTACAGCACGACAGAAACTTTTCCTGGAATCAATCACAGGATTTTCTGTAAGCACAGCAGGAGAAAGGGTCAAAGACATGAGGGCTCTTTACTCACACACATCAACCCTGTTTCATTAGCACCCAGCAGCAAACTCAAAACCACCACCACTACCATCCACCTTCTCACTCAGGTATCAACCTGGAGATCCTGGAAGTTGAAGTGAGAGCAGAACACACATAGATCTGGTTTAGGGTCTCTGAGATCAATAAAAACCTAAGCAGACAGGTCGCCTCGCCGTAGTCTGAGTGATGAGATCTTTGTGGAGGACAGCGTTCTCACTTCCTCATTGGGAGGTCCTAAATCCAGGGCTGTGCTCATGACTTTCTCCTGCCCTGAGGACACAGGATCAGGAATTTCCTGTAGCTGCCATGTAGGCTGTGTCAGAAGAGGGATATTACTGATGGGAAGTAAAGGGAAATGGTAGTGTTTGGTGCTCCGTGGGGGAATGACTCCTCTGATCACTGAACAGTCTTTCATGAGGCGAGTCCTGCCCTCAGGCATCTGCCAGCCAATGCTCAGAGAGGATCCCCCCGGGTTTAACATGGCCAGTGTTTGAGAGGAGGACACAGGCCTATCAGCTCCTCATGGCTGTACGATTTACTAATCTCTGCCCAAAAACATGAACACAACTTTCAAGATTCATGAAAAATGATTTGAATGTACCAAAGACATATGCTCTGATTGGTGACCATTTCTTTCAGGTTTTCAGAATTAAGCTTACACACACACGCACGCACACACACACACGCACACACACACACACACACACACACTGTATATAACATTTAAATATATTAATAAAAAAAAAAAACTAGAAAACCCATTAAACAACCAAAATTTTTAAATGTTCCATTTTGTATTTTCAGTTCACATATGATACTGTGGTAAGGTGTTTTATATTATTTAACTAAAATATATTTAACATTTTAAAATATTATAAATATATTAATTTGAACTACAATTAAATAAACTAATTTATTATATGTTTTTTTATGTTGTACAATAAAACAAATACACAATTGCCACATTCCATAACATTCGAAAAAATCAAATGTTTTCAGGATCGATTGCATGATTTAGCTGGTAACAGTTTTATAACAAATATTAATGCTCTTATTTTTTCGTGGAAATAATTATTTATTACTATACACAATATTACAGGATGAGCTAATTCCTCTTAACTGAATAAAATCTGACTGTGCGGGTAAAAAAAGCCTGATAGTATTGTAAAGTTTTATCATGACATTTAAAGAATGAAAAAAAATTATAGATGAAACTATTACATAGTACTAAATATATAATATATTATTAATGCATAAAAAGTTTTTTTAAATTATTTTATTATGAAGTCATAAGACGGCTCAGGTTTTTCCTTCAATGCAAGTCTATGGGATTTTTTCTCTGAATTTTGACAGTAGCTATTATTAGGTTTGTTTAAATGAGAAACTGTAATATTGATCCAGATTTTTTTTTTAAAACTAGCATGATTACAGTATATCATGTCATGCTGTAGGAGACTGCTGTGACCTGTCAACAGCCAGCATCATAATGGCACTAGCAGCGAAGTTCATTTCATTCTCTCAGAGGATCAAATAAAAAAGGTGGGCTGGTTGATTTAATTCATCAGCATCCCACATGCACACAGTTACAGCGCTGCAGTACGCTAAAACACACATAATTCAATCTGCTCCCGCTCTTTGTTGAAGCAGCAGTCACATCAGCAATATGCTTAGAAACAGGAAGACTGAACTCATTTAATGTGGCGCAGAGACGACTCCTCACAGCACTATAAAGACATGAGGCCGTAATTTCACTCTAAACAAACTAATAACAGGCCACAGCATTGTTTGTGCAGCTCTGTGCGCTATCGTTAATTCATGCAAATTTGATCCTTTTCATACTAAGAGAATAATCTACCCAATTAGTAGATAGAAAAGGACTATTTTCCCCACTCAATATTTGGTTGGCACATTAATGTCATACTAATAGTTACTACTTTAGCTATATTCTATGACTTATCACTGATTCCTCCTTCTTTCTTGTCTCCTAATGTCACTACCCATTATTCTCTGCTTTTATGAGATTTTTAGCGACTTCTAGATTGTTGTCTAATAATTAAAATAAATCTGTAACAATATCATGTACATACATGTTTATTATTAAACAATAATGACCTATAAATAAACTCATTTGTGTATTTTTATTATCATCATCAATATAACAATAAAAAGTATTATTAAATATAAATAGTTCTACTATTATTAATAATTAACAACAATGGCAATTGTAACAATTTATTAAAAGTAAATAACTCATTTTGTATGCATTATCTCTGATGTTCTGTGAACACGAACTGTTATAATAACTGTTTTTATTAAAATAATAATAATTACAATAATAATGGTTTATTAATTTGGAATCTGCATTTTTGTGTGTATTTTCTACCTGATGTCTATTTGTGAATAGTGAACCGTGGGTTAAATATTTACAATTATACAATTACAATTAATAATATAATTATTAACAACAACAATTTATCAATCATACATTTGGAATTATCTTATTTGTGTGTAATGTCTATCTGATGTTTTGAGAATGGTTGCCTACGAGTTTAATAATCGCAAATTATAATCATTTATTTATCCTTAAAATCATTAATAACACCAACCTGCATCATATTTGCTGAATTATTTTAATATTAATTATATTTAATAATGAAAAATTAATTTCTTACTCATTTTTGGGCTGTTGATTCCCAAAAAAAAATGCCTGATTTGCTCTACAGAACTTGACACTTTCTAACAAAATATTATATTTATATATATAATATATTATATACATGGGTTAACTAATATATATCCCATTCCCACTGGGAGAAGAAATCAATCCTGCCGTCAGATAACTGAACTAAATGAGCTCTGAGAGAAAAGTAGAATTGAATTCAACTCGCAAACAGCGAAAGAAACCAGATTTTTTTGATTTTCTTCAGGTTTTAGCTCCGGTCCCAAATGTGGATTATCGTGGTCAGCCGATGTGTGTTTTTTGACAGCCGATGCTGATATCTTGGAAAGCGGGGGGGGGGGGGGGGGGGGGTTGATAGCCAATATAATTTTTTAAATTTTTATTATTAATATTTAAGAAATTTGAAATCATATGACAATTATAAAATACTTATACTTTAGATGACAATATTTTCAACAAATAAATAAATATTCAATAAAATTATAATAAAAAAAATTAAACAATGTAACCAACAGGGCACTCAGTATTCTGGGAAGTTTGTGTGCATTGGGAATCATATTTTTCAAATAAAGCCAAGGTAACACTCATTTTACATACAGCACACAGTGAAAATGACATGAATATGACAGTGGGCAGATGCATAAAGTGCAGCATAATTTGAAATCATAAGTTCAAAGTTTAAAGCATTCAATTCACACGGACCGACCATCACGCAGAGAACACGTGATCATGCTGAATACACACTTCACAAGATTTCATAGCTGGATTCAACTAAGTTTGCAAGGTTTGTGCAATGAATTGTTCATTAGTCATTTAATGATTTTTAAATTACATAAATGCTTATTTGCTTAATGCTGACGGCAAACGAGAAAGCATTATAATGTTTGCCTTTCTATTACTAATAGGCCTTATATAAAAGCAATCTTTATAATACTTTCTGTATACATTAATTCCTTTGTTTAACCGTTCTGATTATTAGACAGACTTCTATCTTAATTAGACAAAACTTTTAACAGTGACCGTAAACAAGAGAGAGAATATGAGCACTGTGAGCTCAGGTGCTGCTGTTTTTAGCGCTGTCAAAATAAAAGTCCCGCCTCGAAACACATCGGCCAAGCAGAAAAACGTATCGGCCGACCACTAGTGGATTATAATATGTAAAACAGACAGATAAGTAGACGTAACAGAGAAACGGAGATCTAAACGGTTCTGAACATTCTTTTATTCTAAAACTAATTAAAAGCTAATTTAAAGTGAGGATGAGAGACATCATGATACACATTAGTGTCTATCAGTGATGCGCGGGTCAATGTATAAACAACCTGCACCCGACCGACGTTTTTAACTAACCCTCCAGCAACTCGGAACGCAAAAAAAGAAAAAGAAAATATTGTACCCGACCCGCATTTTTTAAAAGTAGTAAATGCGTCGCACCTTTATATTAATTTAATTACTTAAATAGGCTATAGGCTACAGGATAATAAGTGTTATGACCGCACACATAAGGCTCGCCACAAAGAACCGGTTAAAGTATTGATTATGAATGTGTATAAATTAGCAAGGACTCATTTAATTGTTTAGAAATAAACTGGTGTTTTCTGTGTCGCAGCTAAGATGAAGTTGACGATGTGGACTCGCCATGAACGCCAGAGAGAAATGCACATTTCATATGGATTACATAATCAGAGAGTACCCTATTTATTTTGGTTTGAATATGTTCGTTTAAAAGTAGACATTTCAAGCTTTCTGTAATATATTACCTATATTTCTTTTTAAACCCACCGACTAAAAGATTAAGACACTACCTGACCCAAAATATCACCCAAAGTTTCTACAACTTTTTTCTTAGCTATGACTGGGGCTAACTTGTGTGTGTGATGTACGGCATGTTTATTGTAAAACGATTACACTGATTTGCAAGTTTCTTGATGATGTGCTTTTTTTCTGTGGTACTCACATGCACCATGTCGCTTCACATCGTATTCTCCACCATGTCCCACAGAAAAACTGCTTTTGCACAAAATGCAAAAAGCTCTCTCTGCTTCGCCATCTACAGGTCTTAACCAAGTGTATGTAGCGGTCCATTCGCTATTAAAAGTGCATCTTCTCTTTTTCGTGGCCAGTGCTTAACCAGACCGAACAGTGCGGGCGCTCTCCAATTTGAGATTGTTGAGGAGGCGTTCGTGCACCAGTCAACAGTTTGATTGACGTACGACTCAGCCTATCGACTAATAATAATAATAATAATAATTCATTTCATTTATATAGCGCTTTTCTAGGCACTCAAAGCGCTTTACATAGACAGGGGGTATCTCCTCATCCACCACTAGTGTGCAGCATCCACCTGGGTGATGCGACGGCAGCCATAGTGCACCAGAACGCCCACCACACACCACACACCAGCTTACTGGTGGAGAGGAGAAAGAGTGATGAAGCCAATCATTGGATATGGGGATTGTTAGGAGGCCATGATGGTCAGAGGCCAATGGGCGAATTTAGCCAGGATGCCGAGGTCACACCTCTACTCTTTTCAAAAGACATCCTGGGATTTTTACTGACCACAGAGAATCAGGACCTCGGTTTAACGTCTCATCCGAAGGACGGTGCTTGTTGACAGTATAGTGTCCCCATCACTACACTGGGGTGCTAGGACCCACACAGACCACAGAGTGAGCACCCCCTGCTGGCTTCACTAGCACCTCTCACAGCAGCAACCTAGTTTTCGCAGGAGGTCTCGCATCCAGGTACTGACCAGGCTCAGCCTTGCTTAGCTTCAGTGGGAAACCGGTCTTGGGCTCCAGGGTGATATGGCTGCCGGCAAATGCAAATGCTTTTATTGCTCTCCTCTGAACTATTGGACATAAGTTAACAGTACGCCTATGGACGTATCCGTGTATTTATTAGGCAGGTTCGAATAAAATTAAATATATAAAATAATATCATTAAAAATATTTTTGGATGACTCGTAACCGCGGGTGACAGCAGGCACCCACTCATTTCGGATCAACCCGCGCATCACTGGTGTCTATGACCAGAGCTTTAACATCACTGTCCACTCAAACGACTGTAATAGCTTTCAAAGCGCTTACTTTAGAGTGAGAGAACAGACTTTAGTTACACAGCGGAGTCAATGAACTTTTTATTTAAACAGACAGTTCTACAGCGGACGCTAGCCTCTTGCCTTTAGAGCACTGATGCACCACTAATGGAGCGTCTCAGCGCTTCACAAGAGCTGATAAAAGCCCACCGCTGTTTTCCTTTTGGTAAACAACATTTATAGTCAGTAGTGTAAAACCCGCTCAAGTAAAAAAAGAATCCAAAGCTCTAATGAATCTCTACTGCAGAGAAGTGAGCAACAGCAGGTCAGTTTATTCAGCATCTGTGTACCGTCTTAACCCTGTTATCTGTATATTATAGAACTTGATGTAGGACGTAGCTTTTACTCGCTCAAGAGTATATAAATAACTATGAAATAAAGAAAAATAATAAAGATTCAACTGAATTTTCAAAAGGCATCTTTTACCGCTAAATATTTCTCCACAGGCATTAAAAAGAAGAGTGTTAATACATTATTGAAACCCTTTATGTATAATGCATTATAAAGATATTCCTAATGTTCGTTGTGAAGCATCACATCTTTTCATAAATAATTGTAACCAAAGTTAAAATGCATTATAATATTTGCAGATTTGTTTGTCATCTGTTTTAATGCAATACAATTTCTCATGTATAAATCATGTTTTTTAAAGTTAATAGATTAAAGGCTGGAATACACTACATGACTTTTAAAGTCAAAGTCTATCTTATTTTTACTGTGTAGTGCTTTTCACAATCAGAAAATTCTAACATTATTATTTTTTTTATATTTTAATGCCTTGCAGTCACATTTAGCAAATTAGAGCTGGGCAATAATATAGTTTACATTTTGCAGCACTAGAAAGCAATAGAGTACAGTACAGAATATATACTGCTCTGTAGACATAAATCAAACTTTATATAAACAGTCGGCAGATAATTTAGTTGCAACAAAATAAAAAGGTGAGGCAGTTGAGATTTACTGTAGCAGCAAATTTGAACAAATTTTACTTGTACTTGAGTTATTATAAATGCACAACATCGCCTTTAAAATTCATGAGTCCTCCTAATCTTTAATCGAAAAGATTGCCTTTCCCTCCCTCACACAAAAAGAGGCTTCAAAGACAATGCATTCCCTCCAACAACCTGTCCTTCACAAGAGATCACAACTCCCAATGGAGAAAATCAAGTCCCAGCCATTGGAGAAACCATTTCATTTAGAAGATGATCATAACTTAAGTTTTATGTTGACTTTAAAACTTGAATTAAACATATATCCATCACAGTTACTGCCATCAAAGTGTCCAAATTTAGAGCCAATCCCACCCCGTTTAATTGCTATTTTACAGCATGTTCTGCAGTTGCTTACTGGTGATGTAATGACTCATTCAGTTTTATATCCTGTTTAATGTCAAGAGAAAAAGAGAGCTTGAATTTAATGGATAGCAATAATTACGTAATGTAAATAGAGCCCTGGAGAGAATGAATCTGGGAAGCTCTCTTGAGTATTGTCTTCATCTGGACCCATGCTGCAATGCTAACAGTAATCCTCCACGATAGCGTGCCTGTGCCAGATGATCTGAATGGATACAGCCTGAGGAAGAGAACGCATAAGAGAGAAAAAGAGAAAGCGAGAGCTCTAATCACACACACACACACACACACACACACACACACACACCGCTGCTATCTCTCATCATCACAGGAGGAGGAGAACATCACTTGGAGACTGATGCAACTACATTCACAAGGAAGAAACAGCACATTTAAGAACAATTTGGACATGTAAGACCACATCCAAATTTGAATAATCTTTCTCTGAACAGCAAAATGGAAAAGGCTTGGTCTTTACAAAGTAAAGTGGGTGAAAATGTTATGCACCATCCTCGTTTTGTTGTTCAAATGCAGGCAATCTCCACAGGAGCCGGAGTCATTCACAACACACACACAAATTAAAAAAATAAAAGAAAACGCTCCACAAGCAATGTTTTTGTTATATAACATACTGGACTTGCTGATGCAATATTTATGTTAAAAGAAAATCAATTACCAGTTTGTGTCAGTACTCTGAAATCTATACATTTAAAGTGTTAAATCATTTAATTTTAATCTAATTTTCATTTTTGGGTGAACTAACCTTTAAATTCACTAAAACTGAATTTCAAGACCTGCAGAGATCCTGACAAACACTAAACCACCTTAAACACCGATCACATCCTTTGTATAATGCTATCATTTTATATTTCAACTGCTTTTTGTTCAAGCACAATTTTGCCTTTCCATATTCAGGCGTATGTGGATATTGATTAAAAAAAACTTAAAAACCTGTGAAGCTGACGGCTTCTCACTCACTCTGAAACTTACCTGCACTTTTCAAGCATTTCTTACACTGCACTCCATCCCTCATCCTCAGTAATGTGTATTCCTCAGCACTAACTCTGGCCTCCATCAACAAATATGGCCTCGTCACCCATCACGCCGTCTGTCACCCAGCGGCTGATTGATTTTCTCATCTATCCCCTGACGCGGCCTCAAGCACATTCACAAGCTCTGTCTGTACAGAACAGCACAACACACCAATCCTGACTCCATCTGCTGAGATCCGCTCCAATTCCACTTTCTGCTCTTTTCAATACTTTATTAGCATGGTTTGGCATTATTTTAGGATATTAATGAGCAGGACTGATTCAAATGTTAAGGCACAGGGGAATGAACCCAAGCAATGTCCCATTTCAAATATAAATCAAGGTCCTTTTTGTTCACTAATGAGCACATTATGACTCCTAAATGTGTTAAAAATACTTACTGAAAAACACTAGACTAAACAAATGAATGCTGACAGGGTAGGACACCACCATTCAGAAGTTTGGGTTGGTGTGTGTATGGCAGGTGAGTGAGTGAGATTGACATGACTGATGTCAGTGCATGAGGACAGTCTACCGTCCCATCACAGGAGACGAGAAGTGACATGTGGACAGACTGGACCAAACACTTGAGCAGCTCCATCAGTGAGGTGATCCAGCTGGACCTGTGACAGCCACACACAAACACATCCACAACACCTGATAACAAACCACGGACTGCATGCAAAAGAGAAACATTCATGTGCTTCTGTCAGGAATGTTAAACATGAACAACTTGTCTGTGTATTGTCTGAACAAAGAGCTGACCAGTCTTCATGTCATGTATAGTTACGCTGGGTTATGGACATGTTCATCAGATGTGAGGACACATTCCGGTAACACTTTATTTTAAGGACCCAGTTCTCACTATTAACCAGTTCTTTATTTCAGGCATTCAACCAAAAACTCATTCAATAAACCCACTGACTTCAGGACGATGGAACCAGAAGTGCTAAATGCAACTTGTATCTGGTTTTTTTTTGGACTCCTTTTTTTGGATTCCTGCAAAACTTTATACTATTTATAATTACAAAGGAAATAAGCGAGTACAATTAAAGTTTCTAATATCAACGTTACGTTAATTAACAGATAAATGGCGAAAGTTAAAAATATATACTTTTTATATTTTGTTTCATATTATTATCCATAATAATAGAAAATGAGCAAGTACAATTAAATATCCAATATCTACTGATACAGATAAATTAAATTAAAAATCCCTAATATCAGCAAGCACAAAACATAAGTTTCTTCTAGTTATGAAAGCACTATTTTGCGCAATTCAAAATGCATGGCAAGTGTCTTTAGTATCACCCAATAGGTGGACATGAACTTTTCTTTGGTCAGTTGTCTTGTAGGTAAACTTCTTATGGGTAAAGCACCAATTGAAAATAAAACTTGCTAAACAAGTTAGATGAACTAGTTAATCTGAATAACACACCTGGTTTAATGGCACAGAGGAATCAATACTTTTTTAAGCAGCAACAAATTATAATGTCACATCTGTTTCGGAGCTGGAGCAGATGCGATTCATTCTTCGCTGGTGTAATGCGTCACACTTGGTGAGAACACCATGTTTGTATCAAGACAACAGAGATTCACTAAAAAGACAGAAAAAATCATTAGCATATCATGGAAAGTTGTAAAATGATTTGGCAAACATATTTCATCACCAAATCAGACTTGGTGTGCTTTGATGGCTGAATCTGACATGACTAGCAGCAGATTGCCAGCCGCCTGGAGAATCTTGCTGCATCATTACTGCGCTGACAGACAAGCATGAAATCACAATGTCAATATTCATAACAGAAAAAGAAAAAAAATGGGCCATCCTGGGAAATATCAGCAGGTGTGTGAGAGCGTTTGCTGTTGTGTCTGTGTGATCAGTGTAAAACCCCCTGCTGTACACGAGTAACAGAAGACAAATTACACATGAACGTATGGTAGGAGGTCCGTCTGTAAAACCATATACCATATGTATACAATATTCATCTAGACCCTCTAAGCAACAAAGTGGAGAAGACTTTCTGTGAACGATAAGTCTTTGTCTCTCTCGTTGATCTGCGCTCTGATCCACCGGACCAAAATGAGCTCAGGTTAATATTTTATATCAGAGTGTGAGTCCTTCATTACACACAACCTTCAGAGAGCACGCTTGTCAGCTGCTGGCTCAGGAACGTGTGTGCAATGATCTGGAGGGAACTCAGCCTCTCCTCCAACCAAGGCTAATTCCTCATCATTTATGCTGAATTCCACCCAGATCGCCACCCAGCACAGAATTCCCAATGCACGGGAGATGAATTTCCATTGATTCTGCCAGCCGCTGTTTGAATGACTGAGGAAGACAAAGTAGTCATGGAAAGTGGAGGAAACGAAAAGTCGACAGAGCTCTTCACAGGCTCTGATCTTTGTTCAGAGCCGCAGGGTTTTGCCCTGTAGCAGCTGTATCTGTCAGCACAAATGTTGTATGTTTATGTAAGTTTCCCAAGAGAATAAACCACCAGAGGCTGTGCTACAAACAATCACTATTCCTCACTTTGATGAGCTGAAAATGGTCTGTCATGCTCTATTATCAAACATTATTATTCTTATTTTCCTGAAAATTATATAACTTCATACTACCATTGGGTTGGTAAGAAGTTTTAATGTTTAATGATTTTGATAGAAGTCTCACCAAAGCTGCATTTATTTGATCAAAAATACAGTAAAACAGTAATATTGTTCAAAAAAAGAACATTAGATTAGTTATTTATTGTAATAAAAATAATCGTTATAGTTGACTAATCAAAAAAACAATCGTTAGATTAGATATATATATATATATATATATATATATATACATAAAAAAACTTATATCTGAAAAGTCTAAGTATCTTTTAAATATGATCTATAGTAACTCCCATAAGCCTCATGTTCTGTTCAGCACAATTAATGCGCTTTTGAATACACCATTTCAAAACACCATTTCTCTCCAAGATACTGGAGAAAGTTCACACAACTGTTCTCATTTTCTAATTTACATTGTCTCCTTGAGGTACTTGAGTCTGGTTTTAAATCCCTACACAGCACAGAGACAGCTCTATTGAAAGTTTTTAATGATCTGTTTCTTGCCATTGACTCGGGTGACTATACTGTTCATATGATCCGAGATCTAAGACTGCATTTGACACTGTAGACCATAACATCTTGATCTCTCGTATGGAGCATTGTGTCGGCATTAAGGGTACTGTGTTGGAGTGGTTTGATCATATTTGTCTGGCAGAGGTTCTTCTGTGTGTTTCTCGTGTGGGGTCTCCCAGGGCTCTGTTTTGGGGCCTATTCTATTTTCTTTACATATATTTCCCCTAGGATCCATTTTCAGGAGGTATAATATTTTGTTTCATTGTTATGCAGATCATAAACAATTATATTTGCCATTGAAACAAAAACATCCAAATTTTATAGCATCACTTTTGTGTTGCCTTGAGGAAATTAAAGCCTCAAGGATGGATTGCAGTAAATTTTTTAACGTTTTAATGAGGATAAGACGGAAGTTATATTGTTTACTCCAGGGGGTGACTGTGCATTAGTCAGGCCTCCCTCACCTGACTGCAGATGGTTCAGAATGCTGCAGCTCTTTTCCTAAGGGGAACATGAAAGCAGGAACATATTTCTCCCATTTTGGCCTCTCTTCATTGGCTCCCTGTTCGTTTTAGAACTGATTTTAATTTTAGCTTTTAAATCATTAAATGATCTGGCACTAACATATTTCTCAGACTTAATACAGTCATGTGCTCTGTCGAGGGGACTTCAGTCCGCTAACCACTGTTAGTTGTCCCTCGTGTAAGGCTGAAGAGCTGTGGTGACCGTGTGTTTGTAGTTGCAGGCCCTAGAAAGGCACAAACACTGTTTTTAAGTCTAGCTTAAAACCTACTTTTATAGTATGGTGTTTAACACGGTGTGAGAGCTGCTATTTTCTTTTATGTTATTCTATAATATTTCATACTACTTTTTAACTTTGTTATTCTATTTGTGATACTGGCTTATTCATGCTTGTACAGCATTTTGGCAAACACTTGTGCTTTATAAATAAACTTAATCATAATGTGAACTAAATTTTGTTTTTTATATTTTCAGTTTTCATTTTTAATGTTTCAATTTAAAGTTTATTTTTTTCAATGTTTAAAAAAAAAAAAACCATTTAGTTAAAATAATTAAATTTCTATTAAATAAAATTTCTATTTATTTTGGTATATTTTTTCAGTTTTAGTAGTTTTATTTCAGTTAGTTGCCAAGACAACATTTTTAGATTTAATTTAACGTTTTAAAATGTCTAAACATTTTAGTTTTAGTTCATGTTATAAATGTATTTACTGTCATTTTTCATCAATTTCATGCATCCATGTTGAATAAAAGAACCAATCAATCTGACCCCAAACTTCTGAAGAGTAGCATATGGCATTATGTACATTAGCATTTTCAATAATCGAAAATGATACATCTGACATAGTATATGGCATGTCACATATCACATATCATGTCACACATCATGGAAGCATAATAGCATATCAGTTACTGGCTGATATTGGTTAATTGTGTATTTCCCTTTTTACATGTAAATTACCTCATATTACATTGTGATGCTTAAATTCACTTGTAGCATTGTTTATTTATTTAGACAACACTAAACTATCATTCTGACAATTATCTCATATGATGTAGTGAACAATATCTCAATCATTTTTCTTGTGGGTTTTCCTCCCTAAATCTTTACTTGCATCTCTCTCCTTTTCCTTAAAAAACGTTATTTTCTCTATATTTCTTCACTTCTAAAAGCTGTCGGGATTCAGGAGCATATCTGGGAATCAGTATCACTTGATTGTACATTTCTCTGTGCTTAACTCAACCTCTGTATGATATAATATTGTAAATGAGAAACCAGAAACACTACACCTCTGGCCATATTGCTCATTTCCTCTATCAATTATAGGTCTTGTTCGGTCAGAGTTTAGCTTGGGTGAGTAAATAAGCCTTTTATTAAAAATGGAGATACATATTACAATTATTACTTTGTGTATATGTTATATGTTAAATAAGGTCATCTGTCATAGGCCAGAGAACGTTCTTCAGCGGAGTAACAGAAACACAGGCCTAATTAACCCTGGCTCGAGCGTGTAAATTGGTTGTTGTATTCTTTTCTTGCAATTTCTAGGCAGGAAGAAGTTCTTCTGAAGTGAAGGACTACAATGCGGCTATCTCAGCAGCGGTGGAAGGAAGTAACTCTAGTTTCATTTCCTCTATGAGCTTTAAGCTGACGAGCTTCACAGAGGTTTAATCGTATCAAACCATTACCCCAATGCTGAGAGAGCCTCCATTCAGCCTCCTACCGATTATGTAATTATTTCTACCTATAATTTTCATTTTAATTTAGTGGTGTTTAAGGCTTTTGCTCATAGTTACGGATTAGTCATTTGGGCAGGGAAAAAGAAAATAATGTCTTTTTTCTGATAAAGTGGTTGCTTGCAGTTGTTGTATGAAGGACTACACAATTTGGCCAAAAATTTTTATTATGATATTATTAAAAACTGGCCATTAGTAATGCACACAAAGATTTAGATTTAAATAAACCTGAAATTCAGTTTTCATGTAGCCAAAAAAACTATATATATAATCAGATTTTTCAACAATATAATATTGTTTCTATTCCAAATCCAAGAGTAGCGCTTGTTGTTTGTCGTTTCTATTCCAAACATTTACGATGTAATGAATATATTTAGCAAACTGCTCCTCTTTAGAGTTGTTTTCATTTTAGCTAAATGGACATTGAATGGTTTTCCTGAGGTTAATGTAACATTATATTTAGAAGCTACTTTTATTGGCCTATTTCGGTGGTTAAAACACTGACTGAGCAATTAACTGAGATACATTTCAATAAAATGTAATGTTTCTTTCAACACCTTCTGTTGTTCATTAATGATTATTTCATGCTGTAACTTGTAGTAAAAAGGAATTTCATCAAACTGAATTTTCATAAAATTTAATTTGATAAATTTGATTTTGAAAGCTTCATTTGTTTCATATAAAAAAAAACGAACAAAGCTTATCACAATAATTGGATGGCAGGTACATTACAATTAATATTTCGTGAAGATTTCTTCATGCATCAACTGAAAACAGCATTGACAAAATTTTGATCCACTAAAATGAAGATTGATTAAAAACAAGAAATCGATACACACGCATTTTACTCCTATTGTTTATACATGTTGCGTGCATGAAAAAGATACTGACGCAGCCAAAACATTTTAATTAAACATCACTGTTTCAGTCAATAATTTCAAACCCCCAAAACTACATTTCTGACTAAAATTAAACTTAAATTATTATTTTTGGTTGCTGTAATTTTAGAACATCCCTCCAAAATTCATTCTAGCATACTGGTAACTGCCAACAACACTAGCATTAAGACAGTAAGCTCTGCACAGGCTACCACTTTACATCTTTTTTTTTGTATATAAGTATAAAAAAAAATCTGTTTTGCTGAAATTGACTTTTTTCTGTAAATTGCATCTGAACGCCTGAGCCTTTGAGGCATGGTCGAAAGATATTGATTTGCACATTTCAAGCTTGTGCAACAATAAAAACTGCATGAACATGTCTCTTTCAAGAAAAAGCCTTCACTGTAGCAAGAACTTAATATAAAACCCTCAGAGTCTCTGCAGCGTCCTGATCCCACCATTCCTGCGAGACACACATGCAGTGTAAGGATTATAACGACTGCATTTAATGTGGAGTAATTGGAGGTTTGCTCAAAACAGATTTAGATAATAAAAGCCGCAGATTACAGGGGAAAAGATTAGATGGCTAATATACAAGAGAGATGAGATTTCAGAGCACAACAGGGAGAATGTATGAGGGAGGACTTTGTCTAATCATGCTAATTAAGAAGCATGCAAAATGGGACATACAATCGTCCTTTAAGCTGGATCTTTTATTGACCTTCGGGTTCAGGCAGAGACTGAGGCGTAGAGATATACACATTTAACTCTACAGGAGATATCTGGCTCTTTAGAGGGCTGGAAATGCAGCATAAACTAGTTAAATGAATAGTAACTAATCAGCTTTATCACTATTCTTCATGAACATGAAATGCTTTCAAAAGACATTCAAACTAATGTTAATTTATCTAAAACTTAACTACAACCAGTAACAATTCATTTCTTGCATGATTTTATTGTATTTGACACCCTCAGTGTCTCTCCTTGAATTGGTCAATGCAGCGGCATTCAGACTTGAGTAAAAAAAAAAATCAAAGAATCAACGGACAGAAATAAAAACGTGTTTGAGAAACGTGATTTACAACACTTCAATACTTCCCTCTACAGACAGACCGTGGAAACCAAAATGATATTAGCTGCAGTAAATTACATGGATGTCAGACAGCATGAGAGAGGATAAAATAGGAAGCCAGTGTGTGTTTAAATATCACAAACAACATGAGTCTGACAGTATCGGAGAGGAAGAGGCAGGAAACAGCGCTGCTATAGAAACACTGAGTGGCTGTGTGTACAGACAGTGTGAAAAATGAAGACATCATAACTGAGGTCAACAACTGTCACATGACTGACAGCTGCTAAATCAATCCAGCATGCACTTCATCTAAAACGCACTCAAACCTATAAGCAAGAATGTGAAACCGGGCAAATGGTTTGATGGGTATGAACAAAACACTCATCATACTCAACTAGAAAGATAAATCCAGTGCATACTTTGATACAGTATACTGTATCAAATGTTGGAGGTCAGTAAAATTTCCAATGCTTTTTCCCAAGGTCGCATGTATTTAATTGAAAAACAGTAAAAACAGTAATATTGTGAAATAGTATCTACATATTTATACTTTCTATACTTTTTCTATTGCAATATATTTTACAATGCAATTTACTGCATTCCTGTATTTTTGTAGAAACTGTGATGCATTTTTTTCCAGGACTTTTTTGAAGAAAAGAAAGTTGAAAAGAACGGCATTTCTTTGAAAACGAAATCTTTTATAACATCATAAATGCCTAAACGGTCAACTTTTGATCAGTTAAATGCACGCTTGCTGAATAAAACAAATTTCTTGCAAAAAAGAAAGAGAAAAACCTGCTGACCACAAACTTTTGAATGGTTAAATACTGCATATAAACATTGTTCTTGTAATAAAACATAATACTGTACAATATTGTTTATTTATAAAGCTGTTTCATTGCAGTGTACACAATGATTTAAATTGAAGAAATGTTTATAGTTGTACCATTGCTTTGGAAATTATCATAAGAACCATTATTTTTCATAGGATTTTTAATCATTTTCCATAAAAATGTGTACTGCAATATCGTTTGCTATTGACCACAATTTAAGAAATATTGAGATACATTTTTTTTTTTTATCAGCATTTCTGTACTACTCCATATTTCTCTAAGCTCATACATGTAAAATAAAAATAATGACAAACAAAATTTTCTCTACGAGTTGAAATAATGGAGACTGTATTTGTGCAAAACTTTAGGTCATCAGATTCTAAATTGGTAGAGAATGCAGTGAATGAAAAAGGAAATAAAGTATGAAAACAAGACCACATACAGTGTTATTATTGACTTTTGCGTTTATAGTACTTGAGCTCAAAATTGACATGAGTCAGCATGCGTAACAGCAGCTGCTGTGTACGGTTTATGGTTCAATTATGCCGTTCATGTCTTCATCTGGTGATATGGTAATGACAATCATATAAGCAATGACTTTAGTGCCCACACACTGATCAGCAGTGAGCCCTCCAAATCAACAGCCAAACCTTCTTGACTCTCTACAGTGCATCTGCCAATGACGTAAATCAAATCATCTCAACCGCACAGGACATTGAATACTGCGATTACAGGAGCTCTGGAGATGCAGAGGAAGATGAGGAGATGTGAAGGAGATTACAGAGGCACATGAAGTGTTAATCTTCAAGTGACTATCTTCAACCAGTGGGCTTTCTCCATCTCTACTGGATTATCTGTGCACTCTGTGTCTCTCTAATAGAGTTCAGATTTCTGGAATTAAAAGATGATGACTAACAAAATATCAGAAAATCATGAGGCTGCGTAACACTTTGAGCTTTTTTTTTTAATTTACTGTTTCTGTTTTCTAAGAAAGCAGGAATAGTATGGGCTCATCAATTACAAAAATCAATGACTTAGCTTTTTTGCAAACACATTTGTGTCCAATAAAATGCCATCTAGAATGAAAATGATGTAGAAAATCATTATTCGTTGGTGTGTTCAGCTGTTCAACATTCATGACTTAATTTCCTTTCATAGCCATCAGCTGTTTGCAAAAGAAGTGCCTGGAATTATTCATTTTGAAGATATAGTGCATATGTACCACACTGGCTAAAGGGGTCATATGATGATGCTAAAAATAACACCATATGGTGTAAAGCAATTTGTTTATGTGGTTTAAGGTTCAAAAAACACATTTTCCACATACTGTACATTATAGCTGCTGCTCATCATTCTGTAAAGCATGGTGTGCTCTGATTGGCCAGATATCCAGTGTGTTGTGATTAGCCGAATAAGAAAACCAAACTTTAATGCTTTGATATAAAAAATTAGGGATGCACCGAATATTCGGCCACCGAAGATTTTCGGCCGAAAATGGCCCAAAAGAGCATTTTCGGTTTTTGGCCGAAAGACTTTTATCACCGAAACAACACGGCCGAAATGTTGTGATGATGACGCAAACAGAAACCGCGACCTGAACGTGCACCTGCATAGCGCAGACCACGAGCTCCCCGCGACATTCACTTCACACCAGTGAGAACATTCTCTCTCTTCTTATTCCTTTATTCGCAGCACTAAAGCGTCTCCTAACAAAGAGATTGAGACGGACCACGAAGTGAGAACAAAGAAAGGTACAGTCTTATAGAGTCTGTTAGCACACGTCTCACTGAGATCTTTTCGGATCCTCTGCACTTCATCGCGAATGTGCTTGATCCGCGTTATAAAGATCATTACTTGGATGCGGAAATAAGGCAGCGCGCACGAGAAATGATACAGGCCGCGCTGGATGCGGAGAACCCGCGTGGAGACGGAGAAGCGCCAAGCGCAGGAGACAGATCAGAGCGCGGAAAAAAGACTCGTCTCTTGGCATTCACCCTCGTTGTCTGATATTTTCAGTGAAATTCTGCAAGAAAGTGCCTCAAATAATAATACATTGGCTATTGTTCTAGTTCTTAGGCTACTATATATGTGACATTTTATTTACAGTAGCCTATATATATATATACACACACACACACACACACACATATATATATACATACATAATATCAGATTGTAGCCATATTTCTGCTAGATTTTCTGCTAGATTTCTGCTTTAATTTGATAAAACAAATTATTTATGCCCTGCCCCTATTTAAATACACTCTCTCAAATATTTCTCAAATGTCAGGCAGATGACAAGCTCAACTGCTCAACAGCTAGATGGTTATCTGTCTGAAGTCCCCATCCCCAGAAGTGATAACAGTCTTGCCTACTGGAGAAGTAATGCACTTTCTAGTCCTACAGAGAACAATTTCAAATGCACTTGACCTAAATGCACTTTGTTTTTATGAGAGAACAGTTCATTTTAAAACCTTTCTGCAGGCCAGTAGGCCTGTACATTATTATTTAATATTCACATGAGTGGGATACATTTTTAGTTTGAATTTTATTTTATACTGTGCATTGTTGCAATGTGCTTAATAAATATTGCATAATTTGTAATTATGTATTTTTATGTTTTTTATAATTTATGTAATTGTAATTATCTTTGAAACTTTAATATTAATTTATGCAATTGCAATGTCTTAATTTTAGTAAAGTTAGTACATGGTCATAGCAATAAATGCAATGGAATAATTGGCATAATTTCTTTCGGTGTTTCGGTTTCGGTTTTCGGCCTTGGTTTTCTCTTTTTCGGTTTTCGGTTTCGGCCAAGAATTTTCATTTCGGTGCATCACTATAAAAAATATATGGTGATGGATTTACTAACAATTTCTGACCCCGAAAACATACTTCAATATTCTGATTTAGTCTATAGTTTAAAAAAAAGAATAAGAAACTAAAAAAAATTTTATTAGATGCATTTAAAGGGATAGAAAATAGAAAAAAATACAAAAAACTGAAAACCAGAAAGGAAAAAATCCTCACAGCTCAGAAACACAAATTATGGTTTTATTCTGAGAATAAATAATTCATAACAGGATTTAATTATCTTCAAAAGTGCCGCTTGCCTTCGCGGGAAAAGGTGCTATTTACGGAAGCTAACCTTTGGCCGGCGGGCAGAGGAATCTGTGTCTGGTGGGCTCAGTGTTTGAGATAAGCGGTTTTGCCCATCTCTATTATTCAAAGTTTTTCACTGCCGGTGGCTCTTCCATAAATCACAGAACATTTTCTCTGCCAGTAACACAGTTGCTCGAGTCGAGACTGCAGGAGGCTTGCTTGTGACCATTGGATGACCTTATATTGGTTTGGCAGTAACTTCAGAATTTGCTGAACATGGCAAAGCCCAGTTCATTACTGCAGTCTACCAGACGGACAGATGTTATGGATTCTTCAGTTTGACACTAGACGATTACCGCTGGAACTATTGCTGAGACAAAGACAGGTTGGAATCCTGCCACCGAAAAACATGATTATTCATGACACAGTGCAGCAAAAACTCTGTGAAGAGGAACAATGCACAAGAGACACACAAGAACCAAAGACATACATAACACAAGCATGACTGAAATATGAAGCTGTTTACTTCTAAGGGATAGTTCACCCAAAAATGAAAATTCTGTCTTTATTAACTCACACATGCTGTTCCATATCTGTATGACTTTCTTTAATCTGCTGAACATAAAAGCAGATATTTTGAAGAATGTTGTTAAACAAACAGTTGCCAGTTCCCATTGACTTTCACAGTATTTTTCCCCTATACGATTCAATAGGGATCATTAACTGTTTGGTAACTAAGATTCTTCAGAATATCTTGTTTTTTGTTTCACAGTATTAAGAACCAGATATAACTTTGGAACAATTTGTGTTCCACAGAAAACAACTAAAAGTCATTCTGGTTTGAAATGACATAAGGGTGAATAAATGGTGACAACTGTTTTTGTCCCTGTCCCTTTAAATCTATATAAGAATGCAAAGTTGGACTGCAACCAAATTCATATGGTTAAACTCTGAATGGCAGGGTGGAGCAACTCAAGGTATACTTATTACTGCAAAAAATAAACAGCGGACAATGTGAACTTAGTACACTGTGGTCTGACAAACTTTTTTTTTTGCTCCCAAGTGAAACTAATGGCCAATGAGGGAAAAGTAAGTGCTCTCTCTCTGAGCTGAAACTCTTTGCTTAAAGTGGTTAAAGAAGAGGGAATTATATGTATGAGGTGCTGCTGAAGAGCTGATGTAATTATGGGAAAGACAAGACTAAATTATTTTGAGTGGGAGGATGTCACACACAAATGCTGTCACCCCTTTACACAATATATGCATAGAAGAAAGAAGAGCTTTGCTAATAGTGAAAAGAGTTGCTATCGTTTAGCGTTTAATTTCCTTCCAAATGAACATACATATTGCACATCAGGATGTGCTGATAAATGATTTACATTTAATCTTTATGCACATTGGTCATAATTTTAAATCAAGGCAAATGAGATGACGCAAAAAACAGCTAGAGATGAAGGATGGAAGGGGGAAAGGTTTATAATGGCAGCTGTAGGGCTGTCTGTTTATTCTGTAAAGCTGTTATACGTTCATTCCATGTGATTAATAAAAAAATAAAATAAAAACAATTTAGGGATGTCACAATATATCACAATAAATGTTCTATTAATACTGGAATGCCTCATGGCTCAGTTTTAGGCCCTTTTCTGTTTATAATTCATCCTTAACTTTAGATCACATTTTTCATAAATTTGTCATAAATTTCCATTGTTATGCTGACAACACCAAACTTCAAAATATCTGCCTTTAAAGCATAACCCACAAATTCACCACAAAGTAACAATGTTGCGAAAATGATGCCTCATACTTGCCAACAATCCTTCCAAAAGTTCTTCCTCAAAAGAGGTTATTTTAATCTGTACAATCTGCCTTCAGATGTTGAGAAAATTACAACTTCAAAGTAAAACATGGGTTTGTTATCAAGAACGAAATAAGTGCAAAATCCTTTACCATCCTCTGATTTCACCAACTTGAGAAAATGACAAAAAAAGTGTAGAAATTATAAAAAGGATGAACATGAAGAGAATAACCGGTGAGAAAACCAGGTTTTTCTGAGAAGCTGTAATCACTAGATGCAGGTCCTTCTAGAGCCACATAGACAATTTGAGATACTCGAATAACTTCCATTTCTCTTCCACTCATTTCATAGTTCACCGCTCTGAACTCCTAACAATTAAGATAATGCATTCATTCAGTTGGCAAAGGCAGTGGATACAGCGCTGTGGGGTCTGAGTCACTGCTAATGACTGCTGGGAAGCATAGACACTAGATAAAGTGGGACTGGTCTAATCTTCTGGTGGAAAATAGGCGGAATATGTGCCATATGATAAAAGACTAGCATGCCTTCATGTTCATTTAGCTGATCCAGAAAAGAGCGGGCCAGCCCAGAAAGCAGCTCCTCACACACGCTGATCTGACAACATCCTGCCAACAACGCCAGTGTCAGACAGAAGTCTGGACAGCGGGTGGGGCATTTGTGCTTGAACAGGAAGATGTAAGAGGACGTGACCTCACCTTCTGCTAGATCTATAATTCCAGACATTGCCATGGAAACTGCCAAAGACAGTGGCTGTTTTGGGGGTAAAAGGACCTGCTGGAAATCGGGCAAAGCAGCGTGTCACTAATCAACACTTACACCACTGAGGCAAGAGGTTTAAAGCTCAATCACAGAGCTCTAAAGCACTTCATGAGCATTATAGGTTACACGAATGCCATTATGAAATTTTCAAGTTTCGATAATTCATTTAAATAAAATAAATTCCATTACTGGCACTAGGGGTTTAATACCTTGGCGCATTCCCCGCTACACAGACTTCTTCTCTGGTCGATGTTTGTTGTGGCAGTGGCAGAACGTGATCTGATGCTGGGGCCTTCTGCTTGCTCATGTGGGGCTGTTCTTCCTCGTCCTCCTCCACTACCTCCATCCTCTCCTCTTTCCCTTTCCCCTCGCTTTCATTGTCACTCTCTTCCCCAAGGATGTCATCCACCTGCCCAAAAGAGTTCAACGTACAATTAATTGATTTGTCAAGTTTTGTTTGTACATCTCAAATTGTTATATATATATATATTATTCATTTTTGACCCCTTTAACGTGTATGAATGTTAACACTCAAGTGTTTTGTCTCGGTCTGGGCTTTCACTGATACATGTTAGTGCTTTTATAAAGTCAGACCGGGGCTCAGATCACCCCAATTATTCTTTGCAAGAACCGTTGAGACGGGCACTGGCAAAAATTATCAGCAATTTCACATACAGCTGATCTCTCTCTACTGGCCCAGTGTAATCGCGCTCTCCTCCTCTTGGGAATAACAATCACACACACCATTTTTCCCCTTCTGCTTATTATTACAGTGAATGGAGCCTCTGAATCAGCCTGCAGAAAATATGTCAAAGCCATGTACACAGGTTATAAATGAGCTCAAGGGACGGTGTTTAAAAAATAGCCCCACAGAACTTTTTCTAGTTTAATCTGACAGATAAGTGTAATGAGGGGGAAACGTTTAATTAAAAAGTTAACTGCTTGTGAGGAGTGCTATCTAAAAGCATCTTAGTAGATGGAACAATCCCCAGGCACCAATGGGATGCAATTATGAACGGCACCATAGCGAATCTAAGTGAATTAAAGTCATATTTTAAGGCGAGTTCTAACGCTGAAGGAGCCATTAACTTCACCTTTAGCATCAGATGAAAGGTCAACAGCAACATTATTGCACTGTTCACTAATACTACACTAATAAATGCTGATTACTCATAACATAAAAATTACAGATATAGTTAATATTTAGGTCAAACTAGAGAATGTATGTTCAATGTCTGGTATAAATAGGTAAAAATCTGTTTTAAGTCAACATGAAATAATAATTGCCACCAATTTATATTTGTGTGACACAATCTATTCAATGCTAAAACAATGTAGGAAGGAATTTGATTATATCAATTTAATCATTGGAACCAATTTTCAACTAAACTGATATTATTTAATATCATAGCTGTCAAACACATTCAAATATGGAAGTTTCAATATATTGGAACAAAACTGTGATTAATGGTGATATTTAAAAAAAATTAAATGCTGATATCATGCTAATGCTACACATATGATAATATGATACGCTCCAACACAGTAGGTGGCAGTGTTTCCCCTAAATGCAGGTTGCTACACATTATAAACAAAAAATAAATAAATAGCCTACATTAAAAAAAAAAAACTAAAATGATTGCAACGATGCAGTGTGTAGTTACTACTGCCGCACAATACGTGGTAAAAAAGCTGATACCGTGACAGTCCTACTTCTTGCTAGCAAACAAGTCTATCACAGTTCCCATCCACTATAAGCATTCAAGCAAATCAAAATCCAGTGACCAAATGGGACAATAATTATATTATAATATCAGCACCTCTAAAGTTGACTAGTGCTTCTGTAATGCACAGACATAATTAGATAAGCAAGGAAATTGATAAAGGCAAACAGATGGAGCAAAGAGAGACCATTCCCCAAAAGCACGGTCACACAGATGCACAATCATCAGCTTTACCAGCTGCACAACGGCATGAAATGTGGTAGAAATGCACTGTGGTTCCCTCTAAATAGCGGTAAGGCAATTACTGAGGTCCAATGTGAATGTGAAGCTGTGCAAACACATGGACTCAATCATACAACTTGAATTGGTCATTAAAAAAGCACACATTACATGGAAGATGTGGATTTATCAATGGGGCACAGCCAACCCAAATGAACCCTTGAAAGCAAACACTGGCTCCAGGGCTGACAGCCCACCATTACCAGCGCATACTTAGGAGAGGCACCAACATATTTGGGAGTGTTTTATTAAAACGTTTCATCACTGTATAGTTATACAAAGATGCATGGCTTTATAAGGTCATAGCCTTTGATAAAAACTCATTATACAAATATGAACAAATAATCTGACAATGCACATACTTCCACTTCCGCTCATTGCTTTGCAAACTCCGGCAAGCCATGGACACATTGAGCACGTTTTCAGTGTCAGAGTGATAGTAGCTTCAACCTTTGGCTTGTCATCTAAACAACAGACAATTTTCAGTCAAAATGATTGTGAATTTCAGCAAATTTATTGTGTGTCCTTGCTAAGGAGCCTAACATGTGGGTGAAGTACTACTCAAAGCCTTTTACTTTGTATGGGCCATGAAACAAAAACTGGCAGCGTCATTCCCAAGTTAATAAAAGCAGAGACTCAGCAAGCTCCTAATTTACTGACAGGCAGAGAGATATTGGAAAAGTGTGATGGCGACTCACTGCTCGCCAAGGGAGGATGTTTAATACTTCAAAATGTACTTTCAGACACTGGATTTTTGAGAAGAGTGCAATCGAACACAAATCTGTCAAGTTAAAAGCAGCACTTATATTACTTGTCTTCTCCGCTTTGAGTTTGGTATTTGATAAAATTTCTTCAGCAGTTACCCTGATGTTCTTGGTGTAGAAAAGCCGACTTAAAATATATACTCACATTAAAGCCAACAGTGAATTTCCAGTGGAAACATTCTTAATTATTGAAATTCTACACAATAAGACACTCACGTTCGTAGTATCATTTCAAATGTAGTTTGTTTTGTAGTCTATGTGCCAGTTCTTAGGGTAAAATAGACAAACTTCACTGTGTTGCAGAAGGCTTAGCCTTATCATTAAAGGGATACTCCACCCCAAAATGAAAATTTTGTCATTAATCACTTACCCCCGTTTCGTTCCAAACCTGTAAAAGCTTAATCCGTCTTTAGAACACAATTAAAGATATTTTGAACGAAAACCCGGAGGCTTGTGACTGTCCCATAGACTGCCAAGTAACTTACACTGTCAAGGTCCAGAAAAGTATGAAAAGATTGTCAGAATAGTCCATCTGCCATCAGTGGTTCAACCGTAATGTTATGAAGTGACAAGAATACTTTTTTTACGCAAAAAAACAAACAAAAATAATGACTTCATTTAACAATTTGGCTCCACTGTGTCTCTCCACATCAGTGTAGTCAGTGTAGTTATTTTTGTTTTATTCCCATACAAAAAGTATTCTTGTCACTTCATACTGTTACGGTTGAACCACTGATGGCAGATGGACTATGCTGACGATGTCTTTCATACTTTTCTGGACCTTGACAGTGTAAGTGATTAATGACAAAACATTTATTTTGCGGTGGAGTATCCCGTTAAGTAAAAAATGAAAGTTGCCAGAAGAAATGGCAAATTTTCTATCAAAAATTACATTTACAAATCACTTTATAATTACAGTGAATGTCTGCATCTTTTACGTACACCATAGTGAAATCCAGGGAACAGAAGGTTCTTAGGCATACAGTGGGTTTGTCTTTCTCATTCTCAGCTCAGTAAGTAGTCAAGCACTGATATATTAAAGTAATTCAAGTACATGTCTCATCACTCTTGCTGGGTAAATGCATTACATGCTGCCGGTGACTTTTTAAAGTTTAAGGCGGCTGCTTTAGAAGGCCACCAGCAGCACTACAGCTCCATGCAGACACATGGCTGGAGAAAAGTTGATAAAGTTGAATATTGCTGCTGTGCTTTCAACTGTCGTCATACTCAAAGGCCTTGCTCGGATATGCCCATGGCAAAGCACTGCCATAGAAATAAAGTAAAGGTATGAAATAGCCTAGTAATTAATGCATTTGCGCCATGTTGAGCTGTCGGGCTGTAACACAACGGTTGGTGTCTGAGCGTGAAGTAGTGGGGATGAGGGTCAGCACCTCTAAACCAGAGGCCATGATTCTCAGCTGTAAAAGAAGGACTTTGGAGAGGGAGCAAGCTGCTTCCCCATAGTGAGTGAGTGAATAAATTAATTAATGATCCAATGAACAAACTTTTATTGGGTATTGCTGTACACCCAAAACGCTTTACAATCATATGAGGGAGATTCTCCTCAAGCACCACCAGTGTGCAGAATCCACTTGGATGATGCAATGGCAGCCACAGTACAACAGCACCAGTGCGCTCACCACACACCAGCGACAGGTGGAGAGGAGAGAAAGTGATTATTAGAAAGCCATGATTGACAAAGGCCAGAGGAGGGAATTTGGCCAGGACACAAGGGTTACACCTCTGCTCTTTATGAGAAGTGCCATGGGATTTTTAGTGACCACAGAAAGTCAGAACCTTGTTTTAATGCTTTGTCTGAAAGCTTTTTTTTCTGTATAGTATCTCCGTCAATGTACTGGGGCATTAGGACCCAGATAGACTGCAGGGTGAGCACCCCTGCTGAACCCACTAACAACTCTTCCAACTGCAACCTTGTTTTCCCCAGGAGGTCTGTCATCCAGGACTAAGCTCAACCCTGCTTAGCTTAAGTGGGCAAAATAATAAAATTTTTGGTAAAAGTGTCTGAAAGAGTTTTCTCCACAGTGTGTCTGGGCTAAGACTGAGGGTGCAAAGCTTTGACATCTAGGATGGACTGAGACATCAACCGTTCAGTGTAAAAAGGAGAAGAGACAGACCCAGGTTGGACTGAATGGACTTCATTTCTTAACTGGCCTGGGAACACGTTAGGATACTCCAAGATGAGCTGGAGGAAGTTAGCGGGAAAAAGGGCATGTAGACGGCCCTGCATAGCCTGCTTGTACCATGACCCAGTCATGGAAGAGCGGCAGGGGAATGAATGAGTGTTGAGCTGTTAATCCAGGATTAACTCGTTCAGTGCTGGATTAGTTTTCCCTTCCTTTCACCAAGAATTAACTCTTGTAGTTATAAATATGCAACTAAACTTGAGCATCAAACACCTGGACTTGGGGAAGCAACCCAAAGGCTCTGCACAGATGAGATCATGGCAAAGCACTCTGGTAAAAAGGAAGTAAAAGTATGAAATATGTTGAGCTGTTGGGCTGTGACCTTCAGTGCTTGGGTGGTTTGGGGCTAAGTGTGAAGTGGTGGGAAAGAGGGTCAACACCTCAAAATCTGAGGCCATGATTCTCACTGTAAGAGTTGCACTCCCCACTTTGGAAAAACTGTTTCCGCAGGTGGTGGAGTGCAGGTATCTCAGGCTTTTGTTCAGGAGTGAAGGCAGGCTGGAGCACGACACTGACAGGTGGATCAGAATAGTTACAACTAGGGATATGCCAGTATCAAATTTTCATGTTGTGATTAATTGCTAATGTTTTATCATGGTATATGGTATTATCACGGTATTGAAATTTTTGTAAAAAGAAATAAAATAAAAATGGTCACAATACAGTATAATAGGTTTAATAACTTTTCTTATAACAAAAATAACTATGCAAGAAAGCAATACAGAAAAATATATAAAGTCAAAAGTTTTAAATGGATGAAAGCCCAAAAGAACTATAAAGACCAATAAGTATCTCTGTCACGATCGGTGTTACGGAAAACACAGGAGAGAGAACCAATTGCAAGTACGTCTTTAATAAAAGGGTAAACCAAAGGGGTAAACAGTCCAGGCAGGGTCAAAACCAGAATATCGAACATAAACAAGACACGAAGACAAGGCAAAGCAAGGCAAGAAGCGACGGACATGAATAACTATAGGACATTAAACAAGGACTCCGTAACACAGACTCAGACAGACCGGGTATAAATACACAGAAGGATAATGAGGGAACAGGAGACAGGTGGGGAACAATCAATTACTAACAAGGAGGAAGGTGACCAAATAAGGGAACAGGAAGTGATAAGGTGACAGACACCGTGAGAAAGGGGGACATCTAGTGGAAACCCAGGGACACAACCCAGACACTGTGACAGTACCCCCCCTCTACGGAGCGGCTTCCAGACGCTCCACGACAGACACAAAACAGAGACCAGGAGGGAGGCGGACAGGTGGAGGCTCAGGGGGAGGGACGGAGGGCCAGAAAAAAAAAATCATGGGGAACAGATACCAGAAGTGTAGACACAAAACAGAGAGACCAGGAGGGAGGAGGACCGGAGGAGGTTCAGGGGGAGGGACGGAGGGCCAGGCTCACAGAGAGGAACAGGGACAGGAGTGAACACAAAAACAAAAAACAACATGAAGCCCCTCCAGGGCGGGGCAGAAGACCACACCGTCCGTGTGGTGGAGACTGGAGTCCCCCAGGGCGGAGCAGAAGACCACCACAACCGTGAGGTCAGGACGGAAGCCCCCCAGGGCGGAGCAGAAGACCACCACGTCCTTGTGGACAAAGCCAGAGTCCTCCAGGGCGGAGCGGAAGACCCCCACAACCGTGTGGTCAGGGCGGAAGGCCCCCAGGGCGGAGCAGAAGACCACCACAGCCATGTGGTCAGGACCAGAGCCCCCCAAGGCGGAGCAGACCTCCGTGCGGCTGGATCAATGGGACAACGAAACTCTGGTAATCCCCTGGTGTCCTTACTGGACTCCAGAAGATTGGTGCTGGCCTGACACTGCTCATGAAGATCATTGGTGACTTGCCTTTGCTCATGAAGATCATTGGTGACTTGCCTTTGTTCATGAAGATCAGAGGTGACTTGACTCAGTCCTTGAAGATCAGAGGTGACTTGACTCAGTCCTTGAAGATCAGAGGTGACTTGACTCAGTCCTTGAAGATCAGAGGTGACTTGACTCAGTCCTTGAAGATCAGAGGTGACTTGACTCAGTCCTTGAAGATCAGAGGTGACTTGACTCAGTCCTTGAAGATCAGAGGTGACTTGACTCAGTCCTTGAAGACCACCGGTGACTTGACTCAGTCCTTGAAGACCACCGGTGACTTGACTCAGTCCTTGAAGACCACCGGTGACTTGACTCAGTCCTTGAAGATCACCGGTGACTTGACTCAGTCCTTGAAGATCACCGGTGACTTGACTCAGTCCTTGAAGATCACCGGTGACTTGACTCAGTCCTTGAAGATCACCGGTGACTTGACTTGACTCTGAAAGGTCAACGGTGACCAGCCTAGTCTCTGGAGGATCCGCGGTGACTAGCCCTGACTCAGGAGGATCCGCGGTGACTAGCCCTGACTCAGGAGGATCCGCGGTGACTAGCCCTGACTCAGGAGGATCAGCGGTGACTAGCCCTGACTCAGGAGGATCAGCGGTGACTAGCCCTGACTCTGGAGGATCAGCGGTGACTAGCCCTGACTCTGGAGGATCAGCGGTGACTAGCCCTGACTCTGGAGGATCAGCGGTGACTAGCCCTGACTCTGGAGGATCAGCGGTGACTAGCCCTGACTCTGGAGGATCCGCGGTGACTAGCCCTGACTCTGGAGGATCAGTGGTGACTAGCCCTGACTCTGGAGGATCAGCGGTGACTAGCCCTGACTCTGGAGGATCAGCGGTGACTAGCCCGGACTCTGGAGGATCAGCGGTGACTAGCCCTGACTCTGGAGGATCAGCGGTGACTAGCCCTGACTCTGGAGGATCAGCGGTGACTAGCCCTGACTCTGGAGGATCAGCGGTGACTAGCCCTGACTCTGGAGGATCCGCGGTGACTAGCCCTGACTCTGGAGGATCAGCGGTGACTAGCCCTGACTCTGGAGGATCAGCGGTGACTAGCCCTGACTCTGGAGGATCAGCGGTGACTAGCCCTGACTCTGGAGAGTTCACTGGCACCTGACTCGACTCTGGAGAGTTCACTGGCACCTGACTCGATTCCGGAGGGTCAACTGGCACCTGACTCGATTCCGGAGGGTCAACTGGCACCTGACTCGATTCCGGAGGGTCAACTGGCACCTGACTCGACTCCGGAGGGTCAACTGGCACCTGACTCGACTCCGGAGGGTCAACTGGCACCTGACTCGACTCCGGAGGGTCAACTGGCACCTGACTCGACTCCGGAGGGTCAACTGAGACTCTCATCCTGTGCAACGGCGCTGGGCAAGCAGCCATCTTGGGCCATGACTCTGGACAGGCGGCCCTCTTGTACAGTGGTGCTGGGCTGACGACCATCCCGCCGGAAGAGACCGAAGTGGCTGGGGCATCCCACCGAAGCCGATGCTGCAGGTAGCGCACGAATTCCCAGAATTCCAGTGTCTCTAACTGCGCCATCTCCTCATGAGACACTGGATCATCCAGCCCGCCATTGAAATAGTCCTTGAGGGCCGCATCGTTGTAGCCCATGCCCTCGGCCAGGGACCAGAACACCTGAGCCAGGGCACCCACTTCATTGCCCTCTTGGCGGAGGGCGATCAACCGAAGGTACTTGGTTCGCCGCTCCGCCATCTTGGCTGGGGAACGGAAAAATGACATACCGCTGGTTCCTAGTGTGACGGAGTCCTTCTGTCACGATCGGTGTTACGGAAAACACAGGAGAGAGAACCAATTGCGAGTACGTCTTTAATAAAAGGGTAAACCAAAGGGGTAAACAGTCCAGGCAGGGTCAAAACCAGAATATCGAACATAAACAAGACACGAAGACAAGGCAAAGCAAGGCAAGAAGCGACGGACATGAATAACTATAGGACATTAAACAAGGACTCCGTAACACAGACTCAGACAGACCGGGTATAAATACACAGAAGGATAATGAGGGAACAGGAGACAGGTGGGGAACAATCAATTACTAACAAGGAGGAAGGTGACCAAATAAGGGAACAGGAAGTGATAAGGTGACAGACACCGTGAGAAAGGGGGACATCTAGTGGAAACCCAGGGACACAACCCAGACACTGTGACAATCACTTTACAATAAGATCTCAATTAACCTTAATTAATGCATTCACATTTACAATGAGAAATAGTTACATTTGCCAACGAAAGTTATTAATTTTTGTAGTTCATGTTAGCTTATTAAATGACACAGTTGCAACTTTCGATTTTAACAACGTGTTATATATTGGAATACCTAAGATTAATAATTGTTCAGAAGAATTTTTCATTGGCAGTTTATGTTAACTAATGAATTAACTAAAGTTAACCAATGAAGCCCTAATGTAAAGTGTGAAAGAACAATAAAGAATCAAAAAGCAAAATAAATAGCCTATTAAGTCTAAATATTAAAGTATTTGGCGCTGCGATGAACACCACAGCAAATCCACAAATCTTAATGCATGAAGATTTATTTTATAGCTATTTAAATACGTTTTAGAAAGTAAAGCAGCTGCTTTATTTATGGAGTTTCCAGAGTAAAGGCTGCATTTTCTGCAGTTTTGCGCCATCTGCTGTCAGAGAGTGAATGTGCTTTCATTCAGCACGTCTCTTACAAGATCCCCCATGTGCTTCTCATGCGTGCTTGTTTACATCAGAGCACACACCGTCTTTCAAGCAGCATACAGAGGTGTTGTGCATTTTTACCAGCTGATGGTAAAAGTATTCTTATAATGCATTCCAAATTCGGAATAATTTGTAATATATAATTATTCATGGTATTTAGAAATGCCCACGATAACAATATCGAGCATATTCATTACAGCGATATATTGCATTATTGAATACCGACACATGTCTAGTGACAACAGTACTAAACCCACTTTATTGGGCACGAGGACTGTCCTTTTATGCTGTAATTGGAAAGGTATGTTTGATGGGACTAGAGGAAAGCGGTGGAATGAGGGGTGCTTAATTAGTGTGTGCATATAACGCTGGCCAACAAAATGAAGTTAATTTTTTAACTTGTTAAACTGTCCATATTAACTGCAAAAATTAACAAGTTAATTTTCCCATACTGCATTGCATAAATTGTTTAGCGAAACAGGTGCTTGAAACAAATGTGCTTAAAAAAGAACTCCCTCTTTGTGGATCAACCACAGCTGTGTCTGTGCTTGTGAGAGTGCCATAAAAGATTGTCAAATATGGCAGAGGCGCGAGACCACCTCGTAAGCACAATTTTATACGGTCAACATTAAAATTCTTCCAGTACAATTGAGTTTGGTCTGGATGAGAGTCCCAAGGGAGTCTGGTATGGGAGCACAACTTCTAAATTTCCAAAACTAGAGGTGAAGACCAGCGCATGACTACCTTTATTCCCATATACACATATCTTGCAGAAAACAAATTAGTGAAGTTTTTTTTGCCCAGCGCACGAGGGCATAAAGGCTTAAAATAAATGCTGTGAAAGTGTCAGGTGGGAGGCCATGCAGATTTGCCTGCCAAATCCTTGTGTCCAAATACCAGTCAACACCCACTAATTTAGAAAGGAACTTTTCATAATGTAGCAGCTGTCTGGGTGAAAACACGAAGGCCGACTGGGAGCCGCCGGGAAGGAAAAAGCATTTGGGCAAGTTACATTATTCATAACCTGTAAGGTAAAAGAAATTGCATGAATTCAGTAATGCTAAGTAAAGTTCCCCAACCCCAAATGTTAAAAGTCACCTCAAGGCTGCAGTCGAGCTGCCTTACTGTACGGCCCATCACCACACAGATGAATTATTCATTACAGCTTCAGTGAAATATACAGCACAGATTTTGTAATATCTCAGAAGGTTCCTATGACTCCACACAGCGGTTCCTCACTGTAAAAGATGAACGGCCAGAGCTTGAAAGAAGTCTCAGGAGAGAGAAAATGATGGAGCTCCTGCTATGTAGAGATCTACAAAATGTAATATGAGGCTTATAACCATCATTTATTTCAACATGACCAAACTAAGATAATGCCTGTCCCCTTCAAGTCAAATCCAAAGAACAATAAATCAGCATAAAAAAGTGCATTCAAATTTAATTGCAAATAGTTGGTTACTGTTGGTTGTGTTTTTTTATATATTTTTTCTATTTAGATTTTTTTAGTTGTAATTCTAATGTTGATATTTGATATTAAGGTAGTTTTTAAAATGGTTGGTAAGGAAAGATGTTTTGATGTCATCGATAATAAATATAAGACAAAAAAAAGAGCATCATTACTATTTACATTTTTTCAAATTAAACACTGTTAACGAAATATTGCAAAATATTGTGCATTAATTTATTTAGAAAAAAGTTCTAAAAAATATGATTGTTTTAAACAACCATGCACAGACCCATGATTCCTGCTTGAGCTGGAGCTAAACAGTGAATGAACACTGGTAAACTGATTTGCTAGTGGGTTAACCGACCCAAATGCATCCAATACATATGACATTATTCACATATATACAGATCATAAACACAGTATTACATTATGTAACATGATAACAATCATGTAACGTGATAACAATCTTACAACCACACAAAATTAAGTACAGTAAATACACATGTGAACAAAAGTTACTCACTAGTCAGTGAAAATCACAGAAAACAAACAGATATTAAATAAAATAAATTTGTAGATATTTTTGTCATAATTATTAATGCAATTGTTATATTCCTAAATCTGGGTTTACATTACATTCTGAAAGTACTATAACGCTTACTGCTTTATGCATTTATTTTGGCATTCAGCATATCCAGCCAAACCACAGCATACTTACTGCAATACTGCCAATAGAAAAGAGCAGAGGAGGTTGTACATAATTTCTTCAGTGTTTGAAGTGGGAAAGAAATCTCACGATGAGACAAGGTCAACAAAATGTACACTGCACTCATTGAGTAAAGTCTGGAAGTATGAAGAAATAAAGGATGTTACATATATCTTCGGGCACAGAGTTTGTTTATCTGGTGCAATTTGCTGAAGAGACAAGACTAAGATAGTGAGCCTGGACTCTCAGTCAGGGTTACAAAGTCTCTTTTGTTTGAACAGGTCTGGTTTTACACTGTGAACTGAGTGGATCAGCACTCTTCTGTGAAATATTTTCGGACTCCTACATCTTACAATACAATTTCTAAAAAAAAAAAAAAAAACACGAATTCTCTTTGAAGCAACAAGCTCAAGCTGTGTCTTCTGTGAATGCTGTGGGATAAATGGAGAGCTTCAGAACGGCCTACAGAGACAGCAGCCTAAAGACCTTTAGATCTTCAGCACGACCTGAAGCAGCTCTGTAAACAGATTTTCAATTCTGGTCACGTTTCTAATTAACCCTTGTGCATTGTTCAAATTCACTACCCTTTCGTTATGTTTGGGATGAAAACAACCACTCAATTAAACTGCTGTTTTTGCAGAAATCTATTAATCAACCTCAGTCCTGATCAAAACTACCAAATGTTTTTTTAAAAAAATCCAAAAATAAGATTTGTCACCAAAAATCATTCCATTAGCTGAAACACAGAGAAAGTTGTGGCCGAAATAAGACTCAACTTTACCCCTTAGTGGACGAAAACATCCCCAACAACGCATAAGGGTTAAAAGCCTAAAAGCTTTGTTCAGAACATAAGAAAAAGAACAGCAGTGTGTCTAATACAATAGAACTTCGAGTGGTGCATCTTTACATGGCAAGCTTATATCTGTACTTTTGAAAATGAATTTTCTGTATAGAAATGTATTACCAGTGTATATTCAGAGTTATTCAAATTAAGTTTAAGACGTTTTGAAAATCTTTAAGATCTGCACAAAGAAATTAAAGAATAGCGTATTTTCATACACAACTCACAAAACCATCTACACAACCAATATAATACATTATAAACACCACAAAGTGAACAGTTCTAAATTATCAAGTTATTACTTGGCATTAATGCATCCTATTAACTTGCAAAAGGCTCTCAAACTGCAAAAGTGCAACAGTGATGCAATTTTACTTCGCAAGGTGCAGCACTCACAAATATTTAATTAAATAACGTGTTAAGTTTATGAGATTATTTTTTCATCTTTAAGACATCAAATCTGACCCTCGATTTTAGTTCTGGAATCATTCTTAAATCAAGACCAGAAAACTGAGACCAAATCCTGCCATCTTTTTCTCTGCACAGGCCGCTGAAAATTTTAAGAGCTGAGAGACAGAGAGAAAGAGTTTCCCATCATCTCTTATGTTGCTCAAAATGACAACTCAAGAGAATAATTTCATTCCTGTCTGGGAACCAGGCTTTTCAATTAGAAACAGCAGAGCTTGGGCTTGAGTAGAGATGAGGGCACTGATGATGATTACAGAGGCACAGTGACCTGAGTGACAATGTGCTCTGGTCCACAGAACTGTCTGAACGATGCAGTCCAAGACATCCTGACATTGTCAGTCGAATTAGTCATCCAGTGACGGGGTACAAGATTAGATCAAACTAAAGAAATGTACAAATATTTATTTAAATCTACAAATATACATGATAAAAACATGCTCCTGGACAGCAACCAATCTGGCTTCAAAAGTGGCCACTCAACTGAGACTGCTTTGCTCTCGGTTACTGAAGCCCTGCGACTAGCAAGAGCAGCTTTAAAATCTTCGGTACTCATTTTACTGGACCTTTCTGCTGCTTTTGACACTGTTAATCACCAGATTCTCCTGTCCACCCTCAGAAAGATGGGCATCTCTGGAACTGCACTCCTGTGGGTTAAGTCCTACCTCTCTGACAGATCCTTCAGTGTGTCTTGGAGGGGTGATGTTTCAAAATCACACCACCTTGCTACTGGGGTTCCTCAAGGCTCAGTACTTGGACCACTTCTCTTCTCAATCTACATGACATCATTAGGATCTGTCATTCAGAAGCATGGCTTTTCTTATCACTGCTATGCTGATGACACCCAACTCTACCTCTCATTCCAACCAGATGACCCGACGGTAACTGCTCGCATTTCAGCCTGTCTGAGTGACATCTCTAGCTGGATGAATGACCATCACCTTCAGCTTAACCTTACGAAGACAGAACTCCTGGTGATTCCAGCTAACCCATTGCTTCATCACAACTTCTCTATACAGCTGGGCTCATCAACCATTACTCCTTCGAGGACAGCTAGAAACCTAGGAGTTGTGATGGATCATCAGTTAAGCTTCACAGACCACATTGCTACAACTACCCGGTCCTTATACAACATTAGGAAGATTAGACCCATCCTGTCAGAGCAAGCAACCCAACTTCTTGTCCAAGCGCTTGTTCTCTCCAGACTGGACTATTGTAATGCTCTTCTGGCGGGCCTACCTGCATGTACTGTCAAGCCTCTGCAATTGATCCAGAATGCAGCAGCGAGGGTTATCTTCAATGAGCCAAAAAAAGCTCACGTTACTCCTCTCCTCATCAGGTTACACTGGCTACCAGTAGCTGCTCGCATCAAATTCAAGGTACTGATGCTAGCCTACAAGACGACCACTGGCACGGTACCAACTTACCTAAACTCATTGGTTAAATCTTATGTGCCCTCCAGAAGTTTGCGCTCTGCAAGTGATCGACGCCTTGTGGTACCATCCCAAAGAAGTTCAAAATCACTCTCACGGACCTTTTCCTGGACTGTGCCCAGCTGGTGGAATGACCTCCCAATCTCAATTCGTACAGCTTTTTCTTTACTCATTTTCAAGAAACGGCTAAAGACTCATCTTTTTCGCCTGCACTTAACCAACTAACACTAGCACTTTTCCTTTTCTTGTCTTTTAATTAAAAAAAAAAAAAAACTATGCGTTCTAGACTAGACTAACTGAGACTTGTCATGGCACTTGTATACTGTTGTTGTTCTCTTGTTGACCTGACTGCTTCTATTGTTCTCATTTGTAAGTTGCTTTGGATAAAAGCGTCTGCTAAATGATTAAATGTAAATGTAAATGTAAAAAGTAATTTGTTGTTTTATAATAGCATCTCAGAGTGGCAGAAGGGAAGACTGACATTTAAAGCTGTAGTCCGTAACCTTTGGCTCTAGCGGTTAATAAACAGAAGTGTGTGAGTCTTATGCAAGACACAAAAGAAGAGACAGACACTGCTAAGACTATACTGTAGGGTGACCATACGTCCTCTTTTCCCTGGACATGTCCTCTTTTTTGGACTTAAAAAATTCATCCGGTCTGGGATTTGGCTTTTGCTTTCTATGATCACCATTCACTGTGTGCATTTTTTGTATTAAAGCCCTGCGCATGACTGCTTTCTTAATCCCGCTCCCAATTTCTGACCATTACTGCCTGCTCAAACAAACATTTTATTATTGCATATAATTTTTAAGACACTATCAATGTGCAGAGTATTTACATAACTTTTTTCTGGGTGCAGCTTGTGTAGGATGCAGGGTTGCCAAATCTGTATTTTTTCCATGGAATCGGGCTGATTTTATACTGGTTGAAATACTGCATAAATTACATTTAAATGAAATGCTAAATTTAAAAATTAAAAGTCTGTCATTAACTCATCCAAACCCTTAAAAAACTGAAACCGTAGCTCAACTGTTCTTATTGATGCACATACAAACAGTAGGGATGCACCGGTTGACCGGCCATAAATCGGTTTTTGGTCTTTTTTCGGCTGATTTTTCCGGAAGTGCGCCCGCGTGCACATACTTCATTGTAATCGTTCACTATCATGTCATTTGTGTGGAAGTATTTTGAAATCTGTGCAAAGGACACGGGCAGCCGTCCAGTACCTGAAGTGCAGAGCTACACGTCTGAGGCACAGATAGCAGGAAGCGAACAGCCGTTGTTGTACTGGCGCTCAAATAAGAGCCTTTCCTGCTCACTGAAGCTGCGCAAGTGAGCTTGATGCTTCGATGAGAAACGAAACTGACTAAACTGTGACAAAACTGCATTTTTTTGTAAAGTAGAACTTGCATACACGTTTGAAAAACCAGAAGTAAACGTCAGTTCTGTATAGAATGATTATTTTTATTTTACCTTAAAATTACATTGACTTAATTTGATTTAAAATCACCTGCAAAGTGTTTCATTCATCCAATTAAAAAAATTCTAGGGTAATGATTCATATCTATATTTTTTTACTTGAGACAATAGTTATTTATTTTTCATTGGCTCAAGTAAAAGAATATGTGAATCATTGCCCTAATGTTTTTTTTTAATTTGATGAATGAAACACTTTGCATCTTTTTTTTATTCACACCAACATTGTTTGATTTTAACATTTTGGAATAATGTATTTATATAGCATACTTTATAAATAGCAAGCTTTACTGGTAACCAAACTTAAAAACTAAAACAAATACTGAATGCTGATTAAGAAACCTCTTACTGAATGTGTGTTAATTGTGTTGTTTTGACAGAAGAACTATGCAGTTGTTGCCTTTAATTTCACACGGTTACAATTAATCTTTTCATTTAAGGCCAGTTCTATGTAGTTTCAACCTAATTCAAAAACAAAAGCTAAATGTTGATGTCTGTACCATCTGTTTGTATTGAATGTAGTCTACTTACTGTGCAGATACTGCCGTTAATTTCAGATGGTTACGGTTATTTTTTTCAATAGCCAAAAGCCAGTTTGGCCTATTAAATTCCAAATAAATATCTTGTTTATGCACACTTTCTTTCTTTCTTGTTTGTTGCTTAAAGATAAAAAAAAAAAAAAAAACGAAAATCGGTATCGGAATCAGCCATGAAAAATCATGATCGTGCATCCCTAACAAACAGCATATGAAATATGCTAAATGGAAGACCAAAGTTTTTTTCCTGACACACATGAACAAACTTTATTGGTTCTTGCAAGACAAGAAAGCGTGTTTGAGTTTCTTTTTACCATATTTGATGTGCTCTATGTAGTTTCTATGTGAACAAAAGACCAGATTAAATCAGTATCAGTTAAATAGGGATTGGACGACATGTTAACCTGCCGATTCAATACTATGCCGATATTTCTGTACAAATTCAATATATATTCGATATTATTGATTTTTGTTTGCATATTAAAGACTAGACAATGGAAAATAATTGATCATAACATACTGTTAAATAGATTGTATGAGTCACATTTAGGGCTGCAACTAACGATTATTTTGATAATCGATTAATCTGTCGATTATTTTTACGATTAATCGGTTTATGTACTTATATTTTAGTTTTTTCCATTTTTTCCCCCCAAGTAAATTATTAATAAAGGGTCTTTATCATTCAGCATAGATATTTAAGAGATTTTAACCATTTTGCACTGTCATATCCTCATCAAAAATATACCTGGAGTTGTTTTATTGCGTTAGTAATCCTTTTGTTGAACTCTTCTGCGATCAAAACACTGACCCATACTCTAGCAAATTTCACAAGGAGATTTCAAATAATGTTTTCACCATGGCAGTCCTTAGAGCTCCTAAAGTAGTTTAACATCCCGAACAAAGCTTATTAAGGAATCTTTCAGAACATATTTTCACGAAGAATAAGGATAAAACAGAATAAGATTGCATTGCATTGTATTTTATTATGTACTGGGAAACAGCTTTATAGCTTTTGCTGTGAAATTGTAAACAATCCTTCGAATAAAGTGCCAATGGCATGAAACCTGAATGGAACTCACAATTTAAAGTAAAATCCATCAGAAGGTTGTCCAGAAAAAAAAAAAAAAATCGGACACACACAAAAAACCTGCTTTGTGAAAAAGAGCAGTGAATACTTAGAAAAAAAAAAGTGCATTTCAAATATCTTTAACATTTACCTCTCTCATTCAGTCATAATTAGGCTGCACGACTGAATTATGAACTGGTAAACGACAAACTGATCACAGAACATGTTTGTAAAGCTTTAAATGTTAACTGTTAAAAAGCAATGTTATCAGCTTTTACGACTAAACATTTGCAAACAACATTGTACTGGAGAATCTGCACAAATGAAAGTCTTAGGGGCCGTTCACATATCGCGCCTAAAAACGCGTGGAAAACGCTAGGTGCACCGCTTTCTCCTCCTTTCCAAAGCGCTCGGGCAGAAGCGCCCCTGAGGCGTCTGCCTTTGCTAAGCAACCATGACGTGCTCTCTCCTTGAAGACGCGGAAATTTCAGCAAAGGATAAATGGATTTGCAGCTCAAAAATCGCTTGCAGTAGCTCTGCTACTAAATTTATTTCAAAATGGAAATCCATATACAGCTATGATCAGCTGTTCCTTCATCTTGGCTGAGCTTTAAACGTTGTTACGGGAAAGGATGAAGCTGATTATTTAGTTCTTGTCACATGACCCGCGGTGCGCTTGCCGCATTCTGAAAAGTTGAAATGTTTTTAACTCGATGCTGGAAAAACGGGCGCGTCGCTTCCATTATGAGCGCGCATACTGCGCGCCTACATTGGAAATAACGAACATGAGCGTGCAAAAGACGCGATATGTGAACGGCCCCTTAAACAGTTCAGTAGTGCAGAGTTTACAGGTTAATCTTCTTTTTTGAAGGCTCAAAGTAAAGTACTCCCACATCCCGCTGAATGCTGCAGAGACGCTGTTTCGGGAAGCACGTGACATTAAACGAGGCCAGCTATTGGCTATTCGCTAATTCTCCTGCTGTACTGGCTGAGTAAATCCTCCGGTGGCTCATTACTGCCACACTTTGGTCACCGCAGATTTGAAATATGCCCGAAATGAGCCGCTTACGGCTAATAAGTTATTTAGCAACGAATCGATGACTAAATTAGTTGACAACCATTTTAATAATCGATTTTAATCAATTAAATCGATCCGTTGTTTGAGCTCTAGTCACATTAACAAAACAATGCATCAAATCTTTCTGAACTTTTATTTCAGGAGCATACACTTACACCGTGCATATTTTAAAGTACCTCTGACCATTAAACTTTTAAGTACCAAAACACTGAACTTGCAAATGAATATAACAGTCAAATGTTCAAGAAAATTTGAAGAAAAAATACTTTCTGAAATAAAGTGCTATGTTTCTTGCTATGCATACCATTTTAGTCATGTTTTCCTGGCAGTGTGTAAAGTCCAAAGTGCTTCCACACTTGGGATTTAAAACGTGAAGGTGCAGAAAGAGTTCTTGCAGAGGTTCTGAGCTGAGCATGCAGTTGTGTGAAGTTATCAAAGCACTGCAAAAGCTACAGAGAGCAGACGGCTCCGCATGCTTGCGAATCGCTCTCGCGGTACTTTGATGTAACACAGTACACCAATCGGTCTGCGCGGTGCTGCTACAAGTCAAACACACCTACACATTTTACCCTCAGTTGGAATAAAAGCGGTAACTTCTCCCCACCACCTCTTAGGAAAAGTAAAATAATTAAATAAATCTATTCTGCGATAAACTAATCAATTTGTGAGTCATTTTAAAAAGAATCTTATTTTTTCTCCCACCTCTAAAGTTAATCATAAAGCAATCATATCTCTTCAAAAGACTTGGATTGAACAGCTTGATTCATATGGACAAACTTTTTGAAACTTAATATTTGTGCTCACATGGAGAGACAGAAATCTCTAGGGTTTCACTAAAAAAATCTCAATTTAAGTTTCAAAGGTAAACTAAAGTCTTACATTTTAAAGCATTACGGGGTCAGATTTTCTATTTCTTGGGCGAACGTCATAAATTTCTCATCTAAGTATTAGCTTGATTAAAGTAGGACAAAACAACAAACTACTCTAAAGAAAAAGTAGTCTAGAGTAGTCAACAAACTACTCTAGTTGTTTTGGACACAGCTTGCCAAATAAGAAAACAGAAAACTTGTGGGTGTACAAGACATCTTTGAAAGGCCTGTGATAAAAAAGCTATTAGCTGTAATCACATTTCAGAATCACTGAACACAAACAGACCTAGATTATCAAATCACTGCTAGCTGGACCACTGTGACTGAAGCAAATAAAATAAGGAAAAAATAAGCTTTGTCTTCAAACACCAGCAAATTACACAGGACATAGTTCTGGGAAGTGTTTTTCTGAGAGAAGAAAAGGCAAAGGTTGGTATGAAAGCATTTCACAGCTGGTGTCATTTCTAATGTATTGATACCTGCATCATTGGTGGGTGTTTTCTGAGGCGACGGGCTGATGAAGCCTTATCAATCACACATTTCACTCTCTGTGTCAGCTGATGATCACAGAATCAATGCCTCCAGGTGTGTTAAAACGTTTGGTGTCACTCTAGAAGACGAGTGGGTCTCAGTCTCAGACCTCAGGCTCATTCAACGTTTGTCTGATACATATAACATTAGCAAGCACTTTTCAAAATCACAAGTTCTGATTTGATTGGCTGGCTTTATGCAAAGTCTCCATCTGGCCCACAACACTACAAAGCTAAGGTTAATACTTTGGTTAATATTCCTCAATGGTCATCAAAACAGCTTGATAAATGAGACCATTTAGGTTTTTTGAAGTAAAAAAAAAAAAAAGGTGAATGGATTTATCATGTAGGGTGGTTGTGTGCTAAAACACATATGCAAACACCATGTACAAAGTCAATTTTGCATCTAATGTCCCTTTTAAAAATAACGAGTTACACATTCTTTGAATTAAATTTAATCAAATTCAAATTTAAAATGCATTTCAGAATCCTGTTTGCTACCTCAGTGAAACTGAATTTAAAAGCCATTCTGAATGGTGTGCAACTATGGTAGTTGGATGCTTTAAATATCAGTTAAACAAAGGTTTCCTGTCTCATTGGGAGATTCTTGGTTGGAATAGGCCTAGTTTTCTTCCTATACTCAGCATTCACATGTTGTTTCCTCTATTTATCAGGTCATCTTGCAAGTCTTTGGTAGTAAACTCGAGGGTTTTCTCAGTTGCTCTGATCAAACATTTTTTTCCCTCTTGATGACAATGTGCCCCCCCACCCCCCCTACACCCTCAAAGGTTTTCTGGTACAACACATTTTAAACATAACTTTGTGTCGTCCTGTAGCCATAGACTCTCCAATGTCTTCCATTGCTTTTATCTTTGGTGAGAGCTTGTTCATACTTGGCACTCAAATTGTACATATTACAGTTGTACAATTTCAACTGTAATCGACTGTTGTTTCAATACTAGTAAATGATATACAGCGGTGACCAAAATTGATCAAACACTAGTATTTTCAGCAGCTAAAAAAATGGTTTTAAGTAAGTTTTTTCTATTTTTTGCTGTGGTGCGTCTGTAGGAAATATCAGTTTACATTTCCAAACATTCATTAAGCCATTAATTGTAATAATCCAGGGAGATTTTTGTTTGCTGCACACAGAGATCTGACCATCTTCAGTCTGTTTGGAATAACATGAAGAAACAGAACAAACTGAGACAGACTCAATCCAGAAGAACTGTGGCAGCGGCTCCAAGACGCTTCAAGAGAACTACCTGCGAAACTCCCTGGAAAACTATCCGCAAGTGCACCGAGGGCAAAAACTGCTTTAAACACAAAGGATGCTCACACCAAATGTTGCTTTGATTTAGTTAATACAAGTCAATTGATCAAGAAAATCTATTTATGACAGTATCCTCATGTTTAAAGCATTTTTACACAAATACCTAAAACTTTCAAGAGTACTGTAGCTTTGCAGGTAGGTTTCTTTTCAGAAGAGAGATAGGATTGTTCCTCAAGGTAGATCTGATTGGGCTGCCTTAATTGATAATATAGACTGGAGAAGAGTGTGGTTGTTGCCTCATAAATATTTTCTTCCTGATAAGACAAAAGAAGTTCACTAAGATATTGCATAAAATATATCCTGTTTACTCAACTGTATCTAAATAGGTTGATATTCCTAGCACCTGCACATTTTGTGGCAACGAAGATGAAACATGAATACATTTAGTATTTTCTTGTGAATTTTGGTTTGCACTAGTTTTCCCATTTAAACAAACCCCTATCTTTGTGCAATCTTTTAACTTGAAAGATACTATTTATTATTACTCTGACTCTGCCAACAATTTCACATTTTCTGATTGAGGTTGACTCACTGCTCACATCTTTTTGCTTGACTAGCAATAAAAAAAATATTTAAAAAAAATCAGGTCTTTGGAACTATATGAAAAATTAATTTCTATTGACTCTGAATAAGTTTAGATGATTGTGAACTGCTCCGAAACCATGAGTCTGTAGAACATGCAGCAGCACCACATTTGACATTATGCAGCACTCATATTTATTTCATGCAATCATAGCCTTTTGGAGTTAAATAATCACATTAAGATGTATCATGATTCCTGGTTTTCCATCCACAAATTTAAGACTTCCTAAAATGATAATTAAGGTGTTTGTTATAGCATTTAAGATATTTAAGAGTTAAGACCCTAAATCAGATCTATCTGAATTTTGTAGACTTTTTAAGGGCCTGTGGGGACTTTCGCACACATGCTTCTAAATACATTTTACAGTTCGCACACATCTATATTTAGTTGCAAATGCAAGTGAAACGCTTTCACTGTCAAGCCTTGCATTTAACAAGCACTCTTGGTCACCTTGTACTTTTTTCCCCCACTTCAATCACAACTGCACGTTCAATAATCATGTTCCTCTGTTCCACATCCAGGGTCACTTCACTGCTTGACTAATGCAACACCCTTCTCACCAGCACTGTGTCTGAACTTATCTCCCATACGTTCCCCTGATTGCTTGTTTTAAACGTATGGAAATACTCTCATGTCTCTTAGGTGTTTGCAATGCACTGACTAATGGTCTGGATAATATTCAATTTATAACACTGCTCCTGCCATTCGTTGCTCTCAGGAATGACAACAGACCCTCATTAGGCACCATAATCAGCCCCTTTCCACATAAAGGACTCCTGTAGGTTTAGGCTGAGCTCCTTCACCATCTTGATCTTCTGTGGTGGAACTAACTACAGTAAGAATGCTTCTGGTACTTGCCTTACTTGAAAGGCTACCACAATCTTTCTTTCAAATTTTTTTAAGCACAAAAAGAAGAAAATATACCTACTTTTTAATGTGGCACAGAAGCAACATAAATTAAATTAAAATTAAATTAAAAAATTAAATTTATGCATTTAGCAGACGCTTTTATCCAAAGCAACTTACAGTGCATTCAGGATATCAATTTTTACCTATCATGTGTTCCCGGGAAATCGAACCCGCAACCTTGCGCTTGATAAGCCAATGCTCTACCAATTGAGCTACAGGAACACATAAATGTACGCTATCATTTAAAACTTTGTGGGTTGATGATAAATATATATGTGTATATAAATACACACACACAGTGGTGGCCAAAATAGTTTGAACACCACACAGATCTGAGAATATTGACCTTTTTCCCTCCAAAACGTAAGATTTAATTTCATAATGTTCATGAAACATGCAGATGTTTGTTCTGTTTGTAATATTTGTTACATTTTTTTGTAATATTTCCAATATTTCAATAATACAATATTTCACAAAAGTGCTGACTTTACTGTAGTTGTGATCAAATAAATGCAGTTTTGGTCAAAATAAGAGACTTCAAAAACCATTTAAAAATCTTACTGACCCCAAACCTTTAAACGTTTGTGTACATTTGAGCCAATGTATAAAACATTAAGCTCCTGTTCTCACTCTTGGATTAATCTGAAAGCATGTGACAGATCCATCATATCAAATATAGCCTAAACCATTTGCAGTCAATCACAAAAACAGTTACAATAGGGGCTGCTCTAAAAAGTTAAAGCAATGCTGCTCTAAAACTGTTGAGACGAGTATAAATCTGTAAGTCTATTATTTGCACTGGTATTGTATCATACAATTATCATCATCCATAATTATGCACTGCTGCCCTATATGGCCCTGTAATGTAATACATCCTACAGCTGCAAAAACGGCGCTCTGTTCTTGACAACTTAAGTGCTGTGTCTGGAGTGGGTGGGATTATGGAGTCATTTATATAAAACCATGTTTAATTATATGAAAGTGAATATATTTGGAGGAAACATGCATATGGATACAGACCTTTAACACCCAGCCTTTGTTATTCCAGGTACTACAATTGCATTTTCAAACGTTTAAAAGTGACAAAAAATTGTGCATACTGACGGCAAATGCAAAAAAAACTGATTCTGTTTGATTTTTGTTGCCATGAGGACAAAGGCAGCACATAGCTTTGCTACTAGCAATCTTTCATTCGAAACAAAGTTACTTTACGTCCCTCGGCTTTAACTTTTAGCATTTGTGGAAGACTATTTAGGAGAAGAAGCAGAGATATAGGGCAGCAGACAGAGAGAAGACGTTGGTCTAATTTCTCAACTTGTTAGCACTTAACGTGGTGCTAGCAGTGGTGAGGCGTGTCCCAAAGAGAGCTGAGGTGTGAAATGTGCAATGAAGCTGATAACATGGTGCTAGAACTGCAATCAAACACACACATTCTCTGAGAACGATCTCACAATAACAAACAGACCGGCTCACTTCTGCTCGCATCACAGTAGCACTGACACAAAACAATGTGACTAAGTTCACAATCACACACACATCTTAACGTGAACTCAAGTTGTCAGTTAACAACAGAACAGTCAATTCTGCGATAGAATAATTGTAATAATAAATGCAGTCTGAAACTGTTGTTGGCAAACCACTTGATGGTTTAACATAGGACTAGGCGATATGTTGATACTATCGATATCTATAATTACCATGATAAATTTCAAATCTTTATCTCTTTCCAGTTTAAAGGCAGTTCTAATGAGATTATTGTTTCAAATCATGAAACAGGTTTGTGTTGCCTGACTTTGATGACGTGGGCTATTCATATCAAATTTGATTATATTATTAAATGTGGAAATGTATTAAATATTTTAAAGGAGTATTTTAGTGATTAAGCTATAGTGTTTGTGCATTTATACTAAATGTATTTAGACTACTGTTTTCCATACAAATACCTAGAGACCAGAAAGATATAGTTTTAACAGAATTGAGGTGCTGTAATATGTAACACACAAACATTATTTTTTCCACTCTATGTCATAATAACGAGATGTTATGTCGCTTTAACAAGATGTTTTCTCGTTAAAATGACATCTTTTCTCATAATAACGAGATGTTATGTCATAATAACGATATACTTATCTCGTTAAAGCGTCATCTTTTCTCGATAAAGCCACATTTTTATCGTAATAACAACATGTCATAAAACGATATGTTTTCCTGTTATTATGGATATATGGTACATTAAGTGACTGACTGTCGCCACAGTCTGACAAACGAGGATCTGCACGCAACTGAAATTATTGAAATACACTGTTTTAAATGTATTTTAATCTAATGGTTTTATTTGTAGTGGCATGTATATTAGGATTAATCAATATTTATTTCCATGTCTCTTTGTAGACCATTTTTCCTAAAGTATCTGCAAGATCCCTTTTTACAAGTGTGATGCCTTGGGTAAACTCCACACTAAATTGAAACAGCAATGCGCATCAGATCTCATCAGGAAGCAGCGGAAACCACGAACACATTTCTAAAGCACCCAAACTGCCAATCCTCTGGTCACATCAAACAACTCAACTGATACAATCAGACAAGAGTATGCAGCAGTTGTTGTTTGGAGAATGACTGCCATGATGTGTGGAAGCGTGTATATCTGACAAAATCTTTGCCCCCCACTGAGAAAACATCAACAATAACATATTGCCTCAGACATATCTCTTCCCCCCACATGGCACGAGGACATTAAGCCAAAGAAATAACCATTTAAGACTGCAGGCCAATAAATAGTTGAACGTTTAACATTCTGCCTCATCTGATACAGGGCTTAACATTTGAGCTGTTGAGTTGTGGTCTAAGGCCACATTCCCATCAAACATTGCAAGCTGCTAGACAAGATAGTAGGGAGTCTGGATGAAAAAAGGTCATGTAGGCCACGTGCACGTCATGATCTCGCAGTCCTAAAATGCTTCTTGGCAAACCACATTGTGATTTCGGGACTGTGGTTCACTGGTGACATTTCAATGTCGGGTTTCGCAACACAATATGATAACTGCCAGGGAGCCAATTAGGGATTTCTTTTTTTCTTCATCCAAAGCTTTCAGAACACTGAAGAATGCCAAAGACATTTAGGCTGCAGAGCTAATAGAAGCAGGATGACATTTGAAAACATGTTTTCTCCCCACCTCAAAATTCACAGCACTCAGGCTTGCGTGCATTTCTTTCCCTTTAATGGTGATGTTTCAAGAACAAACCAACCTGCAATGGCCGCATTAACTCAGAATAACACAAAGAGATTATATATACACAGTACTTCTGTGCGTTTTTTAAAGCATTCAAGCAAGACGCTAAAGATGACTACAATCTATACTCAGGTGTTCTGTGTGTACAGCGACATACCTGCGCTTGTACAGACAAATACATACAAAAGGTATGTAAAAATAAAAATAAAAATACATACCCGTCTTTATTCATCTGCTTTCCAAGTGAAAGTGACTGCAGCTTTAAAATGCATCTCTTTCATTACGTCATCAATCATGAACATGTCTTTTTATCGGTGGCAGTGGAGGACCATTACCATGCAGTACCATTGCTATTGGCAAAGTATGTTCAGCAAGGATTTCAAGAGGTGGAAAAAAGTTGAAAAGTTTTAACACAACAAATCTCAGTTAAAAGGTCGTCATCACTGCGAAGCTGTAGGCCACTAAAAGAATATGAAGCGGCAGCGGCAGCGGCTACTAGCCCTAAGCCGAAGTTAAATAAATCCCAGTTTCCAGACCTTGCCTCACTTGCACAAAAATACCTGTCAACCCCTCGCCCTACTACAGACAGTGAACATTTATTTCCTGCTGCTGCAAATGTTATGGATGAAAAAAACAAATGCAGAATTGGGTGTGAGAAGTCAGAGATGCTTCTGTTTGTCAAGAATCTCCCACTAATGCCCTCACATAAAAAAAATAGAAAAGACAAATACACATTAAACAGAGACAAGTGAAAAGATATCTACTTTGGAGGAGGGTAAGACATGTTGAGTAGTGCAAACTGGAAATCACTTTAAGTTTATTACTTATTTTATGTTAAACTATATAATTTCAGGGAAATCTCTGTGCCCTATAAACTTTTGAGGATGCACTTTTGTTTTTTCGATGTTGACAAATGTCAATACATTTTATTTATTATGTATTTACAAACATGACTTTTTAAGTCAATATACCTTCCTCTTCCTCATGCACTATTTGAACAAGGTTGAATAGATGCATTTCTTTGTTATACATAAAATACTTGAATATAAATTTGTTTTAATAAGATGTTAACGGCAGGTAAACAATAGTTCTTTCATAGTTCTGTTAAACTCTTTCTGTTACTAAGTATTATAGTGCCTTACACAACAAATAAACACACGTGAAGAGTCAGGACTGATGTTTAATATTATAGTTAGGCCAGAACTACTAAAATATCAGTTTAATCAGCACTTCTTAGATTTTTCTATTCTTGTGTGTGCACAAACTGTAGAATATATGAAAATTATTATATAAAAATATGAACTAATTGGTTATCGGTATTTGTATCGGTATCAACCATGAGAAGGACTTAATTATCGGTTATCGGTTAAACTTTTTCAATATCATGCATCCCTACCCATCTTGGTGAGTTACTTTGTAGTTTTAACAATTATTAATCTATATTTAATTATACAGTGTAGTACCAAGCAGCAACATTCTGATCTGAAAAATGAAGCCTACCCGGAAGTGCGAAAAACTGCAATACATCGAAAATCCACCAGGGGAAGGTCCCAAAAGGGAGCAAATGTCCATAGCCCCCATGTTAAAATGTCCGTTTTCACAGCATAAATTCATGTTTTTACAAGTTGGTCCCATGGACTTTTATTGTATTTTTCGATAGCTTCCGAGTGCCTGACAACTGTGAGGGGGGGTGATTTTTTTTCTAACTCGTTAGTTTAGATCGTATTTAGATATAAAATATATGACTATAAGGGTGTGGTTAACTTTGAGTGACAGCTTGATTGACAGCTGACAAGGCAGCGCCACGGAGAATGACAACAAGAAGCGCCATTTTTTAATACAGTTGACATATAATACTACTGTTTCTGTATCATGAAATGTAGTTTTAAGAGGTTTTCAGGCAAGAATGTAGTTGTTTAAAGCTCAAATCTGTGGTTTATTTAAAGATTTATGAAAATTGTATCCAGTTGATCCAGCGATGACCGGGCGCTCGGCGTTCATGTACCCCGCCTGAAGCAGTCTTTCCTCGGCTAGACCTTCTAAAGATTGCCGCCAATGCCGCAGACTCTGGCGTCTCTGTAGTGGTTAAACATGAGATATAATTCATCTTGTGTATATCTAATGGGCGATTTTTGGTCTCGTAATTCTATAATTTTTTCCCTGGGCAATCGTTTTGGCTGATCTCATGATCTATGATTGCCTGGTTCAAGGAAAATAAATAAAAGGTAAACAAACCAAATATAAATGAGAGCACAATATTTATAAATCTCAACAGCTGAGGGGAAGCTTCATAACTTTATAAGCTATTTAACTTTACCGATGTATGGTTAGACTAGAGCGCTGACTTTCTATGTTTAACTGAATTGTTTGCTTTATTTGTATAGCTTCTTATACCTTTTACTTATACTTTTATAATGGCTAATATTGATAAAACGGAAATTTAACAAAAAGAGACTGGGTTGAGTTTTGTCATTTTAAATTTTAATACAACGAAGATGATCTGTAATGTTGTTTACTGCAAAATCTGTTGTTTAGTACAAATGCACATATAGCCTGGACCATAAAATGTTTAATATTTTTATATTTTATTTAAAATGAAAAGAGGCAGGTTTGTGTTTTATATTTTGTTTTTTCATAAATAGGCAAACGTTATGTGTAGTTGAATATAATCAATATGCGTTGCCTGAACCACATTTGTGTGGCTATAATGTTTAAGATTTCTTTTAATGAAAACGAAAATAGTTAGTATGGTGTTTTATAACATATTTCGTTGCCTAAAATATACACAGAGATAACCGAATTTGCAGAGCAAGCTGAGTGAAGCGCGCTGCGTCAGAAGGTGGGCGGGGTTAGGATTTCCCAAGATTTTCCAAGATGGCGCAGCCCATACCCCCCATAAACGGCTTCATACCCGTTCTTCAGAAAGTCTATGGGTGACGTCACAGACGCTTTGTCCATATTTTTTACAGTCTATGTGTAGTACAGATGCACCTACAGGTTGACTGGAGGTTTTTGTTTTATTTCAACTGATTTCTGAACTGGGGATTTATATGGATGTATCTCTGGGGAACTGTCTTCAAAAACGTTTACATGGCATTTTCTTGCCTCTATAATGCATTTAAACGTTGTTAAGTGCTGCACTGCTTTGTTTACAGCTGCAACCAAGGAAACACTATATTATTGCTGTTTTCATAAGTGCCATCTGCTGGCAAAGTCTGATTTTGCATTTCATTCGTATTTTTGTCCTATATATTCAGTTGTGCTATTGTTTTTTTTAAAATTATTATCTGAACTTTATATTTGTTTGACTAGTAGCTTTTGCTTTGGTTTCAAAATTGGAATCGTTTGGTGAAGTTTGGTGAAATTTAACCTTATTTATTAGAATAAAACATTATTAGGGTCAAAACAATGATAACATCATCTATGTAAGAGAAAATATTGGCAGGGCAATTAACAATTTGAACCCCAGGCCCTTAGAAAACATCCATAGCATTGAGCCCTGGTTGCTCACTAATTTATTTAAAACAATAGATCAGTCGGCATGCCAATGTTGATGTGAATAGTTTCATGGGAAATGGGAAGCCACCGTTTCAAGTCTAAATCTCTGTGTCAAGACAGCAGGGACTGGTTGGTAAAATAAGCTACACTGAAGCAAACTAAATGAATCCAACAAAAAGCCTATGCATTTAACTGGAAACCATTTGACCTTCATGTATTCTTTAGTCCAGCAGACCACAGTTCACTCAGACCCACAATTCTTGTGAACTTTACATTCAGACACGGAAAATGTCACATTAGCACAAAGTGCTCCAGGTGCACTCACGAACAAAAACCTTGGTCAATCGAATACAGACAGCACATGATGTATAAGAGGAGTCATATTTACAAAAACAATTCATCATTCGTTCATTTTACGTTTAAATTAGACTTAGACTAAATCTCCTACTTTTATAGCAATAATTAATAAGCAATAATTTCTGAAAAGAGCATCACAACATGGAGGACTGTCTGTAGCTTGTATGTGTAGAAGTGAAAATATTTTTTTTTTAAATGAAAATTTTCATTAACAGATGCTGACATTTGAAACACACTACCTGAGAAGTTACCACTGTTACCTAGTGATTAGTTACTACCCAGGTTACCACCCATCATAAAAGCAGTCCAATATTATTTGTACTGTTTTTTAAGTCGTATGAAGCAACACAACAGCTGTGACAAACAGTCAAAATATTAATCATTTGGGGTTTTTTTTGTTTGTTTTTTTATTACAATAGGCTGTCGTATGAAAAAGAGCATGTTCCATGGAACAAAGTCATGAGTTTGGCTGAGCAAATGATGACAGAATCTTTATTCTTTTTTGGTGACATACTGCTTTAGCTAAAGACACAAAAATTTTAATCTACTGAAGCAGAATATGATGCATGAGTAGTTACCATTGCTCATGGAGGATTCTTAGCACCAACAAATGAGATCACTGCTGACCTCCTACACATAATATGTATGTAACACTTAACATAATTAACCTGGCTTGACTCTGCTTGAGTGGAAGTCACCCCTGTTTATTTGCACACCTACCGGAGACAAGTCATGACTATTAGAGAAAGTGAAAAACAACTGAGGATGATTTCGCCAGTACAAAACCATTTAAACCTTCTCTGAATCATTTTGGGAGTAACAATTAACATTCACTTTAACCCGGGTTAACATATTCTTCACATTCAAAGAGCCTGTGAGTGACAGAAATATATTTAGGAATGGAACAAAGGAAAACATTAGTTTTCAAATAGCAATTTACTTTCATTCAACCTCAGCTCTCTCATTTATTAAAAGCCGGCTACAGCTCTCTCCACTAGGGATGGGACGGTATGAAAATTTAATATCACGATTATAGTGACTAAAATTATCACGATTATCAATATTATCATGGTTTTGTTGAAACGAGATGAAAGTGTTCAAAAATAGTTGATGCTCACACTGAAAACATTTCAGCAAGTTTTATATTTAATAATCAACAAACAACTAATAAAACAAGCAACTCTATGCACTTAATTTAAAGAAAGATTAAATTCTGTGGCATTTCCTTCCTTACAATGAAAAGTGTAGAAGCATAGAAAAGCATAGAAAAGTCACTGACTTTCGCCATTCCTTCTCGAAAAAAAACAAAAAAAAACATTGTGCGCTGCGCTTGCGTCAGACTGTTGCTGGCTGGACATGATTTAATAGTGAGTTATTAAAACCGCGATAATCAAACACGGTTTTAATGATAATTCATTTTTAAACGATATTACTAACCTTCAGCACATTTTATCACGGTTATCAATAAAACCGGTTATCGTCCCATCCCTACTCTCCACACACTAAATATAGAAACTATTCTATTTCCATTCAGCGGGTTTGGTGAACAAAGGACTAAGCCCCTCGATATCCCAATTTGCAAAGTCCCAGAATAGTAACGCTGTAGTTTCGTGCACCTCAGTGGCGATGTCATATTTGGTGAGTGAGGGGGGCTATTCAACAAAACCCCTGTTAGGCTGCTAGAACAATGGGGCACAAATTGAATGGTGGCAAATGGTACCCATAAGTAACTAAGGAAGAGAAAATTAGCTTGGGAACGGATACAGAACAGGTTTTACATCTGCAGCCTCATGTGAATGACATTTTAAAGGATCTCTATGTCAGGAAATTTTACTGAAAGGGATTTACGGTCTAAATAAAGTCCCTAAATAGAAAGTTACTATAAAGCTGGAGCTTGTTGATGCTTGATGTTCCCAATCATTTTGATATTAGATGCCATGTCTGTCACCACGGATACCTCTTGTAAACATACAAATCTCACTTCACCATAAAACATGACCTTTTAAGTTAACGGCATGCATTATTTTTGTGTAAAGCCACCGTGCATGACTGAGAAATATATTACACACCATTCTTCTAAAGTCTGGAAGATTTAATGTTTCTGAAATCAATATTTTATTTCTCACAGTGGGTTTTTTTATTTGATCAAATAATCAGTAAATACAATAATATTGTGAAATATTGAATATTTGTGAAATTGTGAAATATTTGAATATCCTTCGATCAAAGCTGAATTTTCAGCATCATTACTCCAGTCTTCGGTGTCACATGATCCTTCAGAAATCATTATAGCGTGCAGTATAAAAGCTTAATTTCCTTTTCTAAAATAAATGAACATTATCTTGGCATGCTGTTGAGCTCTTGAGTCAAACATTGTTTATGCCTGACATATTGGTTGTGGCATGCAGCACAGCAGACTGTATGAGCCCTGAGAGGTGTTTATACTCTGTGTTCACCCTGGCACGACTCTCCGAAGTGACAAGCAGAGGGTGGAGAAAATATCAGCTGAACCAGCAAGATGCAGTACTGAAAAGTAGTAGTTTGCCAAACTTTACCCTAACAAGGAACAATATTCATTTAAATAAGTCTTTAAAAATAAGTACAATTACATAATTTTCTACCAAAAGTACAATTAAAAGTCCAGATGTTTGCACAAAAGGTAAGCGGAAACATTTACAACTGTGCAAGAGGCAATATCAAAGCATATATTTGAAAATGTGCCTATGAGTGCCGCTGTGTTGAAGCCACTGGTTAGACGTGACTCAGTTTCATCCATATGTGTGAGCATGAAGGTGAACAGAAAAAAATTAAAGCTATCTGACCTGGGAAGCACAACACGGTTGTTATGAACACCATCAGCAGGGACAGGATTTCTGAGATGGACTGCTGAGATGTTATAGCTGCTAAGCGGAGAACTGAGACAGGCTGACAAACGAGAAAGAAGTCAAAGAAGCTCTGAAGCGGTGTTTCTAGGTTAGTGATTTTAAGAGGGAGCCATGAGGCACATCTTTCTCTTTCACACTTCAGAGAAAAAGTGGAAAAAAGACAAGAAAAGTTGTTCCATATACAACCTGATGCAGCACTTTGAGCTATTAAAGTGTAGCTGACGGATGTTTCATTTAATGTTCTTTTAAAGCTGGGATAGATGAAATAATCCATGCAGGGTTAATTTCAAGCACACCTTTTTTAATCACACACCCACGACTAGCCCTAATCGAGATATATATATATCGAATATCATAAAAATTTTGACAAAAATTTGACAATGTCGAGATATTTTTTTTCAATATATCGCCCAGCCCTACCCCATGACCAAGTTTATTTAAAGATAAGATAAAACCATTAATAAAGCAAAACCAGTCAGCATGATGATGACCTCAAATGAAGAGCAAGGTCAGAAGAGGAAGGCTGCATGGAAATATGCTCATAAATAATCAAAGCAGTGTAAGTGCAAAGACTCATATCACACAGTAATAACACTGTCCCAACACGCCAACAGAAAGATAGTGCCCAGTACACCCATTACCGTTCTTCATGTGAAAACGCTTCTCTTCATGACTTCTCACTTTAAAAGCAATAATTCATCCAAAAATTAAATGATCGTCATTTTGTGATCATTTACTCACCCTGTTGTTCCAGACCTGCATGAATCTCTTTCTTCTGCTGAACTCAAAATAAGATTGTTGGTATTCAAAGGGTTGACAGTAGCCACTGACTTCCATATTTCTTCCAAACTGTGGAAGTCAATGGGGACCAGCAACTGTTTGGTTACCAACATTAATAAAGGGTTCGTTCACCCCCCCAAAAAAAATCTTTCATCAATAACTCACTTTTTAGGTCGTTCCAAACCCAAGACCCATTCATTCCAAAAACCCATTCATTCCTATTCCTAAGATATTTTAATGAAATCCTACAGCTTTCTGACCCTGCATGAACAGTGATGCAACTGCCATGTTCAAGGCTTAGAAAGGTAGTAAGGACATCATTACAATAGTCCATGTGAAATTAGGGTTGTGACGGTGAGAACATTTTCCTAAATAAGAAATAACAATGCTGAATAAAGTCAATGACATCATTTTAATATTTGGGTGAACTAATCCTTTAATCTATGTTTTGCAGATGAACAAAGGTCTTGCAGATTTGGAACGACATGAGGGTGAGTTATTAATGACCAAATATTTGGGGGGGGGGGGTGTAGTATCCCTTTAAATGTCTTCTATTACATTCCACAGAAGGAAGAAACTCACACATGTTTGGAACAACATGAGGGTGAATAAACAGCAAAGCACTAAATAGTGAAGCTAGTGCTCAATTCCTAATATCTTTAATTCCACCAACTTCCTGTTTGGTAAATACATCTTTATCAGGCAGGGACTTCATTTTAATTTTCAGCAATTTAATTTGCACTTTGCTATGATCACATTAATTTGCTTCTTACATGTCCTCTTCAAACAGTCTCTGCATTAATATTCAACTGGTCCTGATCTCAGAGGGTGATTAACATTGGCTCATCGTCAGGGAATGACTTCAGGATATTTGTTCAGGATTTTTAATTAGCTTTTGTGAATCTTAAAAGCTTTGTGTGGGGGGAGGAGTGTAAAGGTGACTCAGTCATGAATGAAATATGTAACGCCATGGTAAACAATTCAGAACATGAACTATCAACACAAATGTCAACACCCAAAGTAAAAAAAATTAAAATAGGACCACCTAAATCTGACTTTAAAGGGGACATCAGATGCCCATTTTCCAAAAGTTGGTATGATTCTCTAAGGTCTCGATGAAATGTCTGCAACATATTTTAGTTAAAAATTTCTCAATGGTAGTTCAGAACAACGTCATTTTTACCTTGTCAAAACAGCTCTGTACACAGCGACCCGTTTCGGTGCATGGCTTTTGAAATGCTAATGAGCTCTGCTGACCCCGCCCCTCTCTTCCAATGGAAGAGGAAAGTCAATTAGCAGAGAACCACAAGAAGTAGAAAATGTGGGACTTACTTCTGACTTCATACTTTTTATAACTAGTAAAACTAACGTATATAAACATCTGAAGTCTATGCAATGTCCTCATTTAACTAAGTGTGTGTGTTTAACCTCTTTGTCCATGCTGTCCAGGTCTTCTTTGCAGAGTGTGTAGAGCGGCATGGTTTCAGACATGCTGGGCTGTCGTTTCCTGCGGGAAGGTCCTGGCTGCTCATCATTGGGGCTCGATCCTGCAGCCTGATCCATCTGCTGAGACCCCTGAGCTGACCTGAACAAACACAGAAACAATCAATCGGTCTACATGCACACTCCAGATCAGCAGCTGATCTAATCGGTCACCGGCAATCAGTTCGTAGCAGTGAATGAAGATGTATCCTATCGATCACAAGTGCAGCATGGAGTACCTCAAGGCTCAGTACTAGGGCCGCTACTCTTCACACTTTATATGTTACCCTTGGGAGATATCATCAGGAAACATGGTGTTAGCTTTCACTGTTATGCTGATGATACTCAGCTCTATATTTCTTCGCAGCCCGGTGAAACACACCAATTTGAAAAACTAATGGATTGTATAGTCGATATAAAAAACTGGATGACGAGTAATTTCTTACTGCTAAATTCTGAAAAAAACAGAGGTGTTAATTTTAGGACCTAAAAACTCCGCTTGTAATAACCTAGAACACTGTCTAAGACTTGATGGTTGCTCTGTCAATTCTTCGTCATCAGTTAGGAACCTAGGTGTGCTATTTGATCGCAATCTTTCCTTAGAAAGCCACGTTTCTAGCATTTGTAAAACTGCATTTTTCCATCTCAAAAATATATCTAAATTACGGCCTATGCTCTCAATGTCAAATGCAGAAATGTTAATACATGCATTTATGACCTCAAGGTTAGATTATTGTAATGCTTTATTGGGTGGTTGTTCTGCACGCTTAGTAAACAAACTACAGCTAGTCCAAAATGCAGCAGCAAGAGTTCTTACTAGAACCAGGAAGTATGACCATATTAGCCCGGTCCTGTCAACACTGCACTGGCTCCCTATCAAGCATCGTATAGATTTTAAAATATTGCTTACTACCTATAAAGCCCTGAATGGTTTAGCACCTCAGTATTTGAATGAGCTCCTTTTACATTTTAATCCTCTACGTCCGCTACGTTCTCAAAACTCAGGCAATTTGATAATACCTAGAATATCAAAATCAACTGCGGGCGGCAGATCCTTTTCCTATTTGGCGCCTAAACTCTGGAATAACCTACCTAACATTGTTCGGGAGGCAGACACACTCTTGCAGTTTAAATCTAGATTAAAGACCTATCTCTTTAACCTGGCATACACATAACATACTAATATGCTTTTATTATCCAAATCCGTAAAAGGATTTTTAGGCTGCATTAATTAGGTAAACCGGAACCAGAAACACTTCCCATAACACCCTATGTACTTGCTACATCATTAGAAGAATGGCATCTACGCTAATATTTGTCTATTTCTCTCTTGTTCCGAGGTCACCGTGGCCACCAGATCCAGTCTGTGTCCAGATCAGAGGGTCACTGCAGTCACCCGGATCCAGTACGTATCCAGACCAGATGCTGGATCAGCACCTAGAAAGGACCTCTACATCGATTAAAGACAGCAGAAACCAGGACAACTAGAGCCCCAGATACAGATCCCCTGTAAAGACCTTGTCTCAAAGGAGCACCAGGACAAGACCACAGGAAACAGATGATTCTTCTGCACAATCTGACTTTGCTGCAGCCTGGAATTGAACTACTGGTTTCGTCTGGTCAGAGGAGAACTGGCCCCCCAACGGAGCCTGGTTTCTCCCAAGGTTTTTTTCTCCATTCTGTCACCGATGGAGTTTCGGTTCCTTGCCGCTGTCGCCTCTGGCTTGCTTAGTTGGGGACACTTCATCTACAGCGATATCGTTGACTTGATTGCAAATAAATGCACAGAAACTATTTAACTGAACAGAGATGACATAACTGAATCCAATGATGAACTGCCTTTAACTATCATTTTTGCATTATTGACACTGTTTTCCTAATGAATGTTGTTCAGTTGCTTTGACGCAATGTATTTTGTTTAAAGCGCTATATAAATAAAGGTGACTTTGACTTTGACCGGCTGAAATATGTTTATCAAGCAAAACTGGCTGAGTTTGCTCTGACAGAACACCAAAGCAGGACAGGGGCTCCCCCGGTCTGAGCAATACCTAAAAAACCAATCGAGAGCAAATCAAACACACACACAAACACACAGCCCAAGCCTGTCCACAGAAGACAGCAAACATTCAATCACATCTCCACTTCTGTCAGAGGAGCCACAGCATGATCATTATGATAATTCAGCACAGGGAGATAGATGGTCAGTGCAGTCAGTGTCTAAACCAATTAACCTCACTACATGCGAGTCTTTCGGTTTCAAAAAAGTATTGAACAAGCATGTTTAATGCAAAGGCAGCATTATTTTTTTTTATCTGGGTCTGTTTTGACCTAAATAAATATATATATATATATATATATAAATAAAAGTATTTTTGAGACAAATCCTATTTAAAGACGTAATAAATAAAAATAAAAATAATTCTCCATAACATCATGTGTAAACTCTCAGTTGACACCTGGGGTAAAATGGATGCAAATGCAAAGATAGTCATTATCTTAAACATCTTTGAAAAGAAAATCGACAAATGTTCAGCACTAAGGTTAAGAACAAAGTTTGTTAAAGGTGAGGTCAGAGCAAGTTTAAACTTTGTTAAACATCAATTCACACAATCTCTCATATTGTTTCATTTTATACTAAGAGTAACAGAAGACTTCGATGCCAAATGCTGACTCGCAACACTCTGCAGAAGTGTCTTCTTGGAAAGGTCAACATGTCAGGTTAAACTCATCAGAAAATCATCACTAGCCAACCTACTGTCATTACACTGACAAAACACTGTCTGCGGTTGTAGGAAACAGCAAGACAGAAAGAAAAAAAAGCAGAATATCTTTGCTTTGAAATATCCAGTCAAATGTTTAACTAACTGCAATGGTTTCTGTAGAAACTGAATCCAAAATGTTAGGAGTGAAAGGTGTAAACTGGTCTGTAAAGCAAACAAACTTTGAAATCATAAAGGAGAAACCGAGGGAAGCTGGAGCTTAACGAACCATCTCTTCCTGCTGATATGAGAGAGCACGTGACTGGCACTAGGGCTGTAGCTATCGAATATTTTAGTAATCGAGTATTCTACCAAAAATTCCATCGATTAATCGAGTAATCGGATAAAATGTGTTTTTGCTTAATTATACTGACGCGATATTGAAAATCTAACGGGTAGGATAAAATGTCAGGACACCGGACTTTTATTTTGACGGGTTGACGTACCTTTACAGTTCTGTGTATGTGATGTGACGCTAGTTTTACTCAAATCAAACGGTCAAATGCTCATGAAGTGACTGTCAGAGCAGTTCTGGAGATGTTGTTCACGTGTTCACGTCCTTATTAAGTGAGACAGCAGACGCTGAAATCACCAGAGCGTCACGCGCTCTTCAGTGTGTGTTAATAAAGGAAGTCCCGCTTCTGCTCCATTCATTAACAGAGACACGCAGAACATGCAGGATTTATATTTAAATAGACGGTTCTGGCTTAATATTTACAGATATTAGTCCATGTCGTGATTTGATGTAAGTGCAATGACCTATTTTTGATTAATTCATTAAAAATTTGGCAAATTCCGTGCCATTCTGCGTTAAACTGTAAAATCCGTTTTTATGACTGGATTCTGCGATTCCCTCCGCGTTTTCTGCATCGCGGAAATCACAGTGCCCTAGTTGTGGTATGCCATCTCTATCTTGCAATGGACACACGCTATGACGTTCTCTTTACGTTTGCACATGCCCGCAAATCAAAACACTGCTGACTCCTTGCAGTATGCGATTTCGGGCGCAGCGCTTGTGTCTCCTTCTGCTTTGTGGGTGACGTAAACGTGTTGTGTCACATTAAAAAAATCACTGCGAAAGAACCTGACGTGAGATTTAAAATAAATTAAAAGAGGCTTCGAGGCAGACGAATAAGTCTGGCACTAGACAGCTGAGGATTCTGGGAGCTCTGCTGGAAAGAGCAACTTCAGAAAATCCAGGTGTGATGAGTCTTTAACCATTTACTGTCAGATTTCCAAGACAAACAGAATTTCAAAAGTCATAACATCATTGAGAAACTAAACAAGAGCAACTTCACAATTTCAAGCCTCAACTCCAGTTTTCAGCATTGTGGATATTTCCATTCTGGTTTAAATGATCAAGAGAAAATTTAGTTTCTTAAAGGGGTCATCGGATGTGTCATGCACTTTTAAGTTAAGTAGTTTGAACTGAAATGTGTGTTGGCAGTGTGTGTACACAACCACCCTATAATGATAAAGATCCACCCTGTGTTTTTTTTTTTTATCTCGTTAAATCATTCCCCTTGATCTTGGATCAGGGTCATGTCACAAATGTCAGTTATTAAACGCTCTGTCAACCACAGTCAGAATTCATACTGAATCCGATAATGTCCCGTTGCTGTGTTTTTAAAGGTGCAGGATGTAATACTGACAGCTAGTGGGTGTAAAGGTTACTACAGTCCAAAAAACACTGGAGAGAGTAGTGTCTCCCACCCCTCCTCCTTAGACATGAAACTAGTGGTCGACCGATATATCGGCCGATATTTTAAAATATTGGCAGATATGTTTTTCTGATCAGCCGATGTCTTCAAGGCAGGACTCTTATTTTGACGACGCTAAAAACGGCAGCGCCTGAGCTCACAGTGCTCATATTCTCTCTCTTGTTTACTGTAATTGTTAAAAGTTCTGTCTAATATGGATAGAAGTCTTTCTAATAATCTGATAGAACAGTTAAACAAAGGAATTGAAATATACAAAAAATATAATAACGATTGATTTTATATATATTATTAATTAAAAAAGCAAACATAATACTTTCTCGTTTGCCACCAGCATTAAGCAAATAAGCATTTACAGGTGCTGGTCATATAATTAGAATATCATCAAATAGTTGATTTCACTAATTTCATTTAAAAAGTTAAACTTGTACATTATATTCATTCATTACACACAGACTTATATATTTCAAATGTTTGTTTCTTTAAATTTTTATGATTATAACTGACAACTAAAGAAAATCTCAAATTCAGTATCTCAAAATTAGAATATTGTGAAAAGGTTCAACATTGAAGACACCTGGTGCCACACTCTAATCAGCTAATTAACTCAAAACACCTGCAAAGGCCTTTAAATGGTCTCTCAGTCTAGTTCTGAAGGCTACACAATCATGGGGAAGGCTGCTGACTTGACAGTTGTCCAAAAGACAACCAATGACATCTTGCACAAGGAGGGCAAGACACAAAAGGTCATTGCAAAAGAGGCTGGCTGTTCACAGATCTCTGTGTCCAAGCACATTAATAGAGAGGCGGAGGGAAGGAAAAGATGTGGTAGAAAAAAAAAAAAGTGTAAAAGCAATAGGGATAACCACACCCTGGAGAGGATTGTGAAACAAAACCCATTCAAAAATGTGGGGGAGATTCATAAAGAGTGGACTGCAGCTGGAGTCAGTGCTTCAAGAACCACTACGCACAGACGCATGCAAGACATGGGTTTCAGCTGTCGCATTCCTTGTGTCAAGTCCCTCTTGAACAACAGACAGCATCAGAAGCGCCTCGGACTGGTCCAAAGTTATGTTCTCTGATGAAAGTAAATTTGGCATTTCCTTTGGAAATCAGGGTCCCGGAGTCTGGAGGAAGAGAGGAGAGGCACGCAATTCACGTTGCTTGAGGTCCAGTGTAAAGTTTCCACAGTCAAAATGAAAAGTAAACATTTGAAATATTTCTGTGTGTAATGAATGAATATATTATAGAAGCTTCACTTTTTGAATGGAATTAGTGAAATAAATCAACTTTTTGATCATGTTCTAATTCTATGACCAGCACCTGTATATCATTTAAACAAATATTTGAATGACTAATGAATATTTAATTTCACAAACCTTGCAAACTTAGGCGAATCCAGCTGTGAGATCTTGTGAAGTGTACATTTTTATCCTGCATGATCATGTGTTCTCTGTGTGATGGTCGGTCCATGTTAATTGAATGCTTTAAACTCATGAATTCAAATTATGCTGTGCTTTGTGCATTTGCCCATTATCATTTTCAAGTCATTTTCTCTATGTGCTGTATGTAAAATTACGGTTACCCCTGCTTTATTTGAAAAATATGATTCACAATGCACACAAATTTCCAAGAATACTGAGTGCCCTATTGATTCTTAAATATGAATTAAAAAAAAATTGTATTGGCTTTATATCGGCACCCCAGCTTTCCAAGATATCGGCATCTGCTGTCAAAAAAACCAATATCGGTCAACCCCTACATGAAACTCGCGTGGGTTGCCAGATTGAGGACATGCAACAAGAACACAACTGACAATGGATTGTGGAGCCTTTTTTTGTAAGTTGAGTTGATTTTTCTGTGCTTTAATATTCCTCATCATAGAAGTTTTTAGATGGATGTTGAGGTATTTTTAGGTCAAATCTGCAATTTGTGATCCAGTTCATTTACTGGCGTCCATAGAAGCAATACGCTGGTTTCTCCACCAACTGGCAACCCGGGGTGTGAAAATACTATTGGGTAAACTGGCAGTGGGCGGAGTCACACAGACCAAAACAAAAGCAGACATTCCGACAGAGAATAATTGGCTGTAGCACTGTTTTTCTGAGAAAAATGTATGTGAACAAAAAGTTTCCTGAATATCTGCAGACATATTAAGGAATTTTTATACATTTGTACGGTCAATAAATTACATACAGCACCTTTAATTGGAAAGCAATACGTTGATAGTTCATCACCTCATTTATGTCATATGTTCAGGCACATTTGAAATCGGTTACATTTTATATATTTCTGCACTGATTTTGGGTGGAGGAAAAGCAGAAAACTGATATTTCCATGTTTTTCATAAACATGGAAGCTCTCAAATTAGCAAAGTTTTTAGATGTTCATCTACCCATTCCCCTAGAAACATGTTTTGGTGGCTCACACAGTTATTTACTCTTATGCTACCTAGCCACAAAAGAGGAACATGGGTAATATTGTATTTACACTTATGTCCTCTCATTTCCGTTCTTGAACTATTCAACAAGCCCTGTTGCCTGGAGACCAGTACATCCTCTCATCAGCAGTGCAAGAGCACTCACTACCAGCCTACATGTGACACGTTGTAACAGGGCTCTATGCAGTCCAGCTATTCATTCAACACATCAGGCCTGCTGCAGACGGGCCGCGCAGGGCTGAACACTCATTACCTTATATTAGTTCAGCTTGCAGACAACCCAAGAGTATCTGTCTGGAGAGTCAGTCGGGAAGAGCTGTGGTTTAAATATCAAATTTAGTTGTGAACTCTTGTAAATTGTTCCTCAAGGACAGAAGATTGCTTTATTAAATTTGTGGCCCCCTACATGGACAGCAAGTGCAAGGATAAGGACAAATGGAAGTAGTCTGAGATCCAGCTGAGGGCGGTTAACTGAGAACGAGAGTCAGGATAGGATGCCCAATATTTCTCCTGGTGTTCTAACTGCAGAGATGAGATCCAACTATAAGCTGCACCTGAACCAGCCAATCAATTCCTCCAGCTTTGTTTCAAAATCACAGGTAGATATGCGAGAGCAGGACTGGCACTATGGTGTCCAATGCACTGGTTATTAAAAAAAAAAAAAAAAAAAAAAAAGTTGTGACCTGCTTGGTACGTCGAAACAAAACTAGGTCTCCCAATTTTAAGGCGCATTTATACTCATACAAAGTTCTTTTCATTCTTCATTTAGAAGTAAAAAATAATAATAATAATAATTATATATATATATATATATATTTTTTTTTTTTTTTTTTTTTAAATACCCTTGTAACAGTGTAATGTTATGATGCTTTTCCACTGCATGGTATGGTACGGCTCCGTACAGTTCACTTTAAGGGGATTTTCCACTGGGTACAGTACCTGGTACTTTTTTAAGTATCATCTCAGTTTGTTTTTCCAAGTGAACTGTACCGTTAGCAAAACATGAAGTGTAACCTCTGGTGATCACTGATTGGCCGGAGAGAATCATCACTACCTGTGTCACTGAACTTGCTACACAAACACAACAGAACCGCTAGATTTAAGTCAGCACAGCCAGTAAAGGAGCGAACGCAATATGTTTTGAATGTGCGCACCTTTTTTAACTACCAAAAAGTAACTTTTGAAAAGTTAAATACTATAAGCTCTAAATGTTTTTCACATTTTCAAAAATCTTTTGCTTTAGATCATTTATTTTCAAAGCTTTAAATGTACTCTCTTTATAAAAATAACTTTATTATTGTTAATTTAGTTCATGCTCAAAAGTAACTAAAACAAAAATAATTTGTTTATAATAACTAAACAGGAGAGACTTAGTGTTGTTTCTTAACAAAAGGAAATGTATATCAGCCAAAATTGAGTTAACCAAAAATAAAATTCAGCATTTTAGGTAGACAATTTCTACGCTAAAGTTACACAGAAAATGATTGTGTCGACACTTATATAAATTATAAAAGAAATAAACCAGGAGAAGATTCCACGTCAAAAAAAGTAATCAAAACAGAAACCGAGATCTTAAATGTTTATTTCGAACTACAGAAACAAACTCCAAATGAATTCATTTTTGGCCTAATTTTGTTCATTCTTCAATTTCACTTAAGTATATAGGTGCCTTTTAGTTTGTGAACGAAGGCAGCTTTTTCTGTTTATAATGAAAATATGCAGTTTAGCTACTTTACAGCACGCCACTCATTCAAGTGTCACAACTGACCTGCAGGTTATGAAACAGCGTGGAAAAGAGAATATGAGTGGTAAACAATAGAGAGTAAACAGCTTTGAAGACAGATTATAAACAGCACACTGGAATCATTACTATGCTAATAAGCTCATTGCTGGACCTTCAGTGGATTTGTTTCGGTCACCTAAAAAATGAGGTTTTCTGCTGTTGCCTCAAACCACGCCGAATAACTTTCATAAAAACAGATAAATTGAAGTTACTTGTCTACTGTAACAGTCAAATAACAGGAAGGAAGCCCTGACATAAGATCTGCATTATTCATATGAAAATGGCATTAAAAAAATAATAAAAAATTTAATAATATATATCATGCATATGAGTGTTTTTCATTTGGTTTTCTTTGACATTTGGGGGAAAATTCTTTTCAGCTCTTTTAACCTTGTATATGTATTGCATAAAAGTTAGAGGTCAGTAAGACAATGTTTTTAAAAGAAGTCTCATTGGCTCATCAAGGCACATCATTTATTTCATCAAAATAGAGTAAAAACACAAACACAGTGAAACAACGTTTTTCTCTTTTAAAATATATTTCTTCAATGCCACATGACCCTTCGGAAATTATTCTAATATGATGATATGGTGCTCAATAAATGTTTCTTATTATTATTAGTGTTGAAGTAGTTGTGCTGCTGTTTTTTCTCAAAAGAACAAAAGGATTATTAGGAACACCTGTTCAATTCCTCATTAATGCAATTATCTAATCAACCAATCACATGGCAGTTGCTTCAATGCATTTAGGTGTGTGGTCCTGGTCAAGACAATCTCCTGAACTCCAAACTGAATGTCACAATGGGAAAGAAAGGTGATTTAAGGAATTTTGAGCGTGACATGGTTGTTGGTGTCAGACGGGCCAGTCTGAGTATTTCACAATCTGCTCAGTTACTGGGATTTTCACGCACAACCATTTCTAGGGTTTACAAAGAATGGTGTCAAAAGGGAAAAGCATCCAGTATGCGGCAGTCCTGTGGGCAAAAAATGCCTTGTTAATTTTACAATTAATTTTATTTTTTACATCAATTAAATAAATTATGCTACTAATGAAATATAAGCTATATCCTAATGTTTTTATGTGAATTTTTTTTCTTCATATATTATTTTCAGACATGAGCAGACCTACTCACATAACGTTACGCATTTAACGAACACATACAAGCGCGCACTTTGGCAGAATTCAATTCAAATAGTCATCAATAGCCATTAGTTAAGGTAAAATTGCGCATCAGAATGGACAAATTTGTTTTAAGGGAGAAAAAACAATTTGAAAAATGCCAGCGAATTAACATGTACAAACTGTGAATGGTTATTAGGTTTAACTGTTTAACTGTAATCATAATGTAGCAAAATTTTAAAAACTGATATGTCTGTATGAAAAAATTGGAAAACTTTGACTCAATGAGATTTAAAATGTTGTAACAGTGGAGTCACGTGACCTCGACCAGCGATGTGGCTGTAAGTTTTTAGGCTCGTCCTCAAATCCCCATAAAGTTAATATATTGAAGAATTCCGTGCTAAGAATCGTACTCATCTGATTACTAATGTCGTCTAGCAAATCTGCAACAAAAAGGGAATGTACAAATTCCCCGATTAAGAAAAGGCGATGCCATTTTAAGGGCTGTTAAACAGGCCTTGACGGAACAACAACAGCACTTCGATAAGGCAGTTCAGGCGGCGGTCAAAGGAGCTGTAGATAATTTGGTGATACCACAACTAACAGATTTGAAATGCCAAGTCAAGCAGGCGAATGAATCTGTCAGCAGTCTCGCAAGCAACGTTGAAGAATCGTGAGATTAAAATTGAGAGAGCACATCGCCTTTACAACCGGAGGGAAACTGAAGCCTCGCGCTCTCGCACTTTGATCTTCAAACTTTTGGATTACGGTGATCGGCAGGCAATTCTGAAAGGTGCGAGGGAGGCTTACCCTGTGAAACACAAGGAACGAATCGGCGACGGCGAGAAAGCGGATGGAATTCAACCAAGTTCGAAAGAAGATGATTGCCCTTTGTCTCAGGCCATTCCTCGTTCACCCAGCTGAACTCAAATTGACACATCAGGGCCAACCTCTGATCTTCAAAACACCACAGGAAGCAGAGAAATTCCTTGACTCCAAGGAGGTTCCGGGAACTCTATTAAAGAAACCTTCAGCAACAGCTTCGATGACGGGACATCAACGCAATCTCTGGGAAGATGATGGGCAGGAGATGACTGCCTAGGCTGGAAGTTATGGTACGTTCCACTGAAAGACATTATGGTTCTAGATGCTACGAGAATTAGGTCTGGTTACTGGTGTTTATGTAAATGTATCTGTAACGCACGGGATGTCAAGTGAAGAAATCGGGGAATGAGGAAATTAAGTTAATTGCATCGTCGTCTAAAAAGAGTCACGGCTCGTGATTTTCTTTTTCTTCTTCAAGCCTCAGGGTCGCTATATATGACCTGGCGGCTGGTGTACATAGTTATAACTGTCAGCACAATTGTTCGTTCACTTAAGATGTTAGATATCATAATTTTGGTCGCATGGAGATGCGCTTTCAAAATCCCATTCTGTATAATGTACGTTATTCTCTCGGTCTGAATGGCGGGGCTCTATATTATTAGTTGGAATGTACGTGGGCTGAACTCTCCTATTAAGCGCACAAGATGCTAGGAATTTTTACACCGTAAATCTGTATCCATAACATTAATTCATGAGTCGCATTTAAAATCTGTAGATGTCCATCGTTTTCAAAATAAACAATTCAAGTTGGTAGCGCACTCATGTGCTGACACAAAAACAACGGGAGTTCTAATTTTAGTACGTAGGAAATTACAGATATCAATAGACTATACAGAGAAAATAACATTCAAATTAATTGACAGCATTAAAAAAAAGCATCATTAACATATCATTAATGGTCTATATAATTCGTGTTATATTCCAAGCCTTGTGAAGTCATATATCTTTTGAAGTTTTATTATACCGAAAAAACTGGGCAGGATATTCTTTAAATGTTTTCCTTCTGTACTCCACTGCAGAGAGTTAGTCATAGAGGAACAACATATGAGTAAATAATGACTGCTCCTCAGGTGAACTTTTTCTTTTCTAAATTATTTCTCTCCTCATCAGATGCCGACACAGTAGGCATGTTTTTTCTTCCTCACTTTCGATCAGCATTTACAGGCTTGTTTTTATTATTCCCTTGTCACAGCAATGGCCAAAGGTGCTGATGAAATTTGCTAATAATTTCTGTTTCACAATCTCAGAGCTGCCAAGGTGCAATGCTTTATTTCTCGCAGATTTTTTTTTTTGAGCTTAGAGATTAATGTGAAATAGACTGCATGAGAAATCCAATACGAGCCGGGAAAGAAAAGACAAGCACAGCATATGGGCTACAGACTGCAAATTTTGCACTGGGATTTCATATAAATGCCTGTAAAATATAATCAAACATTACATTCCCTTGCTCTTAAGAAATAAAAATTATATGCATTGTGCAGAATCTGCAAAAAAGACCCATAAGCCATATTCATGATTCTGATACAACCAAGTTCATTACTGTATCAAATATTAGGTGACTGGATTTGATGAATATCATTATGAACTGCGCCAAACATAAACATAAATGCACAAAACATATGAAGTACCTGAGGCTGGAGAGATCTCCTTTGGCTGACATGGACGATTCTTGTGAGTGCAGATAAGAGGGTGGACGGGAGGCAAGAGAACCCCGGCGGATCAGTTTGCCAGTGACGGGGTCATACGTCCTCATTTCCGGCGCTGGCATGGGCTTCTGCTGGACAGGAGGGGCCTGGAACAAAGGCTTCGGGACAGACCCGGGGATGTCTGGAAACATGGCGGGACTATTGCTCCTACAGTAAAAGACATTATATTTAACCTCTTATCTTAAAAATAAATCCTCCTAAGCTTAAAGAAAAAAACAGTGTGTGATCATTTTTACATTTACTTTTTCGGGTCCAATATGACCCCCAACAGTTGGAGGTGGGGACGAGAGAAGTACTGCATGGTAACAATAAAACGACTTTTTTTTGTTTTGTTTTTTTTTAGTAGGGATGTAACTATTCACTCTACTCATGATTCGATATGGATTTCACAATACGATTTTCCCACAATGTTTTTAACAAAATGAGATTCAAGAAAAAATCTAAATGAAAAAGTTTTCTTTTATTATTTCTCAGACAAAATGCTGAAATGTGTCAAATAACAAAACTAAATTCTAATTTTAAAACAAATCCCAAATCAAATAAATAAATACTACTAATAAAATTAAACCTCTTCATATAAACAAACTATACTATATAAAACATCTGATCTAGGGCTGAAACTAACGATTATTTTGATAATCGATTAATCTGTCGATTATTTTTACGATTAATCGGTTTAGGTACTTATATTTTAGTTTTTTCCATTTTTACCCCCAAGTAAATTATTAATAAATGGTCTTTATCCTTCAGCATAGATTTTTAAGAGATTTTAACCATTTTGCACTGTCATATCCTCATCATAAATATACCTGGAGTTGTTTTATTGTGTTAGTAATCCTTTGTCGAACTCTTCTGCAATCAGAACACTGACCCATAATGTTTTCACCATGGCAGTCCTTAGAGCTCCTTAAGTAGTTTAACATCCCGAACAAAGCTTATTAAGGAATCTTTCAGAACATATTTTCACCAAGAATAAGGATAAAACAGAATAAAATTGCAGTGCATTGTATTTTATTATTTACTGGGAAACAGCTTTATAGCTTTTGCTGTGAAATTGTAAACAATCCTTCGAAAAAAGTGCCAATGGCATGAAACCTGAATGGAACTCACAATTTAAAGTAAAATCCATCAGAAGGTTGTCCAAAAAAAAAATTGGACACACAAAAAACCTGCTGTGTGAAAAAGAGCAGTGAATACTTAGAAAAAAAGTGCATTTCAAATATCTTTAAACATTTACCTCTCTCATTCAGTCAGAATTAGGCTGCACGACTGAATTTTGAACTGGTAAACGACAAACTGATCACAGAACATGTTTGTAAAGCTTAAAATGTTAACTGTTAAAAAGCAATGTTATCAGCTTTTACGACTAAACATTTGCAAACAACATTGTACTGGAGAATCTGCACAAATAAGTCTTAGGGGCCGTTCACAAATCGCGCCTAAAAACACGTGGAAAACGCTAGGTGCACCGCTTTCTCCTCCTTTCCAAAGCGCTCGCACAGAAGCGCCCCTGAGGCGTCTGCCTTTGCTAAGCAACCATAACGTGCTTATTTCAAAAATTATTTCAAAATTATTTAAAAATGGAAATCCATATACAACTATGATCAGCTGTTCTTTTCATCTTGACTGAGCTTTTAACGTTGTTACGGGAAAGGATGAAGCTGATTGGTTAGTTCTTGTCACATGACCCGCGGTGCGCTTGCGGCATTCTGAAAAGTTGAAATGTTTTACTTCGATGCAGTGCGGTGTTGGAAATAACGAACTTGAGCGCGCAAAAGACGCGATATGTGAACGTCCCCTTAAACAGTTCAGTAGTGCAGAGTTTACAGGTTACTCTTCTTTTTTGAAGGCTCAAAGTAAAGTACTCCCAGTCTCCCACATCACGCTGAATACTGCAGAGACGCTGTTCGGGAAGCACGTGACATAAAACGAGGCCAGCTATTGGCTATTTGCTACTTCTCCTGCTGTACTGGCTGAGTAAAACCTCCGGTGGCTCATTACTGCCATACTTTGGTCACTGCAGATTTGAAATATGCACGAGATGAGCCGCTTACGGCAAATAAAAGTTATTTAGCAACGAATTGATGACTAAATTAGTTGACAACTATTTTAATAATCGATTTTTATCGATTAAATCGAATCGTTGTTTCAGCTCTAATCTGATCGAAACAAAAACTGCAGACAGGCTGAATGAAAATGCAAATTCACTCTCTGACAGCAGGTGGCGCTTATGGAACAGCAGAAATAAAGAACATAAAAAGCGCATAAAAGGCATGTAAAGATTGATTCACATATCTAAAACAATAACAATAATAAAGTCCACACCAACAATGATACTGTTCTGTTTATAACAAGTAGTTTGTCATCTTCCACTTTAAATGCTCAATGGATTCTGATTGGTGTTCTACAGTGATTCCAGTGATATCATTCCTTAGTGTTATAATTGTTATCTATGGTATGTGCTAGGGGTGGGCGATATGGCAAAAATATATCAATTAATTTTTTCAGAAATATCACTATGCATGATATCACAATTTTTTGACATGTTGGTTTTACTATTTTGCAAGTTGTCTGAGCAGTACAGCCAAACTCATTTCACGAGTACACGAGCAGAACACACATTCACACTGTTGGGCGGGGCACAGCATATAATTATTATTATTATTATTATTATATGTAGCCTATTTTTTTGCTCGCATTTTCGGCCGTTTTTCCCTGATTATTTTCGGATGCTGAAAATTCAGTGCATCCTTACTTACATCTCCTTGTTAACAAATCCGAAGTCCATACATCCGATTTAAACGCAGAAGGGGCTTTCCAGATAACTTTCCGCGATGCAGTCATCTTTATTTTACTAACTTACTGCAGGTTGAATTTGACCTAGCTGACTGTACCAGAAAAAAACTAAAAACATTTTTTTTTTTTATTCTACCAAATAGTATACTAAAAGATCGACACTTGGCATCCGTGTATCTATACAGTATTGCCGTGGAAAATATTGCGATACTATTTTTGTGTTTTTCCCCATCCCTACGAGGCATTAAAGCACATGCAAGTAATGTACTTCTGTGATTGTGAAAAAGTGCAGAGTCCGTGAGTGCATCTCTACTGCAGAGTTAACATTTGATGTGAATGCATGTAGCTATTGCCCCGTTTCCACCGCAGGAACTTTACCCAGGAACTAGGGACTTTGGCCTGGTACTCGGTGTGTTTCCACCGCAGGAACCAGGAACTAAATAAAGTTCAGGGTAAAAAAATGCCCCTCAGAAAGTCCCTGCTGGCGAAGTAGTACTTTTTCAAATTCCGGAACTTTCAGGGGTTATCAAGTACGCTGCTGTTTGCAGATTTACCGGATTTGCGTCGTCGCGGACATCACACTCCCGAGTCGAATGCACAAATGATATTTCTTCAAAAGCAGATCATGGAGACATTTTAATCCCCTAGTGTGTGCTATTCTTTATATTTATAATGATTTTTAAAACTGTATCTTTAGCATTATAGTTATCATCCTTGGTGTGAATGGGCCTTAAAGGTAACAAAGGTTATAGTGCAGTTATGTGCTATAAAGCCTTCTGAAGCCAAATGATAACTGCGTAAAGACTAAACATTTTGCATGACAGTCCTGGAGACAGTTCACTTTCCTTTAACAATCTGCTAGGCATCTGCTTTTGTGTTCCACAGAGGAAAGTCATGTGCATTTGGAACAAAATCAGAGTCATTTTGTGTAACTCTTTAATCTAACAATTCTTTTATATTGCAGGAGTCAGAACAAGCTGAAAGATTTCTTGCCAAGGTTCTGTCATTCTATTCATGAGTGTTGCAATTCAGCGAGTGAAAAGCAAAATGACAAGACAGAAAATACCAACAAAACAGAAAGCTGTTTTTACAATCTTTATGCTGAAAGGCTCAAGTGAACTTAAAGGATAAAGAAAAGCAGGACAGACAGACAGAAGAGAAGAGAAGAGAAGAGTATGGAGGTAAATCAGTTGCTAAACTCGAGAGGTTGAAGATCTGAATGTGAGAACTTGTCATATTAATATTTGTATTTGTAAGTTAAAATTTACACTCACAGCTCTGATGTGAAAAGCTGAATCTTTCAATTTGCACACACAGACAATGATCAAAACACCCGTGTTTTGAATTGGAAGTTGTAGATTAATAGTCACAAATGTGTAGAATGACATTCACACAAAGAAAATGACATACACACATGTTTACGACATATTTACTTTTGCACTTTACTTCAGTAACGCTGCACAACGTCAAGTCGGCACTTACAACCTCTCAGATCTGGAAGTACAAGTTCAAATCCTAGCGCTCTGACTTTTGCTACTCTTTTTGCGGTATTCTGTTGCAAAACTCACTTGTGCACTTGTATATGCAGATGTGAGAGAGCAGAGCTGGGGGCGGGGCTTTGGTGAGAATGAAGACATTTTATTGGTCGATGCCCGACCAATGAATAACGCCAACTGTTTTCACTGAATATCCTTAGCTTTGACAGGGTTTTAAGACACTGCATTCATTTTGCCATTCAGGTATTATCTAGTAGACAAATAATGCAACATATTTTATATGTATATCCCACTGCATATTGCAGAGTAAACTCGCTGTACCAGAGCATGCTTTGATCTCACCGCCACGCGGTCACGTGGTTCATGGAGCTATCAATAGTACTAAACTAAACGTTTTATCAATATGCTTGAAATGTATTAAATGGGACAGACAGTAGTTTCATTATATTTGCAGCGATTTCTAGTAATTTGTAACACATAAAGTGCATTGATTATACATGGATAACTACGTTGACTAATGACTATGCCTTACAATAGCATTTTATACTGGAAAATGGAACAGCATTATGTTCTCATACTCCTCCTTGGCAGTTAAATGTGACTAAACAATTAAGTGTAACTTTTAACCAATAAAATAACTGTACTACATGTTAACTCAGTCCTGTTTAGTTAATTTGAAGAGATCATGGTACTAAATAATATGCGCAATAATTATGATCCATGAATGACCATTTGAAATATAACATTTTCTAATATGGTTATTATTTATACTACAATAACTGTAGTATTTAGGTTTAAATTCCAGTGCAAAGAGGCACGCTTTAAATTAGAGGCATTTGGTGGCCAGAAAGATAATATTCATATGCAATTCCATTGCTTAAACACTGATGGCCTTGTTGATGTTTAATAAATACATGTATTTAGCTCTACTAGTTGCTCAAAACAGTATTTCTGGTCATAAGTGCTTATTTTTAGGTTTTGCTGTTTAATGTACATTTAGACATCATTAAACACTCGATTTTTATTTTTTTAAAAATTAATAATAATAATGTTGCATTTAAAAAGATTCATTACTGACAAGCAAATTAGGAATTTAACCCAATGAAGATGTTAAAATTATTTTCATAAAACATAAAAATAATAAAAACAGCATTATATTGCAACTCTGGTACAGTGATATGCAGTGGGATATACATATAAAATAAAAAAAAGTGCACAAGTGAGTTTTGCAACAGAATACCGCAAAAAGAGTAGCAAAAGTCAGAGCGCTAGGATTTGAACTTGTACTTCCAGATCTGAGAGGTTGTAAGTGCCGACTTGACGTTGTGCAGCGAAACTGAAGTAAAGTGCAAAAGTAAATATGTCGTAAACGTGTGTATGTCATTTTCTTTGTGTGAATGTCATTCTACACATTTGTGACTATTAATCTACAACTTCCAATTCAAAACACGGGTGTTTCGATCATTGTCTGTGTGTGCAAATTGAAAGATTCAACTTTTCACATCAGAGCTGTGAGTGTAAATTTTAACTTACAAATACAAATATTAATATGACAAGTTCTCACATTCAGATCTTCAACCTCTCGAGTTTTGCTACTGATTTACCTTTATAGAAGAGACTGTTAGAGATAAATACCTGTGTGATTTGTTATAGTCCTCTTTGAGAGGAAAGAGGTGCTCCTCGACTCGCTCCCAGCGCTCCAAACAGGTCCACAACCAATCAGGATTCACCACATGGAGATGTTTACAGCCCTGAGCTTGACGAACTTTCTCGGTACCTGATGGAGACACGCATACATGAAAAACCACTAAAACAACTTATTTTGACAGGTTGACGTACCTTTACAGGTCTGTGTTTGTGATGTGACGCTAGTTTTACTCAAATCAAACGGTCAAATGCTCATGAAGTGACTGTCAGAGCAGTTCTGGAGATGTTGTTCATGTGTTCACGTCCTTATTTAGTGAGACAGCAGATGCTGAAATCACCAGAGCGTCACACGCGCTTCAGTGTGTGTTAATAAAGGAAGTCCCGCTTCTGCTCCATTCATTAACAGAGACACGCAGAACATGCAGGATTTATATTTAAATAGACGGTTCTGGCTTAATATTTACAGATATTAGTCCATATCGTGATTTGATGTAAGTGCAATGACCTATTTTTGATTAATTAATTCAAAATTTGGCAAATTCCGTGCCATTCCGTGTTAAACTTTAAAAATCCGTTTTTATGACTGGATTCTGCATCGCGGAAATCATATGGCCCTAGTTGTGGTATGCCAGCTGTATCTTGCAATGTACACACGCCATGACGTTCTCTTTACGTTTGCCCTCAAATCAAAACACTGCTGACTCCTTGCAGTTTGTGATTTCGGACGCAGCGCTTGTGTCTCCTTCCGCTTTGTGGGTGACGTAAACGCGTTGTGTCACATTAAAAAAATCATTACGAAAGAACCTGACGTGAGATTTAAAATAAATTAAAAGAGGCTTCGAGGCAGAGGAATTTGCCTCGGTCATTTTTTGTAATCGAGTTACTCGAGGAATCGTTTCAGCCCTAATTGGCACTATGGTCACGTTTACACAGTCAGTGTTTGGGACTGATGACGGATGTCAGGCCCTGTTTACACCTGATATTAAGATGTGTTTCAGTCAATATGATCGCAAGTGGATGATGCTAAATACAGGTGTGAACCGGAACTAAAATGTTTTGAGCTTGTGCAGTTTTGACCACTTCTAGAGGTAGTCGAAAATGCATTCGACCTGATTGTGCTGATAGTCTGGATGCTCATTCAGTTGAATGCATTTCAAAGTCCACTAGGGTTGTGATGGTGAGGAAATTTTCCCACCAAGTAAATAAACGTGTAATAACACAGGTAATACTGGTATCACCGGGGGTGGGGGGTAGTTTTATATCATCTCTTTAAATAGTTTGTAAAACCTGTGCAAATTTTTACGTTCACTTTCAAATTAACGGAAATTTGACGTCAATCGGTTGATTGTTTGTAGATCATTTAAATTTTACCTCTTTTCCTTCACTTTTAAATAGCTTAAAAGCACAATGCGCATTTTACTTTCACTTTAAAATTAGCAGCAATTTGTTGTCAATTCGACTGAACTGTTTTCAACATCGATGATAATCAGAAATGTTTCTTAAGCAGTAAATCAGCATATTGATGATTATTTCTGAAGGATCATGTGACACTGAAGACTGGAGTAATAATTCTGAAAATTCAGCTTTGATCACAGGAATACATTACATTTTTTTTAAATTTTAAATTGTAATAATATTTCACAATATTACTGTATTTATGGCCCTTTTTATTGAATAAAAGCAGCCTTGGTGGGACTTTTCAAATATATTTAAAAGTCCCCAAACCTTTGAATGCTAATGTATTATTTCACAAAATAAAATATCTGAAATAAAAAGACACTCAAGAGAACCAAGAGTTGATCTATGAAAACTTTCTACAATAGCTGTTGCGGTGAAATTTATTTTTATAAATTTATATATAAATTATGAAAACCCAGTAGCAAAAACATCTTGATGAAGTGGATAGCTTCAGAAAGTATTATTAAATTAAGGGAGATTTGCATTGATTTCTGTGCTTGCAATCCCTCCGCAACTTAATGCATCAAACCAAAAATACAATCAGTACATTTTGCACGTGCACTGCTGCACAACTCTGCCTCGGTCTATATCTACATGCATATATACTTCTCTCCCTGTGTACTTAAAATAAGTGTCCTGCCATGAGCAAAAGTAACGCTTGTCCTCTCACACAGCACTAATCATGTCGGTTCAAATAGGACATTAAATAAATCTGCTCACAGCCAACCTACTGCCTTCCATAGTCTGTAGTCTGAACTGATCATGTGTGTAGTTGTGTCTGTATAAGCGAGGGATCAGAAAGCGGGAAGGACATCCACGCAGTTAGACAAGCCAGCCACCAGACCAATAATCCGGCAGCAAAGGCTGAGATCTGTGAAAAGCTGTCAAAAATATATAAAGTACAAGGAGAGAAAGTTTGGCAGCTGCTTTTTTTTCTCTCCCGTCTGGCTTTGTGGATTTCCTTCCACTCTTCCCCTCATTAGCCGTTCAACATTAAAAGTGTCTTGTGGTCGTGGTGTTTGGCAGAGCTGAGGGCGCTGACGGATGAACGAGGGGGATGATAACAGTTAAAACCACAATGTGGTGACATTGGAGTGTGGAAATGTTTGCTTAATGCTTAATGGTGGCCAATTAGACAGCGCTCGACAGTAATTACGTTTGCACTTGATCGTCCAAGTGTGTGTCTCAGAGTGTGTGTGTGTATGTGGGGGGGGGGGGGGGGGGGTTCTTCAGGGGCGGAGAGTGTTGAGTTGAACACGGAGGAACAACAGACTCATCTGAGTTTGAACAAATAAAGAATACGAAGCTCCAAGACTGTGTCAGACTTGATGCAGACTTTCTTCTGCTTCCGCTCTGCATAATGAATTTAAAGAGAAACGGCAGCTCACGCCATCTGCATAAGTCATTCTGGCGTAGACAAGGATGATGCTAAAATAATTAAGTACACACATTAATTTATTAGTCTATTTAAACTTAATATTGCAGAATTGTAGACAGCAAAAATGCTTCTATATGCATTTTATATTTATATCAATGGTACCGTTTTTCTGCAGATGCATGAACACATTAAATAATCATGTTATACAAGTTCAGTAAAGTAATAAGTGACTTACATTTTAGACATAATATTGCTTGTTTTTGCTCAGTTTTGCTAACGACAATAGTTCACAGCACTGTTTTGCGTCTCTGAGCAATGGACGGTGTTTATTATTGAATGAATCAGCTGTTTGAACAAATCAGTTGAATAAATGATTCAGTGATTCACTCATTAACAGCCAAATGCTTTGTTTCTGAATGATTTAGCCGTTTTAATGAATCATTTGAATCTCAATGACTCACTCATTAATATTCACTTGCTGTCACCTACAGTCGGTTTTAATTTCACATTTCGACTTTCAAATGTCAAATTTCAAAAAAGATTTTCAAATGTCAGTATTCAACGCTTATGTATCTGTACCTGTATCTGCAGTTTAAATGCATTCATGTCCCCTGAGATGCATAAACTGTGTAAATACATGCTATTTCAGATTCCAGAAATGTTTTCTGGATAAATATCACATACTTTAAGCCTTTTACTCAAGTAATATTCCAAACGGTGACCAACTTCTACCAAATAGGGGTGTGACGATAACCGCATCACCGCATTAATGAGATGCCTATTAATGAGATGTGTGAGGTCATCACCGCACATGATTTTTTTTTTTTTTTTGCTGAAACTTACAGGACTGCATATGGTGTGTGATATGAACTATAAATACATTCATCTTTGCTAATAATTTACTTTTTCCGCGAGTCCTATGTTCAAGGGCTTCTGGGGAAAAAGCCTGCATCCTGCGCAAGGGAGGGACAGTCCATTAAACATATGGGGGATTTTTTTGTGTGTGTGTCTGATTTTTAATTAACTGCTAGCCATGTTTCAGTACTTGTAATGTTTACAGATAATGTTAAATTAAATACACACAAACACGGGCATAAAAGACAATAGCGTAACTTAAACAGTTGGAGTTAGTTAGATTTTAATTGCAAGTAGGTAATTAACTACCGGTAGCTATCACTTCATATGGTATAGGCAATAACCGTTGACAGCGCTAGCTGACATTATAAAAAAAATGGCCACGAATTTAGTGTCTAAACCCAATACTGTGTCGCCTATTTGGGCACACTTTGGCTTTGAGTCAGATGACAAGGGAGAGCCGGTGAATTTGGACAAGGCAGTATGCCGTATTTGTCGCACAAAAGTATCCGTCTCGCGAGGAAATACAACTAATTTAAGATCACATCTGAGAATTAACCATCCTGTGGCGTTTGCCGGACTTGGGAGCACCAGCAGCACATCAACCTTAGCTACAACCTCAGGCCAGCAGCGACAGTTGGGAGTCTCCGAGGCCTTTGCGAGAGGTGCGAAGTACCAAAGAGGCAGTAATCAGTGGCGAGCGCTTTCTGATAGCGTGACTCGTTACCTGGTTGAAGAAATGGTGCCATTCCGTACCGTTGAGAAGCCAGCATTCAAAGCCATGCTACTTACATTTGATAAGCAATATGTACTTGCTGACCGAAAGTACTTTTCTCAAACAGCGATCCCTGAAAAGTATATGTCAGTGAAGGACGGCATAATACAGGACTTAAAATACGTTGATTATTTCTCAGTGACAACTGATATGTGGTCAAGCGTAAACATGATGCCATACATGAGCCTGACCATACATTATCTCAGCGCAAACTGGGAACTAAAATCGAAGTGCCTGGAGACTGTGTTCACGCCAGAAAGCCATACAGGTGACAACCTGGCGGAAGCCCTCAGGTCCTCCTTCCAAGAGTGGTCCCTGGACGAGAGGAAACTGGTCTGTATTACAACGGACAATGGAGCAAATATTGTGGCTGCGGTCCGAAAGCTTGGCTGGACATGGCTGAGTTGCTTTGGCCATAATCTACATTTAGCCGTCACCAATTCGATGAAGTCAGAAAAGGACCGCACTGCCCGAGCCATGGGTGTCTGCAGAAATTTGGTGACGGCTTTCTCCCAGAGCTGGCAGAAGAAGAAAAAGCTCCAGAGAGAGCAAGTCGAGCACAACCTGACCCAACACTGCTTAGTTCTGGTGAGTTGTGCTAAACTTCGATTCTACTTTCTTTAGAGGTTGTTTTTCAGGTAACAGTCCGTGGATATAAATGCACTCGTCCAAACGCAACATGTTGAAACTTTGAACAATTTATTCTACATAATAAAGGGTTGCAAACGGTGACAAAACCTGCTGTATAATTCATATTAAACTCAAAAGATATATAAAAAAAGTAATCTATAAATAAATGTTAATTCATATTATTGTTAATATGTTTATGATGTAATAATTATAATTTTTCAAAGCGAATACAAAACGATATCGAAAAAAAAGTTATATAAATAAATGTTATGTCATATCATTGTTAATGTTTATAATAATTCTAATTTTTCAAAGCGAATATGAAACGATATCGAAAAAAGTTATATAAATAAATGTTATTTCATATTATTGTTAATGTTTATAATAATTATAATTTTTCAAAGCGAATATGAAACGATATCGAAAAAAGTTATATAAATAAATGTTATTTCATATTATTGTTAATATGTTTATGATGTAATAATTATACATTATCAAAGCGAATACGAAACGAAATAAGGAAATATAAAATAACCTACTGTAAATAACTGGGCAAAACTTATGGAAACGCCAATCAATGCTCTGATTGTGAGCATGATTTAGGCTACTAATTCGTTCCATCGATTTATAAATAATGCGCACAATTTACTATTTCGTTCCCTCGATTTGCAAAATCGTGGGACGATTTACTTTGTTCTTTCGACATGCTAAACGTAGCCTACGATTTAGCCTATTTTTTTCCTGCATGTAATGTGCGGGGCTCCGTACGATAAAACAGATGTCAAAAATAGCCTACACATTAAATAAAAAATAAAGAAATGGAAAATAAGGATAATAGCATCATATATAGGACTATAGGGCATAGGCTACAAAATACAGATTGATGTGAACATTGCACTTGTCGGGAAAAGGAGACAGTGGCACGGTGTATAAAAAATATATATTTTATTGCACAGGACAAAAAACATAGCCTAATTGGGGATTACAATTGTGTTTTAAATGTTTTCACAGGATTGTCCTACCAGGTGGGGCACTAAGCAGAAAATGGTTGCGCGCGTTCTTGAGCAAGTCCCAGCCATTAGGCGGGTTTTGATGGATGACCGGCGCAGCCAACATTTGATACCGACGTGGCAGGACATCGAAGTCCTCGAATCCATTAATGCAGCGCTGAAGAAGCTTGCAGATTTTACAGATGCGCTGTCTTCCGAGAAGACCGTTACAGCGTCCTCTGTTAAACCAGTCCTACAGTTATTAACTGAGGATCTTTTGCTCCCAACCGATGACGATACGGAGTTGACGCGCAACATGAAAAAAAAAATGGTTGGAGTCTTGAGAGACAAATATAGTGCAACTGCCACACAGCAACTATTGGCAAAGGCCTCATTCATTGACCCAAGACACAAGGACATCAACCCACGCGATGACGTTAAAGATGCGCTCCTGGAGGAGATGCTGGCAGTGCCCGAAGAACGGCGTGATATCGGGGATGGAGAAGCTGCAATGAGTGCCGCTGCGGCTGGAGAGGGAGAAGGAGAAAGTGCGCCATCTTCTCCTCCTCCAAAAAAAAAAAAGAATCTTGCGGACCTGCTTGGAATGAGAAGAGCACAATCCTCCAATCTGGTTCCAAAAAGAATCCGTGCAGACACTGAAGTCACAAGGTATTTGCAGGAGGAAGCACTCGATCTGCACTCTGATCCGCTTGCCTGGTGGCGGGATAATCAGGCTCGATTCCCTCTTCTGTCAAAAGTGGCAAGAAAATATATGTCTATATGCGCTACGAGCACTCCATCGGAGCGTGTATTCAGTGCGGCGGGCAACATCGTCACCCCATTAAGATCCTCGCTGAAACCTGACAAGGTTAACATGTTGGTTTTCCTGTCACGCAACATGAAGACGGAAAAATAAAAGCAGCAGCACGATTCACTTAAACGGCCCAAAAGACAAACGCTTGTTCACTTTTTGTTTTGTTATTTTGCACTTTAAAAAAGGTTGTTCATGTTTAGCCTATATAGTTAACTATTAATATTTAGCTACAATTTAATATAAATTTTAATTTGTTTATTAGTTTATAATAGAATACTGCTTTATAATTATTAAGAAGAAAGTTTAACTTTAGCCTAATCACTAGTTGATTATTAATATTTACCATTTAGTATAACTGTAACTGTTATTTGTTTATTTGTTAATAAAGAATACTGCGTTGTAATTATTAATTTCCATATTATTCATTTCCATTACAAGCTGCATGCATTCTTGAGTGTGTGACGCAACCGCCGGGGGATTTTGTGTGTGTTTGTGGGGGGGCGGGGGCGGTTAACCGCCAAATCGCGAGTCTATTTGCTTCATCACCGTGGTAAGAAAAAATCCCATACCGTCACAGCCCTACTACCAAAGTCATTTTCTGGTGAGATATCTGTACTTTACTTGAGTGTGACTTTCAGGTACTTTATACAGCACTGCTCTACAGTCAGTCGAGCTGCACAAAAGAGGACATCAGAGCACCAGAGACCTTTTTGACAGGTGCTGTGTCACACCTGGACAGTACAGGAAACAGTGTCATCCAAATCCTGTGCTGCTACAAACAGGTGAAAACTGACAATGTCGCTCTCTTATAGATAACGAGCAATTAGAGAGAAATAAACCAGCCCTGAAGTGACACAAAACAAATGTGTGATGTGTTTCCACATGGTTTGAAGCGCTAATCATTTTACGATGGCCATCATTCGTGTTGACCTCTCGGATTAGCAGAGAGTTGAGACAAAGTTCATCTCCTCTACTGATGATACATAATATACCAATCAGCAGAGTCATATACGTTTTAAAAAATTACTAATCAACACCTTTATGAGATCTGCTCATCACATTAACAAACAGATCATAATAAATCTCAACCAGAGCATCGATTAGTCCCATTTAAATATAACAGTTTAAACCAGATATGACTGGCATTGCATTGCAATGAACACACCAGCAGACAAACTGGACAAGAAACTTTTTTGAAGACTGTGGTAATTTGATGAAAAATATTTTTGAATAACCTTTATATAATAACAGCAATTAAACGTCCTTATATCAGTAGAAATATGTCTGATTAATGTGCAGTGGATTTGACCCCAAATCAGCTTAATTATACAGGACGTTACAGCTGAAAATTTAGGGGAATTGTGCTTTTTCTGATAAAAATTGTGATTGCTATAAAAAAAAAATGCTGTTCCAGTATAAAGGGCTGCACAATTTAGCCAAAAAAGTTATGATTATATATATGACTAGAAAATAATAATATTAGAATGTTATTATGAATATTTACTATTATTATTATTATTATTACACAAAATATTAACAAAAATAAATAACTATAGAAAATGTAACTGAACTGTTTAAAAAAATATGATTTTCTTTACAGTAAAATTGTAAAATTACAGTGCAGTTCCTATTTGAAGGTCTGCAAAAAAAATTGAAAAAAGTCATAATAATAAATAAAAATATCACAATATTAAATATTGCTAAAATATGATTGTAAAAAAAGAAAAAAGATAATCACTTTATTTTACAGAAGAACTGTAAAATTACACATAAGTAATATTTATGGCCGTTTCTTCATCTTCAGCGATTGGTTGACGCACCGCAAGAGTGCAAATGGAGGGATTTTGTGTCACATGCAACCAAAGCTGTTATCTTTCTGGACTGTTTGTTCAGCCTCTGGATATATAATGTAGGTCAATCAGTGTCAAGTCACGAACTGCAGGCACTGCAATGTAATCACTATGAGCTCCAGGAGGGCTAAAGTCGTGGGCCTAAGGAGGGAAAGTCGTGGGCCTAAGGAGGGAAAGTCGTGGGCCTAAGGAGGGGAAGTCGTGGCCTAATGGTTAGAGAGTCGGACTCCCAATCGAAAGGTTGTGGGTTTGAGTCCCGGGCCGGCAGGAATTGTGGGTGGGGGGAGTGCATGTACAGTTCTCTCTCCACCTTCAATACCATGACTTAGGTGCCCTTGAGCAAGGCATCGAACCCCCAACTGCTCCCCGGGCGCCGCAGCATAAATGGCTGCCCACTGCTCCGGGTGTGTGCTCACAGTGTGTGTGTGTGTTCACTGCTCTGTGTGTGTGCATTTCGGATGGGTTAAATGCAGAGCACAAATTCCGAGTATGGGTCACCATACTTGGCTGAATGTCACTTCACTATCACTAAAGAAAATGATTTATCATCATACGTAACCTTAACTTGTGCAGCAATTGGTGGGAACAAACATACCTCTGCTAATAAGAAATATAAAGTCAGGACTAGTCTATATGGGCTGAATAAATCAAAGCAGCAAAATTTTGATGGATGACAGTTGTAATGGAGATAAAGACGATTACAGTGACATGCAGGAGTCGTACATTATTAGACACGCACGAGTCCGTTATTATTAGTGTGCAAACAAGCAAGTGTCTTTGTTTAAATGTTTCAAGTCTTACTACTTCTCATTTTGTTATAATGGGGTAAATCATGTATGTTAACATTTTTGGAATGTTTTGCACACCCAGCCAGCACTGTTTACGGCTGTTGATCTTCAAATGTTAAACTACAGAGCTTTTATTTTGATGAAAAGCTTCTCTTTTGTTGACAACAGTCAGCTTGAAAGCACTTCTCACTTTTCTTACAAAATGTGCTTTAAAGCGACCCAAAACTCAAAGTAGATGCAGAGATGAAGTTGGCATGGAGCACAACGAGCTGCTCTGAGAACCTGAAAACATGGCTCATCAGCTGCTCATGTGCAAATGAACAAAGCACTGCACTTCACTCTAAAACACGCAAGGCATATTTCTTTAATTAATTCACAGCTTTTGTGATTTAGTAATCACAGTAAGCCAAAATCAAAATTTTGGTCTTTAATAAACATGCAGCCCCACAGGATGTCAGCCAAAAACTAAAATCCAGTCATTAATTACTCACCTACATATCGTTCTAAACCCGTAAGACCTTCGTTTATCTTAGGAAAACAAATTAACGTAATCAGCATTGTTTACATTCAGCATTAGCGCACTTTCTACTGAACGGATACAGTGCTGATTACATTCTGGGATACTCTCCAAAATGGCGGAAGACAGTAACTCAGGGAGAAGAATTGCTGAATAAATTATGTTACATTTGTGCGCAAAGAAAACAATAAGTATTCTCGTAAAACCATTGATGTCACATGGACTATTTTACTGATGTCCTTGCTACATTTCTGTGCAATGATCGTGATAGTATCCTTTCTGTCTACAGAGCTCCCAGATTTCATCAAAAATATCTTAATTTGTGTTTTGAAGATGAACAAAAGTCTTACGGGTCTTACGAAATGAGGGTGAGTAATTATTTTTTGGGGGGTGAACTAACTCTTTACAACCAACTAGTTATTCAAAAAAACCAATGACTAGTCACTTTTGCAAACATCCCTTCATAACTGGTGTCTGAAGCATGTGAGACTCACCTGCACGTGCAGCAATAAGGTGAGTGGTGCGGTTTGGGTCTTTGGCATTGAGCACAAGGGTCTTGCCAAGCTTGGCACCCAGTGCCTTGGTGTGGTACCACTCCCTCGTGCGCTCCATTGGGTAGTTGGTGGGATACAAGCCGCTGAAGATGATGGTGGTGCCTGCCAGCGCGGAGCCCTTCAGTTCGGGAATGATCTTCCGTATGTCCGGACTCTCTGAACTCTCTTTCCTGAGGAAGGCCTCGTAGCGCGAGTAATACTCTCTGTGGATGCGAACCAAAACCTCCTCCAAGTAAATCAGGTGGTCGTCCTGGTCAATGTCTTCCTCTTCCTCATCGTCCTCGTCCTCCATACTGTGATCTAAGGACTCTTCACCCATGGTGACGCCTGACTGCTCGCTGTTTTGAGACTCAGTTTCAACTTCCTTCTTGTCAGAACAGCCATTGCCTAAATCACTGAGATCCTCGGGATCTGTTTCTGGGACATCGTCCCCCTCTGTCCTCTGTTTGTCCCCTTCCCCATCATCTGCTTTGCTTTTACACTCCTCTGTTTTTGTTTGGCTTTGTTTGGCTTCGCCATCGCTGTCAGATAATCCCGTTTTACCCTCGCTTTCGCTGTCGCTGGAAAGGTCAAAATCCAGGTCGTTGGCAGCAGTGTTTGGGATGCCTGTCTCACCTGAGGTACCTGTCACACCTGAGCTGCCCTCCCCCTCTGCTTTCACAGTACACTTGTCAGTTAATTCTGTGCTGTCAGTGGGCCGTTCCCCTGTGGGGTGAGTCCTCTCATTGGCTGATGCTCCCTGAGTGGCAGAGGGGGACGAGTCCTCATTCCCAGTTTTGGGGTCCTTGCTGGATTTCCTGAGGCTATTTCTCTGTTCCTCCTGTCCTGACGGTTCCAAGTTCTCTGCAGGCCGACCAGCCTGGTTACCTACAGCAGGATATCAGAAATTATGTTTAAAGTACAACTCTTGAGTAACAATTTGTGTCTTAATGAAGCATTTCTTTTCTGAAGTAATTCTAAATGTCTTACTTGAAGCACTTCTACTGTATGTTTAATGAATTGTACAAAAGGGTTGTAATACAGAGTTAAAAGTAAAAAATATTTACAATACAGAATATACAGTATATACATATACAGAGTATATTGCATATATTTTACATAAAAGATGTTTACACAGTCCACAAGACAAAGAAAAAAAAAGCTGAAATTATTAAAATAACCCCCTTTAAAAGTTTGGGAACCCTTGGTTCTTCAAAGTGACATATCATGAATATCTGAATTGTCCAGGTTTTAAGTGCTATAATCAGGTCCCTGGTGCATCTACCAACCAGGGAAACGTGAAACAGATTAATCCAGTCACTTTGCTTTGATGAGCCTTTTTCTGCAAAATGCCCTTTACCCCCCATTAACCTATAAAATTTCCACCCACAGTGCAGTCATTTTGATTTCGCAAGCGACAACGGTGTACTAACTCTAACTTCATGGCGAAAGTTTGAGAAAAACATGCTGTCATGCTGTCTGAAAAACAACTGTTCTGCCTTTGGCTGCAATGACAAGCACAGAACACTATTTATAGTCTATAATGATAAAGGCACAGAGAAACAATATCACTGGAATCACTTTTAGGGCGACTTTTTTCATCTGATGAACGATAAAAATACGGACAGGCAATCAGAATCAATCCTGCTATAATGTGCCCAAGAATTTAAACTGGCAGACGCGCTTGCGCTTAAATAGACAGATATTGTTCGCTGGTGTGGACGCTAATATCATTATCTTTATAGTTATTGTGCTTGGTGTGAATGGGCCTTCAGAGGAAACAAGAGAGCAGTGGATTTATTGATTTATTTACTGTATATTGCTGCTGCCACACAGATCTAAAATAAACATGCAGTTTATTTCCCAGCTGTTTACCTTCATAGACAACTTGTGTGTTTTTAATGTAAACTTTTGTGTGAATGAGAACTTAGTTTAGTACTCCGATGCTGTGACAGCCGCTTTATGTCCTTGTGCTTCGGATGTGTGTGCTCAGAAAATCGTATATCAGAAATAGAGCCAGACCGATATGAGTTTTTTGGGGCCAATGCCAATACCGATATTAAGGAGTAAAAAAAGACTGGTACCGATATATCGGTTGATATTCTTTATGTGTAGGCTTTATAACAGTACTGTATAGTCAAAAGTTTTAAGATACTTCCCATTCGTATGTACAAACTTTTGACTGGTATTGTATATAGAACACACTGTGGTGAGTGGGGCGGGGCCGAGGGACGTGGGAACAAGGAGTGAGGCCGGCAGTGATTGGGCAAATCAGTGACACCTGCGACCCACTGCTGGTCTCGAGTCCCACGTAGGAGATGGAAGGATATAAAACTGGAGCGACGACAGTGAAGGACGAGAGAGGACCAGGCCTGGGCTTTTAGTTGTGTTTTTATTTGTGCGCACCAGTCGTCCGTGAGGGGCTGGGTGCGCTGTTTTGTGTTTATTTTGTTTTATTAAAATGTTATTGGATTGTCCGCCAGTTCCCTCCTCCTTCTTCCGGATGAATACAAAGGTTTTTATCATTACAGTGGTGCCGAAGCCCGGGAGAAGGAGGGACGCGCTGCTGAAGATCCCTCGCCGCTGTGGTGAATCCGCGGTGCCACGGAGCTGGCGAGGAGGATGCCGCCATGGACGCTCGAGGCGGTGGACTGGAGCGAGTTGCCGGGGACGGGCGAGCTCGCTGCCGACCGCCCACGATAGGGAGGGGTGGCTGCCTCCGTGAGGGAGCGGAGGAGTCGGCGCCATTCGCCAGGGGGCCGGAGCCTGCTGCCTCCGTGAAGGTATCCGGAGGAGCAGGGAACGGGGGACTCCTGCCGGCTGCCCAAAACCGGAGGAGCCGTCGCCGTCCACCGGGCGGCGGAGGGGTGTCGTACCGTCCGCCGAGGGCCGTCCAGTGCCACCGCCAGGCACCACGGAGGAGATCTCCCAGCCGGTGGAGGGCCGAGCAGCAGTGCGTCTGGGAACCGGATTTTTTTTTTCTCTCTCCCCTCTCTCGCTCCTCCTTCCATCTCCTTTTCTCTCGCCTCTTCTGTCCTACCCCCAGGTTCCCGCAGGTTTCTGTGAGCGGTCGGGGGAGTAGAGCGCAGTCTCGTGGGTACCCCCCGGCCTGCGAGGGGCGATGGGGGTATGTGGCGAGTGGGGTGGGGCCGAGGGACGTGGGAACAAGGAGTGAGGCCGGCAGTGATTGGGCAAATCATTGGCACCTGCGGCCCACTGCTGGTCTCGAGTCCCACGTAGGAGATGGAAGTATATAAAACTGGAGCCACGACAGTGAAGGACGAGAGAGGACCAGGCCTGGGATTTTAGTTGTGTTTTTATTTGTGCGCACCAGTCGTCCGTGAGGGGCTGGTGCGCTGTTTTGTGTTTATTTTGTTTTATTAAAATGCTATTGGATTGTCCGCCGGTTCCCGCCTCCTCCTTCCCTCCCCTTCCTGTCATATTGGTCGGGCCCTAGTATAAACTAATATGGTTTAAAACACATGATTTCAGCGCAATAAACATTATAATCAGAACCAAAACAGATGTTTTTTGTTTTTTTTTAGCAGGTACAGCTGTAATGACAAAGCTATAATCTAGAAAAGGGGGCGGGGAGCAGCTCATTTGCATTTAAAGAGACAGGCATGAAAAACAGCATGTTTCTGCTTCCACTCAAAATAATTTTTTTCAAAATGATATAATAAATGATCTGTGGGGTATTTTGAGCTAAAACTTAAAAGACCCAGTCTGGGGACCCTAGAGACGTACATTACATACTGTATAAAGGGGCATAATATGTCTCCTTTAATGCTTATGTGTGCATACCTCTTAATGCATCGTGTTTTCACCTGGAGCATCAGTGAATGTTTGAACTTTTTTTAATAGTTATGATTGAATCCCTCAGTAGTCCTCAGTGGTAAAAGATGGATCTCAAAATCCCACAGTCACTGCTGGAAAGGGTTCAAATATGCAAAAGATACAGGAAAACTGAAGAATTTGCAGGACATGGATGTTTTTTCTGAAGAACAGTTCTCAGTTTAACCGTTCAGAACAAACAAGGGACTCATTAAAAACCATCACAAAAAAAACAAAAAAAACTGTTGTGGATCATCCAGGTAACTACACACAGTATTAAGAACCAAGGGTTCACAAACATTTGTACGGGGTTACTTTAATAATTTCAGCATTATTTTTTGTCTTGTGGACTATATGTAAACATCTTTTATGTAAAATATCTTACTCAGGACCGTTATAAAAAAAAAACAAAGAAAGAAAGAAAAAAAAAAACTTCCATTTTGTATGAGTTCTCTTATTTTGTTAAAATTATTCACGGTTTTACAGATTCTGCAAGGGCTTCCCAAACTGTTGCATGCCACTGTATTGTAGTATCATTGAGATACCACAACATTTTTTATTATTTTAATACTTCAGTCTGTGTAAAGTCAGTTCTGAGAACTGCTTTTAAACCCATTAGAAATGTTAGAAATGCGTTGCTGAAACATCTTACAAAGACTGTGAACAATGTAGTGCTTAATTGTGGAGTTAGACCATTAAACAGATTTTCACTATTTTCATGATCAATATTTGTTTTTTTGAGGGGGCGGCTAAAATCGTGACTCAATGACGTAATCGAGACACTGAGCACTGCCCCTTTCCCAAAACTACAAGACCTGTTAGACTTGAAACAGCGCTGCACAGACCAATCAGTGTTTGACATCAAAGTACAGTGAGAGCAGATTTCAAAAGACAGAAAAGTCAGGTAAATTAATAAATTAAGCTCAAAGTATACTTAGCTTTTTAAACATAAAGCCAAATGCACCATATGATATTGTATGTGAACACAGACACTCAACACAAGCACATTACAAAGGAAAAACATTTTCATTTTTTGTCCAGTGTTACTAATTATTGCAAGAGCTTAAAAACTGGGAGTTATTAAAATGTTCACTGAAAAACATTTAGCTCTTAGAATGTCTGGAATCCTGAAATTGAATTATTTTATTTTAACTAGGAGACTAAGAGTGCCAATATATTAAAGTAATAAAAAAATAGGGCTAGGGACCTTCAAACACTTCAAATACAATGAGCCTTAAAGTCAAAAGGTTGAGAACCACTGGCTGGTCAGACAACCATTCACTAATTGATTTTTTAAATATAGTTTTGTACATCTTTCACAAGATGTACAGACAGAAGGTCAACCACAAACATGTTTTAAGCTTCAAAAGAGGAGCTCCACTTGAACCCCTCTTCACCCAGTGAACAGTTCACAAACAGACATTTGTAATGTTCTTGTAACTTTGTTTCCCATGTGTCCAGCCCACAGGGACTCGCTTCAAACAGCTATTGACAGACAGAGCCTCTGCATAGGCTGTGAACTCTCTTTAGTTTGTGCAGGAGCAAATCAGTTTAATAGATCCCACTGCTGGTTGGCAGGTTGACCTCCGCTGGCAGAGTGTTTCCTGGAGCTGCTGTAAAATGCAGTGCACTCCTCTCCTCTGGTAAGCAGATTATTGCAGAGCTCACAGAGAGAGGTCACGCACATGAGCCTTTATTAAAACACCACCATCGCTTCTTATTAAACCCTCCCTGCTGGAGAGCGAACTACTTTTCCAACCAAAAGAAGGATTGAAATCTGAAGCAAATCTAATTCACTTCTTTAGTAATACTTGTGAGCAATATTCATCTGTAATAAAAATTAACAATGTAATACTCAAAAGAATTCACAATGAAAGACTAACCAGAAGACGAACAGCTGTTCCAATAGCCGCCTCCTGTCATGATGACTGCTCCAAACAGCAGTTTTTATTCACTTTAACCAAATCTTTTAAAGTAACAGTTCACACAAAACTTAAAATGTGCGATCTGGAATTGAGCGATCTAATGAAAGCGTCGTTCAGCCGGTCTGTGTTCTGTCGTGAGATCTCAACTGTATTGTTTGCATTTATGATCGCAAAATAAATGCACTTACTCGACCGCTGATGTTTGAATAGAGAAACATAGGCTATGGCCATTTGGAATTACTATTGGGGAATTTCACTGATATGTTTACCAGTTTCCATAATATAGACAGAGAGAATGCAAAAGTCTTTGGTATTCATTTATATATATTTAAATATAAGAAATAGCTATGTGCTTCAGCAACTAGCTTCCCATCTAAGAGGGTTTTTAGTGTCAGTAGGAACATAGTTTCATGCCACAGAGCTTCTCTTAAAACCACAGACAGTTGACAGACTTGTGTTCTTAGCTTAAAAACTTGTTAAAAAAATTAAAATAAAATACTTATCCCAGTTGCATAGTTTAAATTGTGAATTGCATGCACTAAAAAGTTGACAGAATGCACTTTCTGTAACTGTTACTTAATTTGCACTGCTTCAGTTACATATATGCCTACATGTATTCATTTAATAAAAAGCAGTAAGTGATCTCTTGGTCTAGATTTTTTAACTGCTTAAATTAGCTGTTTAATCTAAATGTTTTTTGTTTTTTTTGGGCAAAAGAAAATCATGTTTTATTTTTTATTATTTAAATGCAAATGCAAACATATCGAGATATATATCGAATATCGTAAAAATTTTTGACAATATCGAGATATAATTTTTTTTTGTATATCGCCCAGCCCTACGCAGCTTTTCACTTCACAAGATGTTAACTGATGGACTGGAGTGATGTGGATTTTTGTGTTGTTTTTATCAGCTGTTTGGACTCTCATTCTGACGGCACCCATTCACTGCAGAGGATGTGATATAATGCTATTTCTCTCCAAATCTGTTCCCATAAAGAAACAATTTTTAAATCATGTTTGGGTAAACTATTCCTTTAAGATGTAGGTACAGTAAAATTTGGGCAAAATTTTACCAAAAAGAATGGTACTGTCCATTAAAAAAATGCTGTCCATTACATAGCAATGTATGAGCTTATACAGAAGTCATATTCCTGTTGGTCAGAAATCTTTTATTCCAATTAGTGTAGATTCCTACAGAAAAAATGGATTTGTTTGTTGAGACACTATTTTCACAATTCACTTTAGCTCAGGATTCTGGCTTCGAGGACAGAAGACACAAGGGCTAAGTTCCAGTTTGCCGAGCATTGTCGTTAATTAGAGTCACTGGGAAAATAAACATTACCTTTCCTGGCCATCTGGGCCTCTCGTGAGCCCGGTGGGGCGTTGATGTCACCGGTGCCCTGGAAGTAGATGTACTTCTTCACTGTGATGAGGTTGGGGGCGAACTTCCACACATCCTCTCGGTCGTCTATGATGCACACCATGGAGTCTCCACAGGGGAACAAATTTCTAAAAAAAAAAGAAAAGCAGCAGTTTTCATACTGACATTTTTAGATGCTCATATTTAGCAGCTGATGCTTGGTTATGACTAAATAAACAGCTCCCAGACAGTCCCAGCCTGCCAAGACCAAAATGTCAATGAGCATTTCATAACATTAACATTGGTTCAATACCAAAAACAGTACGGGCAAAAAAAAAACGATTTAGACAATTAGCTGGTCTCAAGGTATTTTTAGTGGGTGTATGAAGTCAGTTCTCCTCAAGATGTCCTAAGAAATGAACCACAGGTGCAGAAAATCAAATTAACTAATTTTAATTAACATCTCACAACCACAAAATGTCGCAATGTAATGAAAAAAGTGTGTCTGCGCTGTATATTCTGATATTTTGAAGTACATCTCGAGGGTCCAAACGCACCTGGGGTCTCTGGGTATACAGCGTAATGAGTACAGATTCATCTGTGAATGTCTGGTGCATCTAAAGAGCCCCCAAGAACATCTTTATAACAGCTCGAGCTTTGAAATGGCAAACAAAGTCATTCACACGAATAGAAGCACTGGGCTGCACAGGCTTGGCTTCTGTAGGTATCTCGACCTAAAGAAAGTAATCTGTGCGCCGCTGAAGTCCGATCGTGACTGTCTTTGTATGATAGTGGCTGCTCTCTGAGACTGTTCTTGCTTCAAGGTCAGTACGAGAGCCTCATACGAAACCCACACGCATTAACAGTCTGACACGAGGAAAGAGAAGTGTAGTTATTGCATAAAACAAGAAAAAGCAAACAACTCTGGCTCGAAGATGTTTTATGCTACCGATGCAGAATAACAAATGCTTAAATCCTATAAATATTACGAGTTGTTAAAATTTAACACGCTGTTAAACTTTATAATTAACAACAAGATAGTAATGTAACATATTGTAAACTTACATAAGGTGAAATAGCTAACAAAAACTTACGTTGTCATTTTAAATTGCCTTTTCCAAGTCATTTCAATGATTAAAATGTTGAGGATTCAGGTTCAAAGATTTACGGAGTGCTTCACCTCAAAGGAAATAACATGAGATTCACAGAAATGAGGTGTATTTTCAGAAAGAACGGAAAATAAACCACCTCAAAATGTTTAATAGGCTTAAAGTTTGTATAGTTCTCTTTTAAGCAAGTACTTATAGAGGGCACCATTAAATCGGTTTCTGAATTAAAAAGTGAATTTGAAATTGACAAAGATTTGTACAACTATTTACAACTTAGACATTTGATTAAAGTTGTCTTGCAAAGGGTCCTATCTCACTGGAACTATCTAAATTAGAAATCATGCTAGAGATAAAATGTAAATATCTAAGATATATGCAATCTTAAGAGATCAGAGTCATCTTAAACTTCATAATTTTAAAAACGTGTGTATAGTTCTTCTGAATTATGAACTGAAATCAGATCGTGCTGCATAAACGAATACACTGAAGTGTTAAATGTATTCAGTGTTCACCGTATGCTTGATCTGTCATGCAGAGCCGAATGAATACAGAATAATGAATACAGATGTGGGTGAAAAGCAGCGGTCTGTGAAACTGCACTTGAAAACACGTTTAGTTTTAAGTTGAATCAGAGCTGTTCTCTGAAGCCCTTCAGAAATACACACGTCTCTTCTTCTGTCTCTGTTCACACTGCTGGAGTCAAGAAAATCACTCTGCATTGTCACACAAAGTTAAAGAAGCTTTGCACTTAACAAGAAAAACACTTTAGATGCTTGACTTTTAAATCTTGCTTGACTTAAAAAATCTAAATATTTTTTCAATATAAAAGACCTATTTGAATATGTTTTAAAATGTAATTTATTCTTGTGATATAACACTGAATTTTCAGCATCGTTACTCCAGTCTTCAGTGTCACATGATCTTCATTCATGAAATCATTCATGATTGGTGCACAATTAATAATAAGAGCTCTTACTAGGGCTGTGCGATTAATCGAAATCGAATTGAAATCGCGATTTGAGAAGTTGCGATTTGCTAATCGCAAAAGCCTGCGATGTGGACGCGATATTACTCTGATCCAGCCATGAGTGACAGTCTTACTAACCGATAGAGTGAGTGCACCTCCGTTCTCCCCAATCAGCTCTGCTCTAGCCAACTGTGTAAATGCCCACCATTTAAAAAAAACAAAAAAAAACGGAAAGGAGGAGAGAGACAGAAGGTGTTTCTCAATGTCAAGGAAGGATCCTCGGAAGCCAGTATTTCGAGGATGCTACGTCATCGACATCCGTCGAAGGACTGTTCCAATGTAGAGGATCCTCGGAATTTCAACCAAGGACTGCGTCCTTCGTTCGAAGAATATCCCATACACAGGAAAGGATGTATATGTGTATCCTTCGCGCTCTCAAATCACCTACAATCCTATGCGCGCAGCTTTGCTATCTTGTTCAAAAATTCAAAACTGTCGAACGTTAGCGGAGTCGGAGCGTTAACGGTTTTTTATTTACGTTACCAAACATTTGTTATAACTGTAGTAAATATAAGTAAAGTTTAACATTTAAATGCCAGTACAAATTACTACCATATTGATATTGTAAATTATACAAATACAAATGGTTAACTGAACCGGACCTGTCATTTAACAATTGGTTACGTCAACGGCATTTCTTTTATAAATAACTAGTTAAGTTGTCCAAAGTAATTTAACGATACCATTCACAGCGTTATTCAAAAGGACCTTTTCACTGACGTAATGACGCAATTACGTGCACTTGCTAGCCTGTTCCATTTACGTGTTCTCCGAATCTCGCCTAGCCTCTGAAGGAAGTGACTTGGAAGGACCAGTCCTGCCAAGGAAGTATCCTTGACATTGAGAAAAGCCTAGAGTGGGATTATGGCGTCTACAGGGTCAGGTCAATAGTTAGGCAAATTAAAACTAAAGAAAAACGTTATGCAACTTAAGCTTTGAAAAGACAGACAATGAACAAAAAAGATGATTTACAAGAGCTGCGTCACAATGCATCTGATATTCGCTACTGAGCATCTCTTATTCGCTATTCCCCATTCAGAAGACCGCACACACAGCCTGTGTCTCTGAATGCTTCCTATACTCGCTCCTCTCTTCCCCACGCGGTGCGAATCCCGTGTCACGGACGAGCCGTTGACACTCGCCGCACTCACACAGACTGTTTCGTAACGCTCGGTTATATTCTCACGCGGCCCCGCACCACAAATCTCCACGAGCGCATCTGGCAGTATGAATGAGGCTCGACGCACGCGCACAACCTTCGTCAGCTCGCGCCTGGTTCTGCATTTAAAACGATTGTAAATTCTGTCTAACTGCTTGCTAATTTCACTTGAATGAATGAAACATTCACCACATTTTCCACTTGTTCTTAAAATCCCAAATACAGTGTAACATGTAATACTTTAATAATTGACTAAAGAAATACAGTTCTTTATATTTAAAAAAAAATTCAGTAACTAAGTTAATTCTATAAAATTAGTTATACCATTATAATCTTGTCGGTTAAAAAAATTCTATATAATATAATATAATATAATAAAATATATATATATATAGAGGCTATTTATATATATAGAACCCCTCCCAAAACACAATTGAAAATTGAGAGGATTTCAGGGTTATAATGGGAATTGAATTGGATAGAACAACAGTAATAGGAAGTAATAGCAAGCCAATAGGAACAGTAATTCCTATTGTAATAATGCCATAAACAAAAAGGAATTTTGTAATGGTTTCATGGAAAAACTAAGAATATCTGTTTTTTTTTCAGCAGGGTAATGAATATGCATACTGTGCATATTGACAATATTGAGCTGAAGCTTGACTTTGCAAATTTAAAAATCGCAATCGCAATATCTGTCAAAAAAATCGCAATTAGATATTTTCCCCATATCGCACAGTCCTAGCTCTTACTGTCATCAACTTTGACAGCACTTGTGCTGCTTAATATGTTTTTAGAAATCGTGTTTCCAAATAATAAAACAAAAAGTTTTATTTTACTGTTCCTTTTGATCAAAGCATCCTTGCTGAATAGAAGTATTACTATCTTTCAACAAAAGGACTTTTTTTGTTCCAACATTTTGTTGGAACAAGCTGATCTTGAAGTTAGTAATAACTAGGCTACATGTCATAAATGCAACTTCATTATTAAAACTGCATCAAGAAAGATGCTGAAGGCTAAACTCCTCCAGAAGTAGACAGAAATGAGTGAAACTGCCTCACCTGAGGTTGCCGGTCTTAGAGAATGGGTCAATGCATTCATCTCTAGACATGATCCGATGAGAGAACAGCTTCTTTTCAGGGTCTAAAAAACCTTTTTAAAGGGAGAAATAAATTGGTATGAGTGATAGAAAGGAAGAGAGGAAACAGTCATTGCTTTTAAAGATGAAGTCTGAATTACGGCTGGAAGCAGAGCTATAAATGCTGAAGTTTCACTCAGACTGCATTGAGGCTACTTACAGCAGTAATAAAAGGAAAACAGGAAAAATAAAACAAAACCAATGCTTTCAGGCTTTCAATCTCCTGCCTGTGCTACAACAAATCAAGACTTTCATTCAGAAAAGCCGAGCTACTTTCTACATGGTGTCTTCTCTACTGCTGATCGGGTCCATATGAATGGCCATAACCAGACCAACCAAATATTAAGAGATTCAAATATGCCAGATGCCATATATGAAGCTCACTTAATGCAAGAACACAGACGCAACACTACCAATTTAATTTCCAATAATAAACACTCAGACCTAAACGAAAGAATTAATGCAGCACTCTTAAAGGTTACTAATAGGGTATATTATAGATGGCTATAATAAGCACCCTCACTAAAGGATTTCTTTTTTATTAGTCATTTAGCAGAGGCTTTTATCAGCAAAAAAATATATTCATCTTCAAACTCAAAACACTGAGCAAATGCTCAAACATATGAAGAAATGCTGCCACCTGGTGTTACTGTGAAAGGTCAATATAATCTCAGTTATCGTTCATGTCTCATTCAATGTGTTACAGCCATGTACCTGCAATGGTGTGAGCGTACAAACGGCTGCCAAAGGTGAAGACGTGCAGCTCGTACAGTTTGGCGATCTTCTCTAGAAAGTCTTTGCAGTGAGGCCGCAGTCGTGTATGAAGCATAGGTTCCCCCCGTCCCAGCTGGAAATGAAAGATTCCCTGAAAAAAAAAAAAGTGAATATATGTCACTTTTGATCAAATAAATGCATCCTTTCTGAAAGAAGGTATTAAAAAATCTACACATCTGAACAGCAGTGCATCTGCTTTAGATTGAAAGGCATACACATATTCTGTACTGCTGCATTACAGTCCAGCTTTACAGAGGCTGCATTAGTTTCAACAGAACAGCTCTGGAAAATGCTGTAAAAGCTGCACAATTTCTGAAAGCAGACATAATGCAGTCTTTGAGGAAAGCATTTGAGCCTTTGATAGCTCAGTTAATGGTCTAGTAATTGTTTGGTATAAAGATCTGAGATTGTGTTTTGCTCGAGTTGATCTACTGAGTGAATGCACGCCTGGCAGAAGGAAAGCGTTAACGCCTACGACAAGAAATGAATCGAAAATGGATGATAGCTGAGAAAAAGAGTACGATGCCGTCATTTAAATAAAAACCAATCAGTGCTCGGCTGCATTTAGGCTCTTCAAAGCAATGCTTCCAGTCACACCCACAAGTTCACGGAAAAAAGCAAATGAGGTTACGAAGGAGTCAAGGAAAACCGTACGGCTGTCCACATCTTATTTTTGTTTCTGCTAAACTCAAACAAAATGAAGGTAGTGTAGATAAGCCACCATAACACAGCGAACCAATGACAAACGCCTGAAAAATATCAAATGAGCACAAAAGAAACCAACGAAACAAAGAGAAAGCTATGCTACTTCAATTACACTCAAAAAAACAATACAATAACTCTGTCAAACAAACATAAAATAACATTAAAAACCAGATAGATATAAAAAAAAACACATCAGATCGTTGCACCTTCGTGTTTTAATTTAATTATCCAATTACTGCAGGTATAAATTAATTCTTATAAATGTTTCTCTCTGCCCTGGGCATTAATTAGAAGGGCATTAATTAATGTCTTCTAGAAGATGATAAAATGATGTATATCCATTAATATTGAGTATAATTGTTCCTGCATTTTTAATTACGGTTTAGGGTTTCAGTCTTTTTAAAGAAACTGATACTGTTGAGGGTTAAACGTGTAGTGCAAGGTTTTTAACGTTACCTTGTTGGACATGCGCTGGCAGTGCTGTTCAGTGGTGTGGATCAGCGTTTGGTCCAGATCCACCATCAGCACTAACTTCCTGTTCCTGTGAAGCCTCTGCTGGTCCTCTCGGCCGAGCTGCTCCGCTTGCTGCTCACAGACACAACACACACTGCGTTTGTACACCAGACACTGATTGTGCAGAGTAAACACTAACCCTCAATACACAACCACTTATTAAAGCCCCTCTGAAATGTATTTGACCTCACAAATCATCACGAAGACATCAATTACACACTTTACCTTTAAAGGCCTCTGATATACTCATTTGGAAAGTATCCAAACAGCATATTAGTTTAAACCTCTGCTATATGGTTTTCTTAGTGCACACCTCTGAAGCACGCGCACATAAAGCAACCGTCACATGTGAGTATTATAAACTAAGCTCTCTTTCAGGTCTTATTGTGCTTAAACTGTCAAATACACACAAGATTGTGTTAAAAAAAAACACACGAGTCTTCTGTGTCAGCCGTGACACAAGGATGTGCTGTTTTCTTTCAAATCGAAGAGTAAACACGTGTAGAAAACTTATCCCTGTTGCGCGGCTGACACAGAATAGCAGCTACATTAAAGTGATAATTACAGTTTAAATATGGATATTTTTCTTACAAAACGCATTGATTCACTACAGAAGGCCTTTGTTCACCCCCTGGAGACGTGTGAGACACTTTTTTTATTGGATGAGCTTTTTATTAAACTTCTAATGGACCGATGCAGTGCAGCACACACTGAGTGACATCAAACAGCTGAAAGATCAAACACCATTTTTAAAAGAACTCTGACTGGATTCGTCTGAAAGAAGAAAGTCAAAAGATGACTTCAGGGTGAGTAATTTATGGGCTAATTTTCATTTTTGGGTGAACTAACCTTTTAAGATTTTATCTGAAATCTGAAATAACGTCACCCATTTGTTGTTTGATTCTGACTGAAATACATAGAAACACATATCTCCCTCCTCAGAAGTGACGAACGGTAGGCGCTCACCTCTGAGCTGACCATCAGCTCGGGAACACTGTGCACCATGGAAACAGTCGCTGTAGAGATGTGCGCCTGCTGCTTTCCATTCTTGCTCTGTAGTCTGAAACATAAGAGCATCTTCAGCACCATAGTTACCAACAGCAATAACTCTAAGAGCCGACACACGTGAAAAACAACAATAGCTTTTCCTGAATGGCTCCTGACAGACGTCATTTCACTTATTTGGGTGAGAGGACAGAAACGATTCTGAACTGGAGACTGAAGAGAAAAGACAGAAGTAAAGTGGATGTAGACTCACTGAGTTAAGTCCTGGCCGCATTCGGCACACAAGCCCTTCATTACAATGGGATGACTGCATTCTTCCACTTTTGCTATCACACTCCTGTTAAAAAGACAAAAAATGTGTAGCAATAAATACAGCAATAAACAAATGCACTTCATTTAAATAAGCTATGCTTCTTAGCAGGCTAAAAACCTGAATTATAGGGAAAGGTAATCTATAAGCTGCATTATAATGATATTTCACTCAGGGGACTGGGAAAATGTATGCAAAGTATCTCTCCAAACTCCAGTATAAGTGCAAAGAGAAGTGTAAACTGATGTTCATTTTTTCAATTTAATGCCTAAAAAAAACTAAGCAATTTCTAATATATGCACACAGCACCCTCTACTGTTAAAGACTGCAAAGAAACAAGCATGAAAGACTGGCAGTTTTCTTTCCTATGTTGAAATATTTCCTAATGTAACAGGTTCAGACATATCAGAAGGATCATAACATTTACAAAAAAATAAAAAATACTCAAAAAGGCATGATTTACAATTACACCCATAATTTGCTTATTGCTAGTCTGTCATATAAGAGAAAGGACATTCTCAAGACATCTCTCTAAATTGTAATGAAAAATAATAGTTTTGGCAAGTTATTTTATATGTAAATGTGGATGTTTTAACAACCTTCCTATCCACTCACATTTCCAGAAGGAGTTAAGAGATCTGCACATCCTTAAAACTTATGCATAACAAAAGCCCTTAAACGGTGTAATCTGCTGAAGGTGTATTTTTATAATTAACCCCATTTTGTAATATTCTTTGGTTGTTTTTTATAGCAATAAAAAAAATTTAATTGCTGTTTGGGTTGCTTGAAATTGCTTGTTTTTTTTATGCATATTTCTCATTCAAGTTACATTTAAGACTTTTTAAAACAAAGTTAAGGACTTAATTGAATGTAAAACAATATGCCAATATGTTCTCTAAATGCAAATGTATTAGCGATGCTTCAAAATGTAAAAAAAATAAAACTTCCAATAGATCTCCATTATTTATTAAATAATTTAAAAATAGAAAAAGCTTAAGGCTTGAATAGCTGTTTCCAACTACTAGGAGATTGAAATAACTTTTACTGTACCTTCTAATCACACTGCAAAAACAATGCTCTTCTTCATCAGTGTTTTAATTTATTTACATGTGCAAATGTGAAAAGATTCTTAGATCAAGAGAGATTTGCTTATCTCTTGTCTTATTTTATGATACATTTTTAAAATGAAGTGAGTTCATGATTAAAGGGGTCATATGACGTTGCTAAAAAAGTACATTATTTGTATATGGCGTAATTAAAATATGTTTATGTGGTTTAAGGTTCAAAAAACACATTTTCCACATACTGTACATTATTGTTGCTCCTCTATGCCCCGCCTTCTGAAGTCGATATTTAAAAAGCTCATCGGTCTGAAAAGCAAGGTGTGATCTGATTGGCCAGCTATCCAGTGCATTGTGATTGGCTGAATTCCTCAAGCGTGTCCCAGTCAGAACACCGACGCCACAAGACAATAACAATGAAACCCATTTCAAATGAGCCATTTGTTGCATCCAATGGGGAGATAATTACTGATTATAATGACTTATACAGTTTTTACGTGATGCATTGCATCACGCCGCGTAAACATAAAACAATGTCTGCATTTGTGATCGGAGAAACGACAAACAAGCGCTGCTCTTCACTGCTCAAAACTCATGTTTGAATCATCAGTGGCAAAACCTTTACATACAAGTGTGTCTCAAATTATAATGTTGTGGAAAAGTTCATTTATTTCAGTAATTCAACTCACATTGTGAAACTCGTGTATTAAATAAATTCAGTGCACACAGACTGAAGTAGTTTAAGTCTTTGGTTATTTTCATTGTGATGATTTTGGCTCAAATTTAACAAAAACCCACCAATTCTCAGTAAATTAGAATACTTCATAAGACCAATAAATAAATAAACATATTAGTGAATTGTTGGCCTTCTAGAAAGTATGTTAATTTACTGTACATGTACTCAATACTTGGTAGGGGCTCCTTTAATTACTGCCTCAATTCAGCGTGGCATGGAGGTTATCAGTTTGTGGCACTGCTGAGGTGGTATGAAGCCCAGGTTTCTTTGACAGTGGCCTTCTGCTCATCTGCATTGTTTGGTCTCTTGTTTCTCATTTTCATCTTGACAATAGCCTATAGATTCTCTCTGGGGTTCAGGTCTGGCCAGTCAAGCACACCAACACCATGGTCATTTAACCAACTTTTGGTGCTTTTGGCAGTGTGGGCAGGTGCCAAATCCTGCTTGAAAATGAAAACAGCATCTTCAAAAAGCTGGTCAGCAGAACGAAGCATGAAGTGCTCCAAAATGTCTTTGGTAAATGGGTGCAGTGACCCTGGTTTAAAAAAAAAACACAATGGGCCAACACCAGCAGATGACATTGCACCCCAAATCATCACAGACTGTGGAAACTTAACACTGGACTTCAAGCAACTTGGGCTATGAGCTTCTCCAGCCTTCCTCCAGACTCTGTTGGCGGCTGTACTGCGTTTGAGCTACGTCACTATATTCTTTTCATTGACTATTTTTAACTCAAAAAACAATTGTATACATCATCGTTTCCGTTTATATAACGTGTGAATATATCCTCTATTGTATTCTACAACAAAAACAATCAGAGCGCCTCGCTATCACTAGTTTTATTTTGATCTCCCGGGTCCGCTATTAGCTTTTAGCCCGTTAGCATCAGCGGCGTGGTTGCAGCTAACTGCGCTAACATTGCTAATACTCTATTCACACACATTACCACTGCTGTACTCACTGTTACTTGCTTTAATGGCGGATGAATGTCTCCACTCTGTGCAGCTCGAGCTCGAGGCCGTGGGAAAGCAGATTCGCGACCTGGAGGTGAGGCAGGCCCAGCTGAGAGAGCGGAGAACCGCGCTGGAATCATCCCGGGCTCACGCTCACAAGTCCGGGGTAAGTATACAGCGATCTGTTAACAGTCCCACCACGTCTACTCCGTGTGTTTCTCTGCACAGGCCCGGTGCACCCAGGACGCGATCTTCCCAGATGTCCTTCACTGCGACGCCGGGACACCACGGACCCTGGGTGCATCCACAGCGGAGGACGCGAGCCGGGTCCCGGGCGACGACTTCTCCCCCTCCTGCCTTCGACATCTCCATCCGGAACCGCTTCGCTCCCCTCCGCGAGACAGGACGCGACGCTGTGATCATCGGAGACTCCATCGTCCGACACGTAAGTGCTACGTTAGCCGAAGGTAAAGTGCACACTCATTGTTTGCCTGGTGCTCGTGTTCTCGATGTTTCTGCGCAGATACCCGCGATCCTGAAGGTCGACGAGAGCCCCAGAGCGGTCGTGCTTCACGCCGGGGTTAACGACACCACGCTGCGGCAGACGGAGACGCTGAAGAGGGACTTCAGCAGCCTGATCGAGACGGTTCGCAGCACGACGCCCGCGGCGACGATCGTCGTGTCAGGACCACTGCCCACGTATCGACGAGGACACGAAAGGTTCAGTAGACTTTTTGCTTTAAATGAATGGTTGTTGTCATGGTGTAAAGAACAGAAACTGCTATTTGTTAATAACTGGAATCTTTTCTGGGAGCGTCCTAGGCTGTTTCGCGCTGATGGATTACACCCCAGCAGAATCGGAGCGGAGCTGCTCTCTGACAACATCTCCAGGACACTTCGCTCCATGTGACTAGTAAGACAATTCTCTAATAACTATTATGATGAGTTTTGTTCCACCCGCTTAAATGATAAAAGTACTTGTGCTGTAAAAACTATTAAGACTGTGTCTGTTCCCCGGATAGTGAGGTCAAAATATAATGTAGGATCTAGAAAAAATCTTATCGTAATTAAACCAGAAAAATGTAAAGTAAATGAACAAAAACAATTTTTAAAGTTTGGGCTCATAAATATTAGATCACTCACACCCAAAGCAGTTATTGTAAATGAAATGATCACAGAAAATAGTTTTGATGTACTCTGCTTGACTGAAACCTGGCTAAAACCAAATGATTATTTTGGTCTAAATGAGTCTACTCCACCAAACTACTGTTATAAGCATGAGCCCCGTCAGACTGGTCGTGGAGGAGGTGTTGCAACAATATATAGTGATATTCTCAATGTTACCCAGAAAACAGGATACAGGTTTAACTCTTTTGAAATACTTTTGCTAAATGTTACACTGTCAGACATGCAAAAGAAATCTAATGTATCTCTTGCTCTGGCTACTGTGTATAGACCACCAGGGCCGTATACAGAATTCCTAAAAGAATTTGCAGATTTCCTCTCAGACCTTCTAGTTACAGTTGATAAGGCGCTAATCATGGGAGATTTTAATATTCACGTTGATAATGCAAATGATACATTAGGACTTGCGTTTACTGACCTAATAAACTCCTTTGGAGTCAAGCAAAATGTCACCGGGCCCACTCATCGTTTTAATCATACACTAGATCTAATTATATCGCATGGAATCGATCTTACTGCTATAGATATTGTACCCCAATGTGATGATATTACAGACCATTTCCTTGTATCGTGCATGCTGCGTATAACTGATATTAACTATATGTCTCAGCGTTACCGTCTGGGCAGAACTATTGTTCCAGCCACCAAAGACAGATTCGCAAATAACCTGCCTGATCTATCTCAACTGCTATTTGTACCCAAAAATACACATGAATTAGACGAAATTACTGACAACATGGGCACTATTTTCTCTAATACATTAGAAGCTGTTGCCCCCATCAAATTGAAAAAGGTTAGAGAAAAACGTACTGTGCCATGGTATAACAGTAATACTCACTCTCTCAAGAAAGTAACTCGTAGTCTTGAACGCAAATGGAGAAAAACTAACTTGGAAGTTTTTAAAATTGCATGGAAAAACAGTATGTCCAGCTATAGACAGGCTCTAAAAACTGCTAGGGCAGAGCATATCCACAAACTCATTGAAAATAACCAAAACAATCCAAGGTTTTTATTTAGCACAGTGGCTAAATTAACAAATTACCAGACGCCACCTGATTCAAATATTCCACCAACGTTAAATAGTAATGACTTTATGAATTTCTTCACTGATAAAATAGATAACATTAGAAATACAATAGCGAATGTAGATTCTACAGCGTCTAACACTTCAGTTTCATCCATCGCACCCAAAGATAAACTGCAGTGCTTTACAAATATAGGACAGGAAGAGCTAAATAAACTTATCACTGTATCTAAACCAACAACATGTTTATTAGATCCTGTACCCACTAAATTACTAAAAGAGCTGTTACCTGTAGCCGAAGAACCGCTTCTCAATATCATTAACTCGTCGTTATCTTTAGGTCACGTCCCAAAACCATTCAAGCTGGCGGTTATCAAGCCTCTTATTAAGAAACCAAAACTAGATCCTAGTGTACTGGCAAATTATAGGCCTATTTCAAATCTTCCATTTATGTCTAAAATTTTAGAAAAAGTTGTGTCTGCTCAATTGAGCACCTTCCTGCATAAAAATGATCTGTATGAAGAATTTCAGTCAGGTTTTAGGCCCCACCATAGCACAGAAACTGCACTTGTTAAAATTACAAATGACCTGCTTCTTGCGTCAGATCAAGGCTGCATCTCATTTCTAGTCTTACTTGATCTTAGTGCTGCGTTCGACACCATAGATCATGACATACTCATAGATCGATTACAAAACTATACAGGTATTCAAGGGCAGGCTCTAAGATGGTTTAGATCCTACCTGTCCGATCGCTACCATTTTGTTTACTTAAATGGAGAGTCATCTCATTTATCATCAGTAAAATATGGAGTGCCACAAGGATCCGTCCTAGGTCCCCTTCTATTTTCAATATACATGTTGCCCCTTGGTAATATTATTAGAAAATACGGAATAAGCTTCCACTGTTATGCTGATGATACTCAGCTATATATTTCAACGAGACCAGATGAAACTTCCCAATTATCTAAGCTAACAGAGTGTGTTAAAAATGTAAAAGATTGGATGACAAATAATTTTCTCCAATTAAATTCGGATAAGACAGAGATATTAATTATTGGACCAAAAAACACCACACAGAATCTTGTAGATTACAATCTGCAACTAGACGGATGTACTGTTACTTCCTCTACAGTCAGAAATCTGGGTGTTATATTAGACAGCAATTTGTCTTTTGAAAATCATATTTCCAATGTTACAAAAACTGCATTCTTCCATCTTAGAAACATTGCCAAGCTACGAAACATGTTATCTGTTTCTGATGCAGAAAAGCTAGTTCATGCTTTCATGACCTCTAGACTGGACTATTGTAATGGACTTCTAGGTGGTTGTCCTGCTTCGTCAATAAACAAGCTACAGGTAGTCCAAAATGCAGCAGCTAGAGTCCTTACCAGGTCAAGAAAATATGATCATATTACCCCAATTTTACTCTCTGCACTGGCTACCTATTAAGTTCCGTATCTGTTACAAATTATCATTACTTTCCTATAAGGCCCTAAATGGTTTAGCTCCTGCGTACCTAACTAGCCTTCTACCACGCTACAACCCATCACGCACCCTAAGGTCACAAAACGCTGGACTTTTGGTAGTTCCTAGGATAGCAAAGTCCACTAAAGGAGGTAGAGCTTTTTCACATTTGGCTCCCAAACTCTGGAATAGCCTTCCTGATAATGTTCGGGGTTCAGACACACTCTCTCTGTTTAAATCTAGATTAAAAACGCATCTCTTTCGCCAAGCATTCGAATAATGTATCTCTTAAATTGTGAGTGTAGTTGCATCTGCATTTTTATTCTTTAGCTTGGGTTAAACTAATTTTACTTTGTTGGATCAGCAGCTATGCTAATGATGTCTCTATCTTGTTTCTATGTTTTGCCACGGGATGGTAACTAGGATTTACACAAGCTCCAGTCTGGATCCAGAACACCTGAGAAGAAATGATGCTGACCCTCAGAGGACCCCAGATGATCCTAACCTTGAATCAACAAACAGAACTAACAATTATTGCTACATGTGTGACTGCATCATATAATTACTATTAATTAATAATATTGATAGTTCATCATCTAGCTGACTACGTCTTGTATTATTATTATTATTTTTCTAAAATCCTGTCAAACGTGCACAAACTACTAGCTACTACTAAATATTGTAGAAACATAATTTTCTGTAAAGTTGCTTTGTAACGATTTGTATTGTAAAAAGCGCTATACAAATAAACTTGAATTGAATTGAATTGAATCTAGGACCTTGGTTTCCAAATGAAATACAAAACCTTTGCAGGCGTTTTAAGTTGATTAGCTGATTGGCATGTCACCATATTCTATACATGTGGGCTGTGTTATGCAAATCTTCTCACAAAGTGACATAGACACGTGGGGACATGTATAAACGAGGTGTTTTGGGGGGCATTGACAAGTCTTAACTTTTATAAGTTTGAGACTTCAGTCTTTGAAACTTAGATCTTCTTGAAAAAAGATCTTATTTATATGCACCAAGAGATTGTTACACTCCAAAGAGAAAAGAAGAATTGAAATTGCATCATATGAACCCTTTAAAAGAAAAACGGTTCTTAAAACAACTTAATTCAAAGGGAAAAGTTTTCATGCCCCACTGACAGACATTTGTTATCTATCAGTAACTTTTTTTTCAAGTGTTGTTTAATTTCATAGAAAACAAGACTTCATGTTTTAAATTTGCATCTCAAGTAGGTGTATTTTGATTAAAGGAGGTTTGAGTGTTTGTATATAAAAAAAATATAAAATTTAATCCCACAACTTCAAAACAAATAGATGGTGGACAGCGAAACATTAGGGTAGACTATCATTTGGAAGAACTGCTGTAATCATTTGTACACGTTTCTCGTCCACTACTAGACTCGGCTCCATGCGCTCATCAACACGCCCTCTCTCCGATGCCCCGCCCCATACATATGTGACAGCCAATCCAAAGTCAGCAAAGCACAAGGCATAAATTGATTGACACGCAGAGAGCGTTTCTGATTGGCTAAAAATGGCGGGCCGCTCCCCCAAATCTTGTTTTGCTGTTTACAGAGCTTAGGGCTGTCTATCAGAGCGTATCTCTCAAAAGACATATTTGAGTGATACCTGTCTGTTAATATGAACTCTTTATGTGCGACATTACACTGTCATTAAAAGTGTTTTTATAGCGTTACTGGGCAGCGTGGAAGTTGAGCTGCTGCTGTCACGAGCTCAACGTTCAGCGCCAGTGCGCGTGCAACTTAGCTTAGCTCGAGCTAATAAGCAAAAGCAGCAAATAAAAGCGTAAAACGACATGTCAAGCGTTAAAACGGGCCGGTGAATACAGCCCCGACAGCGCGTCTTACCCAGGCGGGATGACCTGTCCGAGCTGACCGCACAGTTCCCGCACAACTCCAGCGCGGTCCGACTTCAGCTTCTTCTCGGCCGCTCGGCGCTCGCCCTCGGCGGGGACCGGCGCACACACCGCGATGACGGAGTCCACGTTCACCAGAACCCCGGGCTTCACCTTCCACTCGAGCAGCCGCAGAGGACGCGCTCCGGCGGGGCAGCGGATCTCCGTCACCTCCGCCGCGGGGCCCTCCGCTGCAGCCTCCTCCATCAGATCTTCACACTTCCGCCAGAGACAACCGGCGCACGAGCCGTCAGAGCAGAATTAATAAAAGGAGTTAAAAGCAATAAAACAATCCGAAGGCGAACCAGGAAAGATTCAACGGCAATGTAAAAGTATTGCACGTTAAAGGCTGAGGCGCAGGTTCACTCTTCCCGCCCGTAAACAGGAAGCACAAAGCTGCAGCGCGAGCGAAAACCTTTCCACTTCCGGAAGACTTTAATCACACACTTGATTTAGAATTACATTAATATTAGAGTATAATCTGTAGTTTATAATAATAATAATAATGTACTTAAATAACAATAATAGTATTTTATAAAAATAATTTTTACAAAAATAATAACAACAGCCTACACCAAATATTCACAGTCATCTCAATCTTGTGATTTAGAGAAAATCTGACCTGAGCATTTGTAACAAACTGTATTTATCTCTCCCCTAGCCCTGGTTTGTGATGTAATCTGATGAAATCTTATGATCACACACCATCTGCTCCCAGTGCCAGGGGACGAGGGCCCGCGTCACCGCTGCATGCACACCTCTTCTGCTAAGATTGAGTTACAAATCTTGAATTTCAAATAGGAACATGCATCTGTTACATCTTTCATCATATGGGTTCGACTCCCAGGGAACATGTTAGGTAAAAAATGTATAGCCTGAATGCACTGTAAGTCGCTTTGGAATAGATAAAAGCGTCTGCTTAATGCATAAATTGAATTTAAGTTAATATTTATGTGACTCTTTTATCCTAATGAGACTTTTTTTTCTGTATTAGCTTTTTCCAATTATTATTACACGAAAAGAAAAATTAAACATTATATAGACATATAAAGTGCAACAGTATCTTGAAAGTGCAGGGCACACAAAATTGAGAAATAAAATAATAATAATAATAATAAATAATAATGTAATAAATTTAATTTAAAACACATTTCTTTCCCATTTTTTCCAACTTTTTGAATGTTTCAGATGGGGAAGGCTTACAGTGCTTAATACTTTTAATCTAGACGTGTTGTCCTTTTGCACACTCGTGATGATCAAAATATCCTGAAACACTGGAGATATTCTGGTAAAACCTAAGACTAGAGAATACCCTTAAAGGGACCTTGGTACAAGAGCGTAGGTTTGTTTTTGACATTGGTCATATTCATAAACAGAGTTTTTTATGTTATGTTGTACAGACAATAACTACACAGTTTTCATTATTGGTTTTGAACCAACAGCATTACATCAGCGTCGGAGCGCTGGGTGTCTTAATCAAGCATCACTTTATTATTATATGAATCTAATTGGACCCAGGATGATTCTGAAAGAATACTCTGCTGTTGCTGCAGTAACGAACACCACTTTCACATGCATCTCATAGTCAGTGTTTTTATTTATTATTATTATTTTTATGTGGATATTTCAGCTAACAGATTCAGCTGAATGACATTCCACTCACATGGTCTTCAATAAAATCACATTATATGTGTCTCAAATGATCCTAGACTGGAAGATTGTGTATCTTTCAGCACAACCTTTGACTTTCTGTCAGCTTGCTTTATACTGAGAAATAATAATAGTCATTGATTGCGTTTCCTTTTCCAGTTTGCTCTGTTTTATCAATCACTGTACTACAAACGATTTATTTATTTAATTCTCTGACTTGCCTGCCTTTAAATGTGTACTGTCCCTTTAATTAAGGGCATACGTTCTTCGCTTCACTTAAACGTGTACAGTATGTATGTGTGTGTGTATATGTATGTGTGTGTGTGTGTGTGTGTGTGTGTGTGCGTGTGCGTGTGAAACGAAGAACGTACGCCCTTAAAAAACCACAGAGAACATCTAAATAATAATATTATTACAGAAATACGTTTTTTCTGTATTTATTTAATAAGAAATACAGAAATTTGCTGTACACTAATGATTGCTGTACACTAACGATTGCTGTACACTAACGATTGCACATCTAAGGACCCCTCTGTCAAGCTCCTGAAGTTTGCAGATGACACCACACTCATCGGCCTCATTCAGGACGGTGACGAGTTTGCTTACAGGCAGGAGGTTAAAGAGCTGGCTGTCTGGTGCACTCTCAACAACCTGGAGCTTAACACACTCAAAACAGTGGAGATGATCGTGGACTTCAGGAGAAACCCCCCTGCACTCCCTCTACTCACCATCATGAACAGCACTGTGACTGCAGTGGAGTCATTCAGGTTCCTGGGCACCACTATCTCTCAGGACCTGAAGTGGGACATTCACATTGACTCCATTGTGAAAAAGGCCCAGCAGAGGTTGTACTTCCTTCGCCAGCTGAGGAAGTTTAACCTGCCACAGGATCTGCTGAAACAGTTCTACTCCACCATCATCGAATCCATCCTCTGCACTTCAGTAACTGTCTGGTTCAGCTCAGCTTCTAAATCTGACCTCAGAAGACTACAGAGGGTAGTCCGGACTGCTGAGCGAATCATCGGTTCAACTCTCCCATCTATTCAAGAACTGTACTTATCCAGAGTGAGCAAAAGGGCTGTTAAAATCACTCTGGACTCCTCACATCCAGCACACTCCCTCTTTGAACTGTTGCCATCTGGTCGACGCTACAGAGCACTGAGCACCAGAACGACCAGACACAGGAACAGTTTCTTCCCTCAGGCAATCCATCTTATGAACAGCTGATACACACTGAACACACTACACTTTATATTTATATACACATACACTTAATTTATCTAACACACATACTTAGTATACACTTACATTTTGCACATAATATACATGTACATACATAACTGCATTTTTGTAATATACCTGCCTACAATTGTCAATTTGTATATTGTCATTCCTTATCTACTTATTTGTATTTTTTGTATTTTTATATTCTTTTATTATGTGTTTTATGTTCTGTCGCTGTCATTCTGTTGTACTGCGGAGCTTCTGTCACGAAAACAAATTCCTCGTATGTGTAAACATACCTGGCAATAAAAGCTCATTCTGATTCTGATATTATTATTTAGATGTTTTTTTTTTTATTCGACTGCTCAGGTTTTTTTAAAGGCACAATAATATTTAGAACGTGTTGTTTTATTTTATTTTATTTTTATTTTATTTTTTTTAGAATGTGTTGTTACAGGGGGGCACGGTCTGAAGGTCGCGTCAGACCACTGTCTCGTGACTGACGACGTCACAAACGCTTTCCCAGCTGTCCAATCAAATCGGATCTCTCCGTGATCTCGACGCGCGAGGAAGAAGTTTCCGTGTCCGCGTGTGAGGACCGTAGAGATTCACTCATGCGATCTCTAGCGCGAGAGAACCGGAGACATGACGGCGGAGACGTTCAGATCGGTAAGAACATGACTTCTGCTGCTGTGTTTCCGCTGATCCGGTGCTCTTGTGCTCGAGCTGTCTGATCAGTATGATGTAGCTTTTTGATGAAAGGTCACTGTGTTTCAGTTTCACGCTTCTGCACTTATTGAGAGGCATTTAAATTCAGAATATATTCCACATCACTATCCAGTCTGGTGGTGCATGACAGATCCTGAATCAGAGCAGTCGAGGCCAGAGGAAATGTCAGAGCATGCCATGTGCTTCACTGTAAGCCTTATTCTTATATCCAAGTCTAACAATAGAAAGCCTAATGTTACCTGTCTTACAGTCCAGCACTTCCTGATAGCCTTAGATTAGAACCAGCAACACGCTTATATAACATTAATTATAATGTAATTACTGTTTACTGTTGCTATACTCTCTTAGATGATGCTTTCAGAGTCCTCATTATAATAAATGTATTATTGGGACCCACTAGAGGTGCTCAGCAAACCTACAAGGGTCCCTTAAGATGACTTAAAATGAATACTACTTGATACACACACACACACCTTTTTGGGTAATTAACCATTGCAACTATTTATTTATTGTATTTATGAGTTTTTCAAAAGGAAATGGTTTGAATGTAAAAAAAATAAATGTGTGTATATATATATATATATATATATATATATATGTATATATATTATATATATATATATATATATATATGTATGTGTGTGTATAAGCTCATAAGTGAATAATAATGTGTCATTAAAATATTTTTTAAATCCTTAATTCTTATGCAGTAAATCATGAAAGACTGAAAATTGTGGGATATTGTTGTGTGACAGTGGGGGACCTTGGAGTCCAAAAAATTGAGAACCACTGCTGCACTAACACAAGAGTGCCATGGTTCTACTAGTAGTCGACTGATTATCTGCCTGGGGTGCATTTCTCAAAAACATTGTTAGTTAACTATGGTTGTTCGTTCCATTGAACTCTATTAGTAACAAGGGAACTTGCAACCATAGTTGCTTTTGGGAAACACACCCCTTGCCGATTATCGGTGCCAATATTAGACATTTTATTGGTATTGTTCATTATCAAAACCGATTTGCCAAAAAAAATAATTTTAAAGCTTTTAAAGTGTTCCTGTAGCTCAGTAGGTAGAGCATTGCATTATCAAGCGCAAGGTTGGGGGTTCGATTCCCCGGGAACACGTGATAGGTAAAAATTGATAGCCTGAATGCACTGTAAGTCGCTTTGTATAAAAGCGTCTGCTAAATGCATAAATTTAAATTTAATTTTACATTTTAAAGAAAGTTTTTGTCAGAGCCCATGCTATCCTTATGGCATTCATTTTAATTTTTAAACCAGACATATATTGGTTCAAAATATCGGTTATCGGTCTACTTGATCTGTATTAATCTGTATCGCATCTTCCCTGAAAAACACATATCCGTTGACTCGTAGGTACTATATGTGTGCTACTATACTATAATATTTTCCATAACAATCATGCATATTTTGTATATGTATTATAGTAGTACCGTGGTGTTTTTGTTGTACTTTAGAGTGACTTAATATGGTCATTTGCATCAGAATCCTGAACATGTGTTTTTGTTTATGTTCTGCTATCTAATACGAAGGCATTGTGCTTTTGTTAGGGTTACTATAGTATTTTGGCTTAAACTGTTGTTATCTGAAACATTTTTGGAAGGGCAGAGACAAGTCTTTTTTTTTTCCTTCAGGACAGAAGCTCTCTGTTTGGGACGTTGGCTCTTTGCGCTTGTGCGGTGATTTAGAGTCGATGATTTATCTTGAACGAGGGGCTGCTGGTGGTCTGTTGTTTATCACACTCTCAATAGAGACCTTTAAACTGGAGCACATCCCTGACCTGTCCACAAATCAAGCTGCCCGAGGAAAGACATTTTGTTCCCTGCTTCTATAAACATTCTCCCTTTTTCACATTTTGACACGGCCTTGATGGGAAAGTCTTGTGCTGTAGTCTATGAAAACACACCTCACAGATAATCTCTGAGCTATTTTTAAGGGTTGCCTGATTTATAATGCTTTCAGCTGCCAGTAAAAGATTCTCAACGTTAAACACAGTGAACTAAACAGAGTTTATCTTCTTTGGCTTCAGTTACGCTTGTATCAGCGTCATATGTCTCTGTTACGGCGGTGTCCTCGGCTCATAGGCCTCCATGTACTCGACCAGAAGTTCTTCTCCTCACACAGGTGGGTTGCTTTTGCTTCATTGGTGTCTGACTTTATTTTAAGGGTGACAAAAACCTGTATATTTTATAGCATATGACAACGCTAGAACAACATCATACTGAGCAAGAGAGTGATGCTGGGATTGTGTTATGCTCCTCTAGAGTTGTAAAGAGTCACAGGCTCTTCAGGAAGCTGTTGGTTGGTGTTTCGGTGGGTGTGCCTCTCGGGGTCGGGGTGCAGTATGCAGTCTCAGAGCCCAAAGAGAGGAGGAAGATGAAGATACTAGCTGAGGGAGTCGGACGCTTCTGCAGGTAATTATCTCGTTTATTTAATTTGAGCAATTTATCAATCATTACATGCATCATTTTATACATGATCATTTTTATACTTTTTTTTAAATTAATTAATTATTATAATTTTTTTAAGATATTGATACTTCTATACCGGAAGGATGCATTAAAGGGTTAGTTCAGACAAAAATGAAAAATATGCCATAAATTACTCCCCTTGTAGTCATCCTAGGTGTATATGACTTTCTTCTTTCAGAAGTTATTTTAAAAATGGTCTTTGATCTTTCAGCTGTTTGATGTCACTCAGCGTGTGCTGCAGTGCATCGGTCCATTAGATACAGTTTAATAAAAAGCTCATCCATTAAAAAAAGTGTCTCACACGGCTCCAGGGGGTGAACAAAGGCCTCCGGAAGCGACTCGATGCATTTTTGTAAGAAAAATATCCATATTCAAACCGTAATGATCACTTTAATCCAGCTTGCGCTCACTGGAGGATGATGTATGAGGTCAGCTTTGAAACGCAGCGGAGAGATCAAAACAAAACAACGGTCACCATTAGAAGTACAAAACGAGGATTTGAAAAGAAGAATGTCGGAGGATTTCGATATAAGCCAAGAGTAACCTGGTTAACCTTTACTGGAGTAAAGAAACTTTGCTTCCTTTGCTACTGTTGACAAACGCTGGCATGCGCAGCACTGACCTCCTTCCATTTTACATCAGCGAACTCAAGATAGATTAAAGTGATTATTACTGTTGGAGTATGGATATTGTTCTTACATAAACGCATCCATTCACTACAGGAGGCCTTTGTTCACCCCCCGGAGTTTTTTTTATTAAACTTCTAATGGACCGATGCAGTGCAGCACACACTGAGTGACATCAAACAGCTGAAAAACCAAAGACCATTTTTAATATGGATAAAAAACACATTAACTACCCCAAAATTCACCCATCAGGCTCTCTGATCTCTCAATGTCAAGCTTTTGCATTTGACACATCTGCATCAGACACAGCCCTCTGCAGTTAACATCAAGACTGACACTGTGAAGTCAGTTGTGTATCTGTGTCACACCAGGTCTCTCTATGTGGGGCTTATGATATCAGCAGATTACTGGTGGACGTCCAACATTGCTCTGAGAGGCATGGATGAGGTAAGCTTATGTCCATACTATCTAAATAATGTGTATTAAATTAGTAATTGCTTTGAATTAACTAGCACTTAATCATTTACTCACCCTCATATTGTTCTTCTGCAGAACATAAAAGAGGATATTTTGAAGAATGTTGGTCTAAAACAGTTTTGGTCGTCATTGACTTCCATTCTTTTTTTCATTTCTGAAAAATATCTCCTTTTATGTTCAGAATAAACTCATACAAGTTTTGAAAAAAAAATTGAGGGGGTGAGTAAATGATGACAGAAAGGTCATTCTTGGGTGAAGTATAGTATCGATTTTAACCCTTTTCTTGGATTCCCTTGATCCATCATCATCATAAATGTATCTAGTGTAACGTAAGTGATCAGTAAACACATCAAACGCAGATCTGTTTGTGTCGCTCTCGCCAGAGCAGTCCAGAGTACGAGGCACTCATGTCAGCGTGTCATCAGAGAGCAGCCAGCAGCATGGTGGACGGGGCCGTCCTGAACGGAGGCCTGTATATTAAGCTAGGACAGGGCCTGTGTGCCTTCAACCATCTCCTACCTCCAGAGTACATGCGCACCCTGCACGTGCTGGAGGATCAAGCCCTCAACAGAAGATACAAAGAGGTGAGCAGCTCCACACATTAGGGTTCTGCTGAGCTCTCACTACCTAATAAAATAATGTGTGTCAAAAGATGGTTTTGCATTCTTGACTAAATCAGATTAGTCATTTTATCACAGTACTCTCAATGTGCTGAATTATACATTTGTACGTACACACAAAATTTGGTATGTGTTTTTGAAGGAAGTTTATTTGATATAGTCTAAAAATATATGGTAAATATAACATATTATTACTATATTTAAAATGACTGTTTTCAATTGTAATATATTTTCAAATGTAATTTATTCCTGTGATGCGCAGCTGTATTTTCAGCATCATAACACCAGTCTTCAGTGTCACACGATCTTCAGAAATCATTGCCTTTTTTTAGAAATATTATTCCTTTTTCATGACTCTTCGAATAAAATTTCAAAAGGACAGTATTTATCAGAAATAGAAATCTTATGTAACATAATTAGTGCTTTCAAACGATTTATTACCATTAATCGCATCCAAAATAAAAGTTTTTGTTTACATTATATATGTGTGTGTATTGTATATATTTATTACGTATATATAAATACACATACAGTATATATTTTGATATATTTACATGTCTATATATTCATTTAATTATATTATAAATATATTTCACATATAAACATTTTTCTGAAATATATACATGCATGTGTGTGTGTATTGTGTATATTATGTATATATAAATACACACACATGTATTACATAAGAAAAAACTTTTATTTTGGAGGCAATTAATCGTTTGACAGCACTAATATTAAGTGACTTAATGATTCTCTGATCACTTTATGATCTATTAACTGTGTACCTGAATAAAACTTAATTTCTTTCAAATAAATCTTGTTGACCTCTAACCTATATTAAAGAGCTATAGTTCCTTATCCTTTCTTCCAATTGTGATGAGAATAGCCTCAAATTAAAGCCCAGATTCATTATATAACTGTAACTTTAATATGCTTTGCTCAACAGCTAAAATAAAAAAAATTTGCTTCTGTTTTCAAATATATATGGACCTAACCGTATGTGTGTGTATGGGGGTATATATATATATATATATATATATATATATATATAAGATCAGGGACTCAGAAGCCTATGAGAATGAAATCTGCCATCATTTTTGTAACGCGTCTGGTCTGGTGTTGTTTTAGGTAGACGCTTTATTCCAGGAGGACTTCAGCACGACTCCAGATAAACTCTTCAGGACCTTTGACCATGAGCCTGTTGCCGCTGCCAGTCTGGCTCAAGTACACAAGGCTGAACTGCATGATGGGACACCTGTGGCTGTGAAAGTATGTATAAGGGCTGTGCATGATGACTGCTGAGGGAATGCTGGTTATGTGCATTTTAAATGATGCATAATTTGGATGCATGACTTTTTTTTATATACTCTAATGCAGTACTGTGTTTACATGTTTACAATGTATTACACTCATTTATTTATTTATGCGAATGTTGCAGGAACAGGTGATGTAGAGGAACAGCATGAAGTAATAGTGATTACTGATGTCTGTTGTGTTCAGGTGCAGTATATTGATCTCAGGGATCGATTTGACGGTGATATCAGGACTCTAGAGATTTTACTGGACATCGTGAAATTAATGCACCCCAGCTTTGGTTTCCGCTGGGTCTTACAGGTCAGTGTTAACTCTCTGAGAAAAAAACATCTCTTTTGAAGAGATTTTTCATCTAGTTAAGCCAAATACAGTTTTGGAGTTTTTAGCAAAAATGTATATAATATAATTCAGCCATAATATTTCTCGCCATGAAAACAGCCACAGAAGTTGGAATGAAACTTTGATGCTCCAGAAGGAAACACGATGCAATAAAGAGCCAGGGGGTAAAAATAAAATAAAATGAATAAATCAAAATGATTTCTGAAGATTCATGAGACACTGAAGACTGGAGTAATGATGCTGAAAATACAGCTTTAATCACAGAAATAAATCACATTTGAAAACACATTCACAGATTCACAATTTTAATAGTTTTTGCTGTATTTTTTGATGAAATAAAAGCAGCCTTTCCAAACATAAGAGACCCATAGCCCCAATCTTTCTTCATTTTGGTCATCGTCGTTGCTCTAAAAGACAAGATTATGGTTTTTGTCATTGTTTCTCCATGACGCTGGCAGGACTTGAAGGGAACGCTGGCCCAGGAGCTGGACTTTGAGAACGAAGGCAGGAACTCTGAACGGTGTGCTGAAGAACTGAAGCATTTTAAGTTTGTAGTCGTGCCCAAAGTATTCTGGGACCTGACCAGCAAGGTGCGGATCAGTCAGCTCTTACTTTGATCTCTATCTTTGACACATGAATGAATAGATACTCTGTCTTTGTGTCCATGTAGAGGGTCCTTACAGCAGAGTTCTGTCCTGGATGTAAAATCAACAACGTGGAGGAGATTCAGCGTCAGGGTCTGAGTCTGAGAGACGTGAGTTTAATAACATCACGTGTGATGGACCGAGTCATCATCATCACACCAGTAAACGTCCATGATGTTGATGATGATGCTTGTGTTTCAGACAGCTGATAAACTCATCCGCATATTCGCAGAGCAGATCTTTTACACCGGCTTTATACACGCTGACCCTCATCCTGGAAACGGTGAGATGATCTAAGCCCAGAATTACCTATTATGACCTCTAAGTGTGTGTGTGTGTGTGTGTGTCACACATGTGAAATGTGGCTGATTTCAGTGCTGGTCAGAAGAGGTCCAGATAATAAAGCAGAGCTGGTTCTGCTGGATCATGGGCTGTATCAGTACCTCAGTAAAAGGTGAGAACATGAGTAAGAAACACCAGCATCACTGTAATCTGCATGAAGCAGACGCTGAGCACAGTCTGTCTGTGTGTGTCAGTGACAGAGCGGCTCTGTGTCGGCTGTGGAGATCCATCATCCTGCGCGATGAAGCCGGCATGAAGACATATGCAAATCAGCTCGGGGTCAAAGGTAACGCTGCAAGATCTTTAAAGAAGTCTCTTCTAATCACCAAGCCTGCATTTATTTGATACAAACTACAGCAAAAGCAGTAATATTGTGAAGTAGTTTTCTATGTGAATGTATTGTAAAGTGTCATTTATTCCTGTGATCAAAAGCTCCATTACTCCAGTCTTCAGTGTCACATGATCTTCAGAAATCATTCTGATATACTGATACACTGCTCAAGATATTATAAATATCAATCTTTAAAACAACCGAGTGCCTTTGTTTCAAGATTCTTTGATGAAGAGAAAGATCCAAAGATCAACACTTATCTGAAATAATAAGCTTTCATAACACTATACACTGTAGCATTCAAAAGCTTACTTGGCAAGGATGCTTTAAATTGATCAAACATTTATAATGTTTCAAATGATTACTATTTCAGATCAGCATATTAGACTGATTTGGGAAGGATCATATGACACTGATGCTGAAAATACAGCTTTGATCACAGCTATAAATCACATTTTACAATACATTCCAATAGAAAAGAATTTGAACTGAATTTTTGATCAAATAAATGCAGTCTCACAGAGCATAAGTCACTTCTGTCAAAACCCAAACATAATATAAATAAATCTTAATATGAAGATTTTATCAGATCTTTTGACATGCATACATCTATAAGGATTGTTCTGATGTCATCATCTCATTGGTCTGTCCAGAGTACTTCCTGTTCAGTGAGATGCTGCTGCAGAGGCCGATCAACATGTGGGATCTGGGTCTGGGGAACATCCTGACGCGAGAGGAGACGTCCTACATGCGTGACATGGCCGTGAACCGCTTCGATAAGATCATGCAGGTGCTGAAGTCCATGCCGCGGCCCATGCTGCTGGTCTTCAGGAACATCAACACGGTCCGCTGCATCAACATCGCTCTGGGAGCGCCGGTCGACCGCTACTTCATCATGGCCAAGTGGTACGAGACCTGCTTCCCCCTCACCTCTGATCCAGATACAGCTGGTTTGAGTTTGTGTCCATCTCTTGTGTTTCAGTGCTGTGAGGGGATGGGGCAGAACTCAGGCCGACGACACCAGGATGTTGTCCAGGCTGTCCGTCTTCCGCTGGGTCTGCTCCTTCTGGGAAAGCCTCAAGTTTGAATTCGCTTTAAGGTGATTCATTTATTGCCCTAAATTCAATTTTATTTTCCATTTTATTTGCCAACGTAATGGTCTAATTAACTGATATCAAAAACCTTATGCAGTTTAACAATTTACAGAAATTCAATTTTAGTGCCCTATAAAAATCTGTTTTCCATTTATTCACAAAAATGTGTTTTTTTTTCCCTCTCATCCTTCACTTAACCTCAAGTTGTTTCTACCCTGTATAAGTTTATTTCTTCTGTTGGACACAAAGGAAGATATAAAAAGAAAAAAGTTGATGGCACCCATTTACTTCCATTGCATTTTTTGCCCAATACTAAGGAAGTCACTGTGCAGCATTGCAGCTGTTTGGTTACCCATTTTCGTCAAAATATAATCTTTTGTGTTCAACAGAAAAGAAGAAAAAAGAAAATCAAACAGGTTTGGAATAACATGAGGTTAAGTAAAGATGACCCATTTTTGGGTGAACAGTCCCTTTAATTACATTTTAATAACCAGAAACATGTCAACAGAATTAATAAAACATTTTAATAATTTATTTACAATAATAGGGCCTTATGGTTCATTTATTTTTATTTTTTACTCTGAAATTCAAATGAAGGTGGCAATCAAATGAAGGCTTAAAACGAACAATTTAATGAATTCATTTGTAAAATGTAAATAAAACCAACTTTTATTTTGTCACCTAACAAAGTGCTGCGCAACAGAGGTTTGCCTTTAAAATAAAAAAATAAAGTTTTTACTTAATAAACAGAGTTAAACAGAGTGTTGATTTGTCCAGGTTTGAGGTTCTGTGTAGCTGACGAGTTGATATCAAATGCAGTGGTGAATTCTGTGACATTATTTATCTTTGTGTCCGCATTCTGGATTTCATGCACATTTTCAGCATTGCAGAGATCATAGAAGCCTCAGCAGCAGATACAACTAACATTAAACATCAATCAAGCGTGCAGTTTAAGCTTATTTCTGCTATGTTTGTGTTTAATATTCATGAGATGGTCTCTCACATGCATCTCATTGATTGTGTTCCTCCAGGTCAGAGATGGCGCTCATGAGCCTCACTCGCTCTCTGCTCAAGCTGCTGTCTTACTTCAGTCTCATCACACTGGACCAGGAAGTGTATCAGTATCTGAAATGAAGCGTCTCGTACCTCGTAATCGTTGTCTGTCCTCTGAGCCTCTGGTTTTACTCGAGCCGTGTGTGGCTTTGCACTCAGTGCTGATTGTTCTTTTACGAGCGAGTTCACCCAAAAATGTTAATTCAGTCATTGATTACGCACCATCGTGTCGTTCCAAACCCTTAATACCTTTGTTCATCTTCAGAACACAAATTAAGATATTTATGATGAAATCCGAGAGCCCTCTGACCATCCGTAGACAACAAGGATCCTTAATGGTTTTCTTTGCAAACAAAAATGTTTCTTGTAGCTTCGTTAAATTACGGTTGAACCACTGATCTCATATGGACTGTTTTAACGATGTCCTTGCTACGTTTCTGAGCCTTGATCACGTTAATTACATTGCTATCTATGGAGGATCAGAGAGCTCTCGGATTTCATCATAAATATCTAAATTTGTGTCCTGAAGAAGAACGAAGGTCTTACGGGTTTGAAACGACATGAGTGACCGTCATTAATGACCGAATTTTCTTTTTTGGGTGAACGAACCCTTTAATGGGTGTCTGGATTGAGCTTGAGCTTCCAGGAACGTCTCTCACTGTTGCTTTCCTCTGAAATAAACGCTGGTGAGCTGCATTTCACCAAACGCAGAGGACTTTTTAATTCAGCCTTTATCAGTTATGATATTCGGGCATTTAAAAGACTTGTTTCATTCAAGAAGCTGAGTTACGTTTGTTTTCTTCTGTAGGCCTCGGTGTGAAACCCTAAAATGATTCATGGTTGTAATTTCATAGAGGCAATAATAAAACAAATCAGTCTGAACAAAGTAAATAATTATGCTAAAAACCTTTTACCTCATAGGGGTTTGCAATGTCAGTGAATAAAAGCAGTTCATATTGCAATGAAAAAAACCTTTTTACTAATTATATTTAAAATTTATGCCATTTTATATTGTATTTGTGATTTTTGGTGATTAACTGGTGATAAGCAGTTGGAACAGAGAGGTTTTGTTGCCAAAGCTGATATAACGGATATGTAATCTACAGTGCTGTGTATTTTGAATATAAATCACTTATATTGCAGTTTCACTTGAATTAGAATGAATCAAAAAAACCTATTTTGAAAATGCATCTCATTAAGAATGATTCACCCATGTGTTTGTTTGTTTTTTCCCCTTATGATATTTAATCAAACTGTCAAAGCTTTATTTTTTGGTGCAATATCAGACTTCTGTTTGTGTGATGTATGCTAGATTTCTCCAATCATTTTTTCCACTTAAACTCATCCCACTACTTTCATCTGCAAGCTTGTATTCATTGTGCAACACCTCACACGTTGTTTTTTTTTCTTTTCATTTCACTCCGTTGCAAATCTCAATACAAAAGAAATGTCACACACTACTTAAACCCTGAAGGCAAACAAAGCAGACCATCTCTCTCATGCTTCCCAGAGAATGACATGGATTGTAATGTTTTTGAGTAAAGTGTGAGAGAAAACGTCTTCTGCAGTGGTCAGACTGTGTCTGCGCTCAGAGAATCATCTGTGATGGAAGTAAAGAATAATGACACTGAAAGCATTGGAGTATCAGCCATGTTAATTTTTTTTTCTCACAAAATATTCTAAGAAATGCAATACCCTTTACCGCATTTCCTCCTTTCTGTCAACAAAAAAAAAAACAGCATGACAAATTTTTGTTTCTTCTTTTTCTACCAAAACATTGAAATATAAAACAGTGGGCAGAGGATCATGAGTGTGAGAGCAGCAGCTCTTCAGAAGTGAGCAGTTACTCTCTCGATCTCCAGAAGATCATCCAGGAGCTGAAACAAACGCAAAAGCAGAAAAACTCAAACAGATAGTTAGATAATTATGAGCATGACATTTCAAGTAGCACTTGAAGGCAGCTGGGTAATGCTTTATTTTAAGGTGTCCTTGTTAGACGTTACATGTAGTTACTATTATAAAAACAATAAATTAGGCACGATTACATGCAAGTAACCCTAACCATATAGTAAGTACATGTAGTTAATTAATATTACTCAGAGCTCAAATGTATAATTACACTGTAACATTGACACCTGAAAATAACTGGCAGCAGTGTTTGTAACTACAGAATGTAAGTTTGTATTTTTTTGGGCCAGGATAATCTTGATGCTTCAGCTTGTTTTGGAACGGTTTTCATTGGCTTTTTTTTCCTTTTCTGAAGCACATTAACATGAAACTTGAAGCACATTCTTTTCAAAAGGAAAAAAACCAGGCACTTAGTTTCAGCACGGTTTCCAGTACTGCTTAAATCAGGCTATTTGCAGGATTTTTATGCCTTTTTGTAAGATTACACAAATAAAACTAAATAAAAAAAAAAAAGTTTGTCAAGATTTCCTAACTGATACCATATGAGCACGGTAGGACGATGTCTATGGTAACAAACTCTTAAACTGCATTAAAAAAAACCTAATATTTAGAAAAGAGATTAATCAATTATTATATTAATTTAAACATATCTCTACTGATTTTTCGAAAGCATATTAGCTTCTTGTCGATCCACCGGTTCACATTTACAAACTGTGTGTTTGATGCATATGGGTCAATTTTCGCATTGGTCTGAACACAAACAGCAGTGGTGCCCAGTTAAAATGCAAATTCATTCTCGGCCAGCAGGTGGCGCTTTTAAAGCGGCAGAAATATAGCGGTTTCTCTGGGCTGTACACAAAGCAAAGACTTTGAAAAGTTGCAGCGCTAGTATTTATTCAATGAAATCATTCTTGTCTTTCCGTCCCCAAATAGTAACGGACTCAAATGTATCATTTAAGGCATTTAACGGAAAACCGGTTATTATATATGAAATGATTATTCAATATATAATTTATTTCCTCTGGCCTAGCGTGACAGTTAGTATCTTAGAGCCAGCACTCACAATGTCTGGGGTTGTGCCGATCTTCTTGGCCAGTTCGCTTCGCTCCATGGTGCTGAGGTACAGGTACTTATTCAGTAGCTCTCCATCCAGGATGTTCCTCACCGCGTTCTGCAGCGTCCGCCGATCACAGTGCAGCATCCTGCAGCAAAACACAGCAGCAGAAGCTCAGAGGCTACAAACAACTGGAGAAACATCCTCCGGCCTGGAAGTGTCACGAAACTGTCAGGTTTCGGAAATATTTGGATTTTTGTCAAATGCTAATGGCAGATTTGCATGATAAGAGTCTCATTTGTACAATACTAACTCTGGAACCTAACATGAAATAAAAGTCAAAAATTGTATTTATTGGAAATAGAACCGTTTCTATTTTCTATCTTAAAAAGACACGTGAACCACAGACTGAAAGTGAATGTATTTACAATGATAGTAAAAGCTTTTTAAAGAGACCTTTTATTTGCAGAAAAAGCGCTGAGGGTGGTGTGTGGGGGGGGGGGGGGGGGGTATTAATAAATGACTTTTGCATTAACAAATGCAGTTAGTAATAATATTACGTTTATTTCTTGGTAAGGTACATTTGATATTAAAGCACTGAGCTCGACTCGGGAAGCATACAAAAGAATGGCAGAAGACATTTTTGCGCTCTGTAGCCCTGCAGCAGGCGAGTCAGTACCTGAAGGCCTTTGGGTTGAGCCCCGCGTGATGCGGCAGCATGGTGGTGAGGGCGTTCTGCAGCATCAGCAGTCTGCGGTACGTCTTCTCCTGCATGGGCAGAAGCAGGCCCACGCCGCCCTCCAGCGTAGCTGCACACACACACACACACACACAATCAAACTGACTTCACTAGTTCAGGAATAGTGAAATAATGCTGTTTCATGAACGCCCACTAGGGAAAAGAGATGCAGCTGAGGAGACCCACCGAACCATGTGATGTTCTTGTTGTCCCAGGTTAGTGCCTTCTTGCTGGCGGGGTCCAGAGTGCCGCGGCACGGCATCCTCCAGAAGGCGTTCACATGGGCGCCCACATTAAAATCAGCTCTCCGCAGCAAACGCATGCCTCCGAAGCTCTCTTTGGCTGGAGGCGGTATGATAAAAGGACACGTTTGATATCAGACACTGGGAAAGAGCGAAGTCTCACGGTTCTATAGAGAGAATCAGATGAATGACACACCTTCTGGCAGGTACATGTAGACCGACAGGTTTTTGTCTCTGTCTGAAACTGAGAGAGGGTTTTAGAGGTCAAACCAGTGAGTTTAAAGTGTAAAACTAATGCTGAGACAGAATAAAAGAGTAATGGTGAGCATATCGCTCTAGTTTACTCATGGAATGTTTTTTTTGCATAACTTGCGCCAATAAAAATAAAATAAAAATCTGATACAACTAGGCATGTCAATGAACTCTTTGCCGACTGGCTTGCACAACAATGCATCATGCAAATATTTGCATCACGTTACTCGCTCTAGTTTACTTATGGGATGTTTTTGCATTACTTGCACAAATAAAAACAATTTAAAAAACTGTGGGGCGTGTCAATAAGCTCTTCGCTGATTGGCTTGTGTGACAACGCATCATGCAAATTTTCCACTCAAATTAACATTTTTTAACTTGCGCGGAAGATGCGATTGAGGAGTATATTGTACTTTCGCAGCAATCACGTCACCTTGACGCAAATATGTGTCTATTTGCGTCTTTGTATTGACTTTGTATGTAATCATCTCATGTGAATAATTAAATTCTCTTTCTGTGTGAACACATCATAAGACATTTACCCAGGAAGCCCAGCTGGTTGTTGTCCACCATAAACTCTACGCTGTAAACCTCCAGGGGCTTTGCATCCTATGAAGAAACAAAAAGAGCAATGGAACAACTATATCCAAACTGAATGGATTTTGTGTATGTATGAATTGGGACCTCAAGGTATGCTGGTACAATTTGCGAATCTTAACTACTCAAATAATAAGCAATATTAAACCATGTTAAGCACTCAAGTCAAGAGGCAAAACATCAAGACTTGAAACCAATCAATTGACTATTGTGAAATGAAAATACACTGCAAATTGGCAGCAACACAAAATTAAAAATATATCCCGTTAAATCAGCTGTATGATAAAGGACTGAGTGCAAACTCTTGGCAGATACCCTGCTGACGAGCGAGAGCGTCTTGCTCTCCTCCTGGTAGCGCAGCAGAGAGATGCTCTTCATCACATCAGCGGCGAGGATGAAGTTCTTGATGCTGTGCATCTGATGGATGTAGAGCTGAGTGTCAATGAAGGCCATGCCGGTCAGATCATTATCCTTCAGACTCCATAAGAAGATCTGCGCACACACACACACACACACACACACACACACACACACACACACAGTCAACAGAAATGTCATTGTGTTTTAAGTGATGCAGCAGGTTTAAACGTGTGGTGTTCACCTTCTGTCCGATGGCAGACACCAGGTATCCACTGCAGTGACAGAGGGCCGTGACGGGCCCCTTCTGCTCCTTCTCATACAGCACTTTAAACTTGTTCTTGGTGAGGGGCTGACCGGGCTCAGGCACCACCTCAATCACGTCCAGAATCAGGATCTGTCACAGACAAAACAGACGCAGATCAGACTTCTGATCAACAGAAACATGTGCCAACATAAAAGAGACCAAAGGAAGGGCTGCACGATCTGGGAGGAAAATCTAATTGTGATTTTTCTGATAAAAACTGAAACTGACCTAAAACGAGATAAAATAAAAAAAAATAAAACAATTTGTAGTGCTGCACAATTTGACCTATTTTCTAATACTAGTACTATACTATTACTATAAATAATAATTAGCAAAAAAAATAATGTATTGTTTTCATTAATAAATTGAATGAAATAAGAATTATATTTTTAATTAAGTATTACACTATATTTTATTGTACAATTTTAAAAAAAGAAACAGAAAAATTGAAGTTTGTTTGTCGTTTGTAGGGCTGCACAATTTAGCCAATCTTGTAATCATATTTCACAAGTAATATTATTATTAAAATTCATAATTATTTTAATTCAAAATAAAAAGATTGAGCAAAATTACTATTGCAATATTTCACTTTAAAAACAAAAATGTATTCTGTAAACTGTAAAATTACAATAGATTACTAATTTCCTATTTTAAATCTTAAACCCTTTTTTGTTTTGTTTTTTGACAGAAAACATGCACCAATACCTTACATTTAAATAGCAGCCGTAGTTATTTGATAATAACACTAAGCCTTGTATCAAATTCGGTCTGGTTTCAATTAATCAGGGCGTCCTATCTAAAAGCAGTCATGCATGGTGCAGTTTGAAATGTTGAACCTTGCAAATGTTTGTATCCCATTCTGCGATTACATGCCCAACCACATTGCTCTCTTTAACTTTTAGTAGTGGAATAAATTAATGGTATGAATCAAATGCACCTGGAAAGAGTCTCTCTACAATGGCATCCCATTGGGGAAGTCGTAGCCTAATGGTTAGAGAGTCGGACTCCCAATCGAAAGGTTGTGAGTTCGAGTCCCGGGCCGGCAGGAATTGTGGGTGGGGGGAGTGCATGTACAGTTCTCTCTCCACCCTCAATACCAAGACTGAGGAGCCCTTGAGCAAGGCATCGAACCCCCAACTGCTCCCCGGGCGCCGCAGCATAAATGGCTGCCCACTGCTCCGTGTGTGTGCTCACAGTGTGTGTGTGTGCATTTCGGATGGGTTAAATGCAGAGCACAAATTCTGAGTATGGCTGAATGTCACTTCACTTAATGCTACTCAGTGATGATCAAAAAGCTTATTTAATGGACATATTTTATTGTACTTCCACAGTTTCTGCACCAGAGTGATGCGTGTAGGTGAAGACTCACTCTTCCTCTGCAGGTGACCTCCTCTCCCTGGATGAGGCACGTACCCAAAGCCACATATCCCTTCAGGCCTGACACAGTCTCCTGACTCTTCAGAGCCACCGTCTTCATACACGTCACATGCTCCCACTCCTCCAGATCAACGCTGTCCAACAACGTTACACAGACAGATCATCATCATTTACTCATGTCAGGGCGTCCCTTCACTGAAAGTCTATTCCACCTAAACTATGCATCAAAATGTTTATTAAAGACACATCAAATATGGTAAATGGCTCTTTGTATGTGCAATGCTAAATGTTTATATGAATAAAGGCCTATATCTCGATATCATCGGCCGATATGAACCTGTCGCCTATATATCAGAATCGACGAATATGCCGTCGATATGAATTTTTTTTTTCAGTCAAATGTTTGGACGCACAAATGGGAAAGTGCCCAAACCTTTGACTGGTACTGTACTATAATATACACAAAGAATATCGGCCGATATATCGATATCAGCTTTTTTTTACTCCCTAATATCGGTATTGGTATCAGCCCCAAAAACCCACTCTATTATTAATACCTAAAGTAAGATTAAAAGGAAAACTAAAAAATCTAATAAAAGTTATTATGTAATAGTATAATAAATCATACTAAAATAAACTTGCTTTCTAGACAACCATGATTGAAAAAAAATCTCAGGTTTTCAGAACGATTACATTGGATAAAACTGCTCTATTCATGGCGATTACTTTTGAAGTGTCTTTCTGAACTTTTTAAAGCATCAAAGTTGGTTGTGTGAATGTGCTTCTCACCGTGTGTTTGGGATGGCCTCCCAGCTGACCGGAGATATGAGCTGAATGGAGAACTTCTCCTGCTGAGGGTGTATGTACCGCTCATCTGAAAAAACAACAATTCAAATAATAAAAACCCCATCAAATCAGACACAGTCACTTCATCCATATACACACACACACACACACAAGCAAACAGTGTCCCACCTCTTTCGATGGTCTCAAACTCCTTCTCCTCTCCGGTCATTCTGGGGATTCGTGTGCACTGCTCTTTAACACTGCTGCACACCGCATACACCTGAAACACACACGACTGATCAACATATGACTGCCATGTTTACATGGCAGCAGTCATTTCAAGGAGAGGTTTGTGAAATTGACCGCTAGTGGTTGTAACGGGTACTGCAGCACAAATTCAAAATACGCCCTCCTCCTCAGACTCTATGCTCATGCGGGTTGCCAGATTGAGGAAAGGCTTTACACTTTTTCTTAAGAAATTTACAGACATTTCTTAAAAAAATATTTCACTTTGTCGTTATGAGGTACGGAATATAAACTAATGAGAGAAAAAATTTAAACAATTGTAGTATCAGGCTGCAACATGACACATTTTAAAAAGTGAAGGGGGTCTGAATACTTTCTGAATGCACTGTATATTTGCATTGTAATATTCTTCTGGTATTAGAGCTGTTAAGATGGATGCTACCATTTTTTAGGTCGGATAGAATCTGCGATCTCTGACTGTGTTCATTTGCTGGCTTCCTGTATGCTGTATTTCCTACCTAACTGGCAACCCAATAGTGTTGAATTACTATTGGCTAAACTGGCAGTGGGCGGAGTCACACAGACCGAAACAAAAACAGACATTCCGACACAGAACACACATTTCAATGCAAAATAACTGGCTGTAGCATTGTTAATCGGAGAAATAAGTAAACTTAACATGATCCCTAAATGTAATTTTTATGCTTTAGTACAGTCAGAAAATAACATACAGAACATTTAATGCTGGACATGTTATTTATACAGACCTCATTTATAAATAGAATAGTTTGGCGGTTTTTGCTCCTGTGCTCTAATTAGTCAACATAACACAATTTCGTATGAAAAAACTGAACACAAGAAAAATCTGCAAACTTTTTTTGTTGTAATGCCAAATTAAGATTTTCGTATCTACTATATTGTTAAAATGACTGGATTTTGGCTGCTAAAAATATCGCAGAGCAATGGTAAATGTGATTGCACCTTTCTTTTTTCTGCAGAACATAAAAGAAGATATTATGTTGCCATAACCAAACAATTTAGCTCCCATTTACTTCCAACGCATTTAAAATTCAAGTTAATGCAAACCAAAACTGTTTAAGTCTTCAAAATTCCACTAAAGAAAGTGAGTGAGGTCTAGAAAAATGTGAGATGACAGACGTAAATGATGACAGAATTTTCAGTTTAGGGTGCATCTCTTTAAGGCTCATATAAATGTTTAAAAAGGGCCAAGATGAGCTCAGTCACTAAATGCAGTGTACTCATCATCTCATGCCCATAGCATGTGCATTACCTTTGATTCCACATGGTACGACACATAGTGGACGGTACACCTGAGTGGGATCTTGCGGACAGGCCAGGGAGCGTCATATGAGAGATATGTGGGTAACACACTGATCCTCAGCTCGCCCTAAAGCGACAAACACACTTCAGTTAAACCTAAACCTGTCAAGATTATTCTCTCCAGATATCCTGATACAGTGGATTATGAAAGACACTTTTTAGATGTGATCTAATACAAAATCCTAGTGTAGATTTTAGGACTTGTCTGTACCTGTTTGTTGAAGTAGAGGAATCCTTTGGGACAGTTGATATTGTGAAAGGGAGAGAAGGACTCAATGGCGCCGTCTATTGTCATGGGGTGGAGCCGCATCGCCCCACGAGAAGTCACCAGCATCCAGTGAGGAGACGGCCCACAGATAAACACCTGAAAGCAAGCAGTGCCAACATTTATGTAGTTCTTCTCTTACAAATTATGCCTGGCTTGAGAAAAGAATTTGGTGCCAATGTCTTACACCAGCTCTGATAGCTAACCTGTACGGTTTGGTAATGATAAAGTAAAACTATTAAAAATGATTTTCCATAAATGAAATCAAGCTAAAATAAAATAATGAAATAAAAAAACTAACTGAAATATAAAGTAGTACTAAAATTGAAGCTGATATAAAAATAAAAAAGTTAGAAATAGAAATAAGAAAATGACAACAGCACATAATGGAGTTACTAAATTAGAGCCCGACCAATATATCGTTTTGCCGAAATTATCGGCTGATATGAACCTGTCGCCGATATATCTGTATCGCCAAATATGTCGCCAATATGACAAATTTTTTTCAGTCAAATGTTTGAACACACGAATGGGAAATTTCCCAAACTGTTGCCTGGTACTGTACTATAATATACACAAAGAATATCGGCCGATATATCAGTATCAGCCTTTTTTACTCCCTAATATCGGTATTGGTATCAGCCTCAAAAAACCCATATCTGTTAGGCTCTATTAATATATATCATTAATACTAATACCTAAACTAACATTAAAATGAAAACTGAAAAATCTAATAAAAGGTACTATGTAATAGTATAATAAATAATACTAAAATAAACTTGCTTGCTAGACAACCATGACTGACAAAAACGGTTTCTAAGAATAAAATACAACACAAAAATATATATAAATTAGGTAAAAAAAACTTACTAAATTAAAAATTACTAAATTAAAATTAGAAATGATGCCTTGACAACTAAGTGAAATAAAATAGGTTAGTAGCAAAATTAGTAAAACTAAGATAAATGAAAAATAAAACTAAACAGAAATATAAAAAAACTAATAAAATCTCTAAAATTAAAATAAAAAGTAAAAATAACTAAAATAAAAGATAAAATATTTAACAGAGCCAAGTATGAATAAAAATACTATAATGCTATACAAATATGACAAAGTTTTGTATACATTTAGAATTTACCACAATGCAAAGGCCATCAACAAGCATAAAATAAAAATCATGATCAGATAAGTACATTTCAGTTTTCAAACCAAGTCACAGACATACCCCAGAGTATCCCGAGATGTCCTGGAAGTATCTGAATCTGGCCACTCGACCTTTGACCCCCAGCGTCTCCTCTCCCTGACCATCAGGCTTCTTCTCCTTCCTCATTTTGGACTTCTTCTCTCTGAAGTTAATGTTGTGAGGCATCTGATGAAAAAAGACACTCACAATCACTCAAACATCACTAGAGAAAGCATCCCGTGGAGAGCATTTAGAGTCAGTTTGTACCTTCTTGAAGCGCACTTTCAGGTTGCTCTGAGCCTGCGATTGGTCGTAGGGAAAGGCCTCATAGATAAGAAGCTCTTGATCAACATGTGCCTGTGGACAAATACAGTAAAACACACAACATTAAACCTCAATTCATCCAGAAGAGCAGGGAGGCTCCTGTGATGAACACTCACCAGCAGGTAAGGACGGCTGTGGTTGTAGCCTAAAGACACAAGAGCAACTTCTTTGACCAATGGGATTTCTCCCTGCCTCATCACTTCCTCTTTTTTGAGCTCCCCTTGAGTAGCTGACTGGCTAGCAGAGCTGTCGACCAAAACACGCTGACCAACAGGGAAATTTTTCACCAGGAAAACCAGCCGCCAGTCAGGAAGCTGGTATATCTGATTAACAAATCACAATAAACATTTTAAATGACCAATACCATCAGATTATGATTTACATACATTCTGTGGAAGATTTGAACATGAACTGAATAACCAAACAGCCCCTAACGAATAAGATTAATCACATAAATCTGGTGATAAGGCATGCATTCATAATAAACAAATCGATATACTTCATAAAGGTAGTTCAGGGATAGCTTTGAATAAACTAAGGGTGACAGGCTTCTCATTTCTGCATTTTTGAATCATACAAACGGAATTTTTTATATTACAGATTATAAAAAGGAGTGCAGATCCTTGATTCTGATTGGCTGAGCCATGATCAAAGCGGTTGTAAATCACTCTACAAACGTGCACCTTCGTTTACTTCTGTGTGTTACACTTTCGTGCAACCACAGCTGATTCTGAGGAACTATAGTTTGTTACCCAAACTCCAAGCAGCTCTTTCAAGGAAATCTCAGTAAATCAGTGTGTATGGTCATCACCTCCATGACTCCGTTCTCTCTGACCAGCAGGCACCAGTGTGACGGCTCCTGGCCGCTCTCTCTTCCTGTCTGAGAGGAGGTCAGTGCTGCAGAGAGACGGCTGGGCTCCTCTCTACTGGGACTGCTCAGAGGGTTTGACTCCCCATACAGCATCTCCTCCTCATCATCCAAAGCATTACTGACCAGGAGAACAACAACAGTCATTATGAGACAATGAGACGAGCTGCCAATGAGAGCATTTGAGCGTCTGGTGTATTACCCAAGGTCCTGGATGATGGTCTCTGTGTCTGACTGGGCTCTGATGGTAGTTTCCTCTCTGGCCAGGAAGCTGACCTTGTTCTCAGTTGTGAACATGCCACTGACGTCACGATAAGCACATAACGTAATAACACGGGATTGCTGGAAAAACACAACATTGAGAACACCTTAAAAAGTGTTCAACAATAAAAACATACTGCATTTCGGGAAAGAGAATCTAATGAAAAATGGGATTTACAAAAAACTCAGACCCACTAAGGTGAAAAGAAAAGAAAAGGTGAAAATGTGTGATTTTCATGAAAATAATGCCACAATAATAAACTAAAAAAAAAGTCTTCTGACCTCAAAATATGATTTTTTGTTTTTATTTACTTTAGAGTTTGTGATAAAATACAACCTTGGTGTTTTTCATGAGATTCAGCATCAAATAATCCTACTGCTAAAAAATGTAAGAATAAATTAATATTTATTTTTATGTTAAGCAAGGATGATTTAAATTGATCAAAAGTGACAGTAAAGAGATTTATAAATTTACAAAAGATTTACATTTAAAATAAATTCAGTTTTTTGAAGTTTGTATTCACCAAACATTCTGTAAAAACATTTATCACGGTTTCAACAAAAATATTCGAATATTTTTTAAACACTGATAATAATGATGAAAAAGTTTCTTGAGCAGCAAATCATCATATGAGAATGATTTCTGAAGTATCATGTGACACTGAAAATACAGCTTTGATCACAGGAATAAATTACATTTGAATACATATTCACATAGAAAACAGATTTTTTAAAGTTTAGTAATATTTCATGATATTAACGCTTTTATAAACAATAATAAAACAAATGCAGCTTTGGATAGCATAAAAGACCGAGTATGAAAAGAGTAGTATTTTGTCTTTTTCAGTAAAACTGACTTGAAATGCAAACTGACATTTTTTTTCTTTTTCAAAATTAAGATTAATTAAATAAGTTTGCACATAAAACCCAGAAAAGAATTAGTGCAAATAAAGTAAATAAAAACCTTTGTTTTCTTACAACACAGGTGGGGTTGTTTTCTGGATAAGTATAAACTTATTTTCATCAATCCCTCAAAGCAGGATTCATTTTGCATTTCAAATAAATTCAGCGCTGGTGATCATCGAAGGCTTCTTTCAGGCACAAGCGTGTGAGCAGTACTGTACATGAGGTCTGTGTGGACTGACCGTGTGGATCTGGGGCTTCTGCAGCGCCAGCCGGTGGCTCTTCCCCATGTACGAGTCGCTCTTCAGCACAAACATGGTGACCGCTCCCTCAGCTGTCATGATGATCATGTAGGGATCGGCCACAGAGCAGTGCACTATGGGAGAGCCCAGGTCCACAGGGATAAAGTGGAGCTGCGTCACTGAGAGCAAGAGGAGAAGAGACCGGATGAGACACCAGATCCATCCATGACACGGTCAACACTGACCTGCTTCCTCACCTCCCTCTAGCAGTCTGATGCCCATAGGAGACACCTGGATGATGTATTTATTGTCTCCGATGTTGCCCGCATACACAGTGGGACCCTGCGTGGCGAACCCACTGGTGTCCAGCTCCATAATCTCCTGACCCGTCTGCAGGATCTAAACACACCACAAGAGCAATGAAACACTGGAAGAGTCTGTGTGTCCTCCAGAAATCTCATGACAATAAACTGCCTCAATAAAAGCGTTGTGACTGGTCGAAGAGTAGACAGTGAGCTCATATCTAGCTGTGTGGAATGACATACTAGCATGCTGCTTACTATAAAGTATATACTGCCTAGTAGACATGTCATTTACTAATGCAATATATCCCGATGCTGAACGTGCACGATACTGTTATCGTGAGCGCTGTAAAATACAGTGAGAGTTTGGTTTGGTGTGTTCTGTCTAGAGTATGGTAGCATGTTACACATAATCCAGATTTTGATTACCATGGTGGAGTCCTCTCTGCTGAGGATGAGGAAGCCGTGTTTGTTCTTGTCGTCCTCTACTGTGGGCTCCTGCTTCTCCTCCTCAGGACCCTCGCCATCGCCCTCTGGTGGAGACTACAGACAGACACGCAGCGTTTCAAAGGCGTTTCAGCCAAACCTCAGAATTATGGGTCATTTATCTTTTATTGTGTAATACAGATAAATGCAAAGACTTTAGAAGGATGAGTGCAACAGAAATCACCTTCTCCGGTTTCTCCTCGCAGTGTATGACTGTCCACATGTCATGGCATCCAGGAAGTTCAAACGTTGTGACCACCTGCGGTCTGATGCTTTTCTATAGAACAGCAAAATACATGCTTCAATACCACAGATGACCTAATTCACAATTCAAATCAAAGCAAGCATGTTGACAGCAGGTGTAAACAGAGTCTTGGGTTCATAATGGATGCATAGGCACATGCAGGCGTCATGTGTCCTGAGTCAAATGCATGAGCAGCGTGTCTCTGCTGCATCTCGGCTGTTTTTAAAGGCAGCCCTGGTAAAGCCCAGAGGTCACTGTAGCACCCGCAGCGGCCTGCAGCAGACGAGTGCATCTTTACTTCAGACGGACACGAGCACAGGAAGAGGAGCTACAGATACTCATACCTGCAGGACAGAGAGAGCCCCGTTCTTGCCGTATCCTGAGCCCACCACCACCTCCAGATCCGGCTCTGGGTTAGTCTGAAACTGATGACAGAAGAATTGATCGTGCATCATAACTGTGACCCTGGAGCACAAAACCAGTCTTAAGTCGCTGGGGTATATTTTTTGCAAAAAAACATTTTATTTTACATTGTAATATTGTTTGCAAAAAACTTTTGTTTAGTAATATGCATTGCTAAGAACTTCATTTGGACAAATTTAAAGGTGATTTTCTCAATATTTAGATTTTTTTGCACCCTCAGATTCCAGATTTTCAAATAGTTGTATATCTGCCAAATATTGTCCGATCCTAACAAATCAATGGAAAGCTTATTTATTCATGTGCAAATCTCAATTTCAAAAAATTAACCCTTATGACTGGTTTTGTGGTCCAGGGTCACAATTAATCAGATTCATATAGCCAACAATGGAACTAATCATGTCTTTTTTCCATCATGCTGTATCTCAGTATTAACCAGAAAATACCTCACTATCCAGAGCTGCAGAAACTATGTATTTTTTAGGCCAAAGCCCAGAAACAAATCCGTATTTTAGCACTTCTGGCTCCATCATTCTCAGGTTAATGGGTTTTAAAATTGGTTTGTTGAGAACACAAGCTCATGATATTTTCACATTTAATTCTACAACATGAAATACATCAGTAATATGTCCTTGTGATGTTTTTTTTAAGGTTTCACTTGTCTTGAAAAAGGCGGTTGCTAACAAGTGTCTAAATGTGACTAGAGAGCACTTTAAACACCCTCACACTGGTAAACAGATAAACTCTTCTCATCACTAGTTAGCTTTTTACTTCTGCTGATTGCTTTTAGGCTTCAGAATTCATTAACATTTTGTTGTGAATCTTATCATGATGAATTATAAGCTCTGGTTGGTTGACAGCTGTTAGGTTTTTGCCCAAGATGCGAACTTATAGGTTGGCCTAAAACGTCCCGTCATCACTGTAGGGAGAGTTGAGGTACCTCTTCAGACAGGAAGGCTGGTTCTCCCATGGAGGCGCTGACACAGGGTCCTATGTTCAGTATGCTGTCACAAACCTGGACATAAACATCAAATCTAGTTTAATACAAGCGTTTCACACAGGCAGCAACACTGGAAATGTAAATGAAATATGTTACAGAGATCAGATGAGATAGGACCTCACCTCAAACGAGTAAGTAGCCAGCTGAGTGCCTGACTGAGCCTCGCTCCCGTACACCTCGATTTCATCAAGCTCATCAGGCAGACTGGCCTTCCCTGAATACAGCAACACACACACATATATACACACACACACAACAGCACACACATCTGAACCACATACAACCACACTCTCATTAATCACTCCACCTGCCCAGTTAGCCACGGCATCCACTCGCTTCTTCTTATTCGGAGGCTCTTCCTGGAAGACAAAGGCATTCGAGAGGCGTAAGATCCTTCAGATCCTTCTTACAAAAGATTTCATGAGCTTTAACCAGACATTTAATGATATTTTTCATCACTGTCTGGATCTCAGCTTTAGGAAAGATGGGCTAAAGTTTATTTTTAATTGATTTAAAAACCTTAACTGTTCATGTGATTGGCATGACTTAAAAGCGTTCATTCCCTTCAGATAAAGAAGTTTGCTTAGTTGTATAAAGTGCACGCTTGTAGAGCACTTCAAACATTCCACAAATAGTATACAGTTCTTTTTAAATGACAGGAAATATTAATGAAATAAAAGGTCACTTAAAACGTTAGTTCACCCAAAAATTGTCATTAATAACTAACCCTCATGTTGTTCCAAACCAGCGTCTGAACCGAACTGATTCTTTTGGTGATTGATTCTGAACTGATTCTGTGCTAATGTTATGAGCGCAGGTAAACCGAAGGCTTGCAGTCATCGCCAATGACGCCATTATGTCGAGCGCAAAAGAACCGGTGAACCGTTTTCTTCAACCGGTTTATTGAATTGAACTGTCCGAAAGAAATACTGGTGATCCGAAAACCGATGCAACCAGTTCTTCACTCGTGAACGAGTCAGTCTGTTGTTCGTTATCTGGCTCGGCTCGGTGTTCATCTTCAGTTCTCTCTTCACAGCAGTTCAGTCAGTGTACTGTTTGAGTAAATGAATTACCTCGGGATATTGGTTTGTTTTAACTCAGAGGGAGTGTCAGCCACATTAAACAAGTCAACATCTTAAGTAATTTGTGGATTAATGCGTATTGGAGATGCGAACTGTTTAAAACGATTCAGTTCGATTTGGTGAACTGGTTCAAAAAGATCCGGTTACATCGAATGATTCGTTCGCAAACCGGATATCCAGACTGCTTTGTTTTGAACTCTCTCACAACAGACACGGAAGAGAAGAAAATGCTGAGTAAAGTCGTAGTTTTTGCTATTTTTGGACCAAAATGTATTTTCGATGCTTCAAAATATTCTAACTGACCCTCTGATGTCACATGGACTACTTTGATGATGTTTTTCTTACCTTTCTGGACATGGACAGTAGACCGTACACACAGCTTCAATGGAGGGACTGAGAGCTCTCGGACTAAATCTAAAATATCTTAAACTGTGTTCAGAAGATAAACAAAGGTCTTACGGGTTTGGAACGACATGAGGGTGAGTCATTAATGACAATTTTAATTTTTGGGTGAACCAACCCTTTAAGTGCACTTAACGAAAATTCACTTTTTTATGAGTGTTTAACTCACTTTAAGTAGAGTTTCAAAAAGTGTGATTTAACATCAAGTAAACTTACAGGTTTTACTTAAACGGTGCATTTTAAGTTATGTTTTCATACTCTTTTGTCAAGCTTTTACATAAGTACACTTATTTTGATGTGATGACTAACATACTAAAGCACATTTTAGTTTACCTTAAATGCTTGAGAGAAAATTCAACAGAACTTTAACCAACAACAGAATTATGAAATTACATATAAAGATGTGCAAGCGCTACTTAAGTGGGTCAAAAAGCACTTAAGTTCGACTATATAAATAAACACTATAATCCATCCATTTAAGAGACATTTTATCTAATTTACAATAACACGCAATGAACTGTTTGAAATGACACCTAGTCTGTTCTTCACCTGTTTGTCTTTCTCCTCGTTCTCTTTGCCCTCTTCCATTGGCGTCTCCTGGAGTTTCTCAGTGTACCTGAGCAGCAGTGAGTTGCCCAGACGAGAGCCCAGGAACAGATAGCCAGGCTCCATGGTGGTCATCTGAGAGGAGAGAGATGAGGGAGTGTGTGAGTGTCTGTGTTCAAGCACAGAGGACTGTAAACACAGATGATCACTCACACAGGTGCTCAGGACGCTGGCAGCAGCCTTGTCGAAGTGAAACGCCCGCACGCTCCTCATGCCATCTGTGATGAGCGTCAACACGTAACTGCAACATGACAGCATACATGCTCAGAATCTCTGATCCAAATGACCATCTCACACCTATTTGGGTTTTGATTGCTTCTATTTTCTTAACTGGCTTTGGATAAAAGTGTCTGCTAAATGACTAAATGTCAAGCATATGGTCAATAAAACATAGGATCTCACATTTCTCCTCCTTTTAGTGAGATGACCATCTTATCAGAGGTGATGAAGGACGCTTGAGAACAATCCAGCGTGATCTTCACCTCCTCCTGTGGCCCTGAAGAGCAAAACAGGTCGAGTTAGAGTGAGATGTCAATCATAAAGACGTTATTTTGGGGAGAACTGAGGTCCTGGGTGAACTTACTCAAGGGAAAAGCTGTGGTGCCGTTGGTCTGACTGTTGAGAGACACTCCAAACGGAGGAACGCTCTGGTTCAGATACAGCAATGAGTTCACAGCGAACACCACAACTCCACCTGAACACACCACATTATCCTTCAGCTTGAAGAGATGGATGCTGGGATGCTTTTAGGAGCCAAATATTTCGCAATAATGTACGTCATAGGGAGCCTGTGCGGTCTCAGAAAGCTTTTTGTTTTCATCAGATATCTTACCGATGGGTTTGGGCACAGCCATGACCTGAGTGCAGTCGAAGGGCAGGTTACTGAGAGACCAGATGACCGGATGAACCTTCTGCATGATGTTTAGAGAGATGGCCACGATACTGCACGTGTCGTGACGCACTGCCACACGCCTGAACACAACAAACAATGCCTATGACAGAGACAGGAAATACACGTAATAAAGTGTTGATGGTCAGACAGACAGTCGTACCCTGGCCACGTCTGATTGGGCTCAAACAGAATAAGCAGTGTGGGCTCGTAGTAACCGTGGAGAAACTTCATATCGATGATGTTTAGGAGCTTCTCATCCAGTTCACGAACATCAATGATGTAACTGGGAAGGAAACTTGACTTCTGCCTAAAAAAAGAAATAAAGTCTTTTAGAAAAAGAAATAGAGTCTTATAAGATACAGTTAAAAAGTTTGGGAATTAATACTTTCATCTAGCAAGGACACATTCAATAGATTGAAAAGTAAATAAAATTATGATGCTACATTTCTATTTCAAACAAATGCTTTTCTTTTGAACTTTTGTCAACATTGTTAATAATCAGAAATGTTTCTCGAGAAGCAAATCAGCATGTGATTTCTGAAGGATCATGTGACACTGAAGATTGTAGTAATGGTGCTGAAAAATCAGCTTTCCGTCACAGGATTAAATTGCATTTTAAAACATATTACAACAGAAAGCAGTTGGTTTAAACTGCAATAATATTTAACAATTTTACTATTGCTATTTTGAATAAATTCGACCAAAGAAAAAACATTAAAACTAGTGCAGTCAAATGCTTAATTGCATCCAAAATAAAAGTCTTAATTTACATTATGTGTGTGTGTACTGTGTTTAGTTATTATGTATATATAAATACACACATACATGAATCTACTAAAAAAAATTAACATGTATTTCCATGTATATATTTATATTACAGATATATATATTTATAACATTTTCTTAATTATATATACATGTATGTGTGTGTATTTATAAAGACATACTAAATACACAGTACACACACATATATTATGTAAACAAAAACTTTTATTTTGGATTAATCGTTTGACAGCACTAATTAAAACATTTTTAAAAATTGTTTTTAAATTGTTTTTAAATCTTACAAAAAACATTAAAAATATCTCACCAACCCCAGACTTTTAAGTGATATAGATAATCATTTAAAATGCCAGGAAGAATTTAGAAAACATGGTTGTTACCCCTCTCCCACGATGCCTTCCTGTTCATCGGTCAGCGTGTCCTTCCTGAAGGGCAGAACCACCAGACATGTGCCGTACACCAGCATGACAGCGCAGCGGTTCTCCGGATCCACACGCACCATGGGGATGTGCACGTTCTGGACAAACCCTTCCTGAAAGCATCCAAACACACAGCACAGAGCCATCAGACACAGCCCTGCAGCTCAACACATCCTCAGAAACACAGTACACACTCTCAACTCCGGCTCCTCGAAGTAGTGCAGCGACAGCGTCTTGAGGTCATGCGTGCCTGGATCATACTCCACTACTGACAGCTGGAAGAAACACACACACACACACTGGCATTAGACACTCTTCAAAGCTTTCCCTTCGCAGGAAGCAGCTGCGATGCGGTCACACATACCTTGGCATCTTTGAAGCTGAGGAGCAGGGCGTCTCTGTTGGTGCCCGCGAGCTGAACGCTGGCCATAGACATCACATTTCCAAAGAGAGAGAAGCACGCCACCTGCTCCAGCTTCTCTTTACGGCTCTTGACATCTACAGTTGAATATCAATAATAACAATAATATTAATGATTATAAACCCTTTTTAATCTACAGGATGCTTGACTGCAGACCAAAAATGAAAAGTCTTACCTGATGACTTCTCCGATTTGGAAGAGCTCTAGAATACAAGAAGAGAAAATCATTAGAGTTTATATTAATGACCCATTTAAACCAAACAGACCCAAACCAAGTGGCATTTATTTAAAAAACATTACCGTTATTATATAATGATATTTATAAAAAGACAACAAATAAAAACACAACCATTTTCTTAGGTTTAATATGACAGTAAAAAGAAGAAAATAATGTGTGTGTGGGGGGGGGGGGGGTAAATTATTGAATTATTATATTATACTTTTATTATTAAACTATAATATTTATAAAATGATTATAATTAATTACATAGGGGTTCAAAATGATAGAACTTTTTTATATTAAATGTTTTTATGATAGAACATTACTGTATGTATGAATGTATATAATAATCGATTTTACATATATATACACACACACACACACTTTGTGTAAAGTTGCAGTTACAGTCAAACTATAAATTATTCAGACACCAGATATAATTTTTTTATATTTTTAACTAGCAGGTTCAGGACACTATAGTTCATTTATGTATATAAGGAAAGAAAAATAGAGTAAACTGCATCATATTATACCCAAGACTTCTTCATGCAGTGGACTACCAGTAAAACTGATACAAACTTGGGACCAAAAATTATTCAGAAACTTTGACCTGACCATGTAATGCTTAAGTGTTATTTATTTTTTTAATTTAATTGCTTATGCGACCTTCTAACACCACAGACCCAACAAAATTAAGCATTGCTTTGTAACCGGTTGACCTAGATTGGTATCCAATTGTGTTTTTTTTTTTTTTTTTAATCAGCTGTCAGCTATTCAACCCGAATTCATTTCAAAAACCTTTCTATCAAAGTTATCTGACATTATCAAGATGTATTTTTTGTATATCAAGAGTTCTTCTCATAGTCTATCACCTATATTAATTCCTAAACTACAGCAAATAGACTGTGATGATGTGCTATTTCATATTCAGCTACACATACTCATGATAGGACGCTATAATGAAGCTGAAACAGAGAGAAGTGTTTGGTATCCTGACCTCCACATCATAGATGACCCTGTACACACAGAGCTGGGAGGTGCCCGCCACCAGCAGGTTCTTCTCTCGGCCGGATATGAAGTTACAGTAGACGGCGAACTCCACCGCGGTGGGCGGATGAGCCTGACGGTACACCGCGTACATGAGGAGGAAGAGGAGGACGAGGAGGAGGAAGACCTACACAATCACAGAGACAGAGGGAAAGAGTGAGAACTGCACACTGTTTACACACTCTACAGCCGCTCCTATTATTCTCTCTCTCTCTCACTCATCCACACACACACGCACACGCTGCCCTATTCTTCTGATGTACTCGTGTCCACGAGCGTCTGTTGACATTAACGCATCTCTATCATCTCATGCTAATATGCTAGCGTGCTTTATTTGATCACAGCACACATCATCTGTAGATACGAGACATAAACATACCAGCGAAATATCGTACGATGTTCCAGATGAGCCCTATGAGTAGTGGGTCTCGTAAATATATCGATTTAACCCCGAGCTCGGCACATTAGCGCTCTCTCATTCATCACACTTCCCAGAATGCCTCGCGGGGGGCAGCGAGCGCAGCGCCGAAATGTGTCCGACGTGCAGTGAGCGCGTGACGAGTTCCGCTCTCGCTTTTTCGAGTTCATCGCTTCTAAAAACACGCGCGCGCGTTACCAGTCACGTATATATACATACAGGAAATGTATGTTTTTGAAGATTATGCTAGGTTATTTTAGGGGTGTGTAATATTGACAAAAAACAACATATTTATAGTACCATATTTTGCAGAGTGTGTTTTTGAGATGATTTAAGGCTGGAAGGATAAATAAACATGACACTAAAGCCACCAGTAGGTGGCAGCAAATCTTTATGAGTGATCAACTGACTCATTCTAAACGGCTGATTCATTTATCATAGATTCAAATGCTTTATTAAAAAAAAAAAAAAGATAAATTCAGTAACAAAATACTCAGTGCTGCACGAAGACACACAATTGTTAAAAACTTTTCCTTGTCGAAACAGAGATAGACAGAATTGTGACTAATGTAATGCTGACATTCGGGAAAGCAACACTCTTGATATAGTTAGACATTAATTAACGATCATGACATAAATATTAAAAACAATACAGGGCATTTTTGCCTCATATCTTGAATTATATTGTAACCTGATAGCTTCATCCGACACTGAAAAACTCACAATGTTTTTTTTTTTTGCAAAGTTACAAAATGTCAGTTCGCAGTTCGCACATCATTAAAACAAAATTTAGGATATACTCATTTACTTTCTCCATACGAAGCTGTCCAGTGCGTCACAGTGTAATTTAATATTAGTCACGAGTTGTGATTAAACTTACATGTTTGCGTTGAGATAATACCTTTTTTTCATTTCTCCTTAAATAGCTTGGCCGTCGTTCCAGGCCAAATGTCTTCTTTTGGACATGTTTAAAATCACAAGACCAGACTCCCGAGGCTTAATATCAATGTAAATAAATTAGTAATTTGTTCCTCTTTAAATTCAAAATAAAATGTTGTAGAGAACACACTTTATTTAATTTTCAAACTGACGTTTAATTTATTATTTATATTATTGCTGAAATCCTCCTGCGGGCCGGATTGGACACCCCTGTTTTAGCATCATTCATGATAATACAATGGTAGTCTTTGTTGTTAATATTATTTTATTAAAAGGTAACACTTAACAATTAAGTTCCATTTGTTAACGTTAGTTAACTTCATTAATTAGCAAACAGTGAAAGGCATTTATTCATGTTGGTGAATTCTAACATTTACTAATACATTATTTAAAACAAAATAATAATCATTGTATCTGTTAATGTAATTTAATGCATCTAAACTAACATGGACTAATAAAGGACAGCTGTATTTTTATTAATTAACCTTAAGAAAGATTTACACTATAACAATGTATTGGTCATTATTGCATTATAGTTAACAAGAACCTTATTGTAAAGTGTTACTTATAAATATAATACACATATTCAGATGCACATCAGTTTAGACTTTAAAAAGTTATTGGTGTTGCCAAATTATTTCACGTCAGACAATCTGAAGAACCCCAAATCATTTAATTTTACAGTGCACAATTAAATAATAAACTTAAAAATTGTTACTGTATTTCTACTGCTATTACTGTATAAAAACATTGTACAGATAATAACTTCATTCCAGCATTTATGTACTTTATTTTTTGACACCATAAATACTAATCTGTGAGTGATGTGATGCTGACAGTGTCCTGAAACAAACATGATCAATATGATTTGTTCAAAAATATCAATCATTAAAGAACACTAAAATATGCAAATGTTTTGTCAGTCGCTTACAACACAGAAGAATGGAATTATTCATAGAATTAAGAAGAACGAACACTCCGCTGTTCAGAGTGGTTTAATGATTAGACATTATGAATGTGAAGGGATGTTCAGCTGTAGATCTTCTTGCATGTGATGAGGTACTCTGGGTAAGCCTGTGTGTCGTTGAAGATGACGAAGAGCGTCGGGGAGCTGATCTGATCCGTCACACTGTGGTATCTGACAGGAACGCCCGAGCTCTCCTTCAGCGGGGCTGTTTTATAGTCAGATTTGCCCACGGTGAAGTCTCCGGTCAGCACTCTGGCCACGAATATAAACTTGTGCCCGTCTGCATTGGGTGGAGAGTATGTGTCTGACACAGACAGTGAGGCGTTCACCGCAAAATACACGCCCTGACCGTACACAGTGGCTGTCAGAGAGAAGACAAGATGCATGTATGTAAGATTTTGACTCTACTAAGGCATAAAAATACTATGATATGTTTGCAGATATATAAGAAATATGATAAGTTAACATAATTGTTTTACTGAAAAACAATGCTGCAGTCAGTTATTCTCTTTTGAAGATGTGTGTTAAAGGCTGGAATATTGGTCTCTGTTTTGGTTTGTGAAACCCACCCACTGCCAGTTTACCCAACTGTATTTCAGCACCCCGGGTTACCAGTTGGTGGAAAACACAGAGTATTTAATTTCATTCATCATCAAGTGCGCTCACTCCTGTTGGTGTCATCAATCTGGCAACCTGTGTGTGTGTCAAGTCTAAAGAGGAGGATGGACCGGGTGAAAAAAACTCTCCAATATTTTGAATTTGGACTGCAATACATAGTTCAACCACTCAGTGTCAATCATACAGCACCTTTAAATTCAGATCTGTGTCATTTATGCACTATTATAGTTTTTATTAATATTTTGAATTAGATTTTAATGTTATTTTCTGATTTATTTTAAGCTTATGGTAAAGTTTTAGCTATTTTTTGTCTATATATTTTTTTATTTTAGTTATAATTATTTGTTATTTTTATTGTTTTTACATATTTACTTCAATTTAAAATAAAAACATATCTGAAATAACATAGTTTTTTGTTTTGTTTTTTGGTTCTAGATTTAGATTGAAGGATAATAGCCCTGGTTCATATCAGATAGAACTCTGACGATTAGTTAATTTGGGGATTTGAGTAATTGATAGGGTGTTTCTGGGATGTTGTTTTTTCAAATCTAATGTATGAGCCAGCGTTATTTTAGCATCACGGATCATACTATTATAGCTTTTAATATTTGAAAGTAGATTTTATATTTTCCGTTTTTACTTCAATTTGAATGTTTTAGTCATTTGTGTTTTGAGTGTTTTTGTCATTTTTATTAGTTTAGTTTTTTAATGTCTATACAGTTTTTATTAGTTTTTATGTAATAGTTTAATGTAGTTTTTAGTTGTTGTATTACTTCAAGTTAAACTACACCAAAAAAAGAGAAATGTTGCCTTGTCAACTAGCCATTTTTTTTTTTCAGTCAATGATTTTGATTTGAAATAAAATGTTTTTGGTAACACTTTGTATTAAGGTGTCCTTGTTACATGTACCTACTATTATAATAACAATAAATTATGAATAATTACATACAAGTAACCCTAAATCAAACCATAGAGTAAGTACTTGTAGTTAATTAATATTACTCGGTACTTAAATGCATAATTACACTGTAACAAGGACACCTTAAAATAAAGTGTAACCTGAATTTTTAATGGTATTAATTAACTACACTAGCCCTGCTGTAAGCCATGCTAAGTGTGAAGCTTGCCATATCAAACAGCAGCATGTGACTGATCCACAGCACACTACCGTTCTTCCCACAGAAGCTCCTGTTGAAGCCGTGGATGCAGATCTCCTTGACGCTGGTCTCACTGGTGCCGTGGTAAAGGGTGCGCTCCACCTGCGCCTCTGAGGAGCTGCGCTCAATACTGACCTTCTTCAGCCTGTACTGGTCATGCAGGAGCTTATTCATCAGCTTATCAACCTGAAAACACCATCAGAGGCAGTGTGAGAGATAACAGACGACCAGAAACACATCCAAGGCAGTTAATCACTGCTGTAAACAAATCATAGTAAATTCACAGGTCTTTACTCTATTCATGTCTTGCACCCCTCTGAACTACACATGCACTGACAGACACCGAGCTGTGCGACGGTGTTTAATTGTACCTTAATGATTCTGATTTTGTTGTGGCTGTCCTGAAGGGTGTCATAGAAATCTTTGACCACATTCTGGAATTCATCCGAGTCTACATCCACGGGACACACTTCAGGCAAGCTGGACAGCAGACTGTAATCTTCATCTGAAACATAAGTGTCATCTACTGAACACACACTTGCAACGTCTGTCATGATTCTGGCCTGTTCCCTGTTTTCTTACGTGGACTTTAAAGTTGCTTCCTGTCTGCTGTGTCTTTGTAGACTGCGTCTGAAGTTGTTTTGGCTTGCCTGTTCCCTGTGCTCATCTCAGCTCTTGTCCAGTGTTGGCTGCCTCTGTTCGGTGCCTGTTACTTGTCTTTGGATGCTACATTTGGATCCTACTCTCCCTCATCTTTGATTTCCACCAATATAACACCATTTTGTTGAAAGTGACTTCTGTGTGAGTTGTGCTTCATACATCACTGAACTACTGAATAATGAACCTTTATTAGTTTTACTGACCACATCTTTAGACGAAGCGATTCAAGCTTGAATATTACAGATTTAAACAGGAACACTTTAGTTTAGGGGTTGCTTATTAATATGCATATTCCTAGCATATTGGCTGTTTGTTGGTACTTATAAACCATGTATTAATGCCTTATTCTTAATCCTGACCTAAACTTAACAATTACTTTACTAGCTATTAGTAAGCAGCAAATTAGGAGTTTATTGAGGCAAAAGTCATAGTTGATATTTAATACTACAAACTAAAATGTGACCAATAATACTAATGAACAAGGCCAGATACTAAGATGAAACAAATAATACGTTTCAATATATTCAAGTCTTAATATAGATTTTTGTTATTTACTTTTGCCGACTCAATAATCCCAACACCCCCCCCCCCCAAATAATTTGTCATAATTCATACATAAATAAATATAATTTATTCATAACATTCTTAACTAATTAACTGGCATATCATTGACAATTCTTTTTGATATTACAATACCAAATCAAAAACTGACAAAATTGATTGATTGATTGATTGATTGATTGGTTGATTGATAATGATGATTGGTTTGTTGATTGATTGGTCCATTGGTTGATTGATTGATTGATTGGTTGGTTGATTGATAATGATGATTGATTTGTTGATTGATTGATTGATTGATTGATTGATTGGTCGATTGGTTGGTTGATTGATAATGATGATTGATTTGTTGATTGATTTGTTGATTGATTGATTGATTGATTGATAATGATGATTGATTTGTTGATTGATTTGTTGATTGATTGATTTGTTGATTGATTGATTGATTGGTTGGTTGGTTGATTGATAATGATGATTGATTTGTTGATTGATTGGTTGATTGATTGATAATGATGATTGATTGATTTTAAAAAGACAACTGACAAAACAAAATAATAATAAAAAAATCTAAATTACGAAACACTCTCATATTCTTAGATTATTTCAATTTGAGAGATTTTCCCAGCAAACATTGACTTAAGCAACTAATTTGACTTACGAATCCGACTATCATGTGTAATCAACATGACATAATCTACAACGTTTTTTCATAATTTCACTAATTAATTGGCATATCATGTATATATCATCTGAGAAAGAAGTATGCGTTATGACTGGAAACTATTATGAAGAACTATTTCGCCTGTTTTTAAACAAAAAATAATGAGAGAAGTCTGGCATCAACAGGAGAAACGGTGGAGTCTTCCTTTGGGCACGTCATTATTTTGGGGGTTTTATCTTAATTGGTACCTGCACCATCCGTGTACAAGTCCTCTGTGGTCAGCATCTTCCGTTTAATAGGCACAGATCTCCCGGATGCCAAACTGTGCTCCTCCATCTTCTCGAAGTCAATGCTGCACGGCTGATTGTTGAAGAGAATATCAGTCTTCTTCTGCTTCATCTTCCAAGCGTTCTCAATGAACACCGTGGCATCCGGCGGATACGGGATGGCCTTGGAGGAGGAGCCCTGCTCGTACCACACCCATTGTACAGTCTTCACGATTTCAGCATCTGACATCATGTTCTCTGTACTCCTCAGGACGTTCTTCAGGTCCCTCGCGGCCTCTGAGACGTACTCTTTGAAGCCGGAGAGGACGGCGGTGGTGCCCTGGATGCTGATCTCGACCGCATGCTTCCTCTTAATGAGCTCTATGCATCTCTTCTGATGGGAGGAGAGTTTCCGCAGGCTCTTGTTCTCGACCTTCTCCTCACACTGTCTCAGTCCAACTTTCTTGCTCAATGCGATGTCCACTCTGACGAGATCATGGTTGTAGTTAGCAAACACACAGATCTCGGCTTTGTTGGCTGACTTGATGGCGTCTTGCAAGGACACTTCATACGCTCTCTCCAGCTGCGTGTTCTCCTGGTTTGGCATGGAGTCGCTCCTGGACAGTTCTAGAGCTTTCTGGATGTCCTCTGCGTCTGATCTTTGGTTGAGCTCCATTGACATCTGAATGGCCAGCAGGAAGCTTGCATCCTCGTCAAGGCTGCAGGTGTTCATGGGTGCAGAGGAGCTCTGGAGGTCATGGGTCTGCAGTGACTGGGGTTGGTCGTCCTCTTCTTCTGCCACTGCTGAGGTATCTTGAGTATCTGAATACAGATCTGCAGATTCAATGTCTGTGGCTCCTAAACTTGAAGGTTGGGGGTTCAAATCGCTGCCAATGAATGCTAAGATCTTCTTAGCTTCTTCAATACGAGCTGAGTGACAGAAAACATTCATTAACCATTGGGATTCAAAAAAAAAAAACACAGAATAGCATTGTATTTAGGGCTTTGTTTTATTTTGTTCAAAATTCCATATTTTCCATTTTTCAGAACTTTTCTGAACAACTTCATTTATTACGATTTATTTTTTCAATAGCCCTAGTGTTTTCAGAAATTCTATGTTCTTAATTCTTCTGGTTATCAAAAGAAGGCATAACATTTAGTTTAATTTATCTTCTAATCAAATTTTAATTTTAAGTTTTTAAAAAACTTATTTTTGGCAATCAAAGGGGGTTTACTATTAAGATTAAAACATAGAACAAATATTGTGTGATTATTCATTAGAATAATTAAGTTGTAATAGTTTTATTATTAATAGTAGTAGTAGTAGTAATCTTTGTACATTCTAATTGACAATATTAATATATTTTCTGACACAATTTCTTCAAGTTAATCCAAACTTTTATTTTGACGGGTTGCCATGAGGGACTTTACGTTTCTGTTTGTATATGACATGACAACATTTTACTCAAATGAAAAGGTAAAATGCTCATGAAGTGATGAGCTGGGAATGTTGTTCATGTATTTTTGTACTCATATATTCAGCAGGCTGATGCTAAAATCACAGCGAGTGTCGCGCAATTTAGTATGTGTGTAGTAAACGAAATTACGGCTACACCATTCATTCATACAGAGAAACACAGAACATGCAGGATTCATATTTAAATAGTCTTTTGCAGCTTAAAATGTACAAATTCTAGTCCATATCATGATTTGATTTAAGTGTATTCATTCATCCAATGAATCAAATTCGGCGTTATACCCTAAATTCCATTGTTATAGCTGTCCGCGTTTTCCGCATTGCACAAATCATAGGGCCTTAAATCATTGTATTTTATTTAATGCAGAAAAGAAGTGGAACTAAGGGGTCTCTGCCCATTTATAATTCAACGACCGCTAAAGAATCAGTCGAGAAATTATCTCTATAATGACCTGAAGAACGTGCATCGGTTGAGTTACGTGCGTTCGGGACTCCAGAAGTGAATTCCTCAATGGTATTTGCAGAGGAACTTCTCTGGAAGTTTTGACAGGCTGTCATTTTCCATGCCAGCTCCAGGATGTCCTGTAGACAGCACAGATACAATCAACCCTAAAGTATTACTGAGTATTTGAGATATGCCAGGATTAACTACAAGGCTGGGATACGTTACACCATCTTCTAGCGGCTCCCAGTGCACTTTGGCCATGTCGATAAAGACTTCAAACTTTGCTGTCATCTCTGCCAGTATGCTGACACCCTCCTCCTCCAGTAGGAAGCGGGAAATGCCAGGCTGGGTCACCACAATGGTCTTCGTAAAGATTGATCCGACAATAGCACTTAATAATTCTGCCGCTGATTGGCATACACTCTTCTCTCCCTGAATCTAAAAGTGAATTTAAGAGATTGCAAAGCAAATATAGAAGACAATTACCACACGGTTCTTAGTTCTCACTTCAGTTCAAGACTGAGGAAAATTACAATACATTACGTGATAGAAATAGAAATTTCAGAGACAATAGGCTAAGTTTTTACTGAAAGTAAAGTTAACAAATGCAATTTATCGTGTTGTTTTTCTGAATATCTACACGTCTGTGTTTCGCTCATGCAAATACTGATACTGAGTATTTTAGATTTTCAACACAATCTTGCAGGTTAGTCTATTTTTACTACACAAATTAATAAATCTCATCAAGGCTGCATTTATTTGAAATACAACAAAAACAGTATTTAAAAAAAATCTTATTACAATTTAATATAGCTGTTTTCTATTTGACTATATTTAAAAATTTAATTTATTAATGTGATCAAAGCTACAAAACTTTTTTTTACTCCAGTCTTCAGTGTCACATGATCCGTTTAAAAGAGCATTTTTATTTATAAAACTTTACTTTACAACATCCCAAAGCATAATATTGTACTTTTTACTGCAGTACATTACATTAGAAATCCACTACTTTCATACTTTTACTCAAGTAAAGGTAATTCAAAGATTTACTTGAGTACAAGAAAGTACAACATTTTTAATGCTCTTAAATATTAAAGGTAATGGAAAAAAACAACAACTAGTATTTATAAAGAGTAGTGCAGTTAAAAGTATGACATTATGCGTTGGAATGTAGTGCAGTAAAAGTTTTCCAAAGAAAAACACTTTTTCACTAAAATTTACTTGAGTAAAGTAAAAGTACTTCACTACTGCCCACCTCAATCAATTCAATGCAACCTTGCTGAATTAAAGCATAAATTAAAAACAAAACTATATCTTTCTGACCCCTAACTTTTTATCAGTAGGGTAAATGTCATTTAAATCAGTTGAATGAAAGCAAACTCAGTAACTAACACTCAATCCATCTCCAGTGTCCAGTGGGAACAGGATGACCTCTCCCATGTCCGCCAGTAGACCTTGATAATGGAGCTGGAGGAACTTGAGCATTCCTGGCTCCATAGACAGGACGATCTCCTTCTGGCGTGGTGTGCTGAGAAACGCTACCATCTTCTCTTGATTGTCCTTCTCCATCCCTGTCAGGGTGACGGCAGTAATCACTCCACCGGCATCGGACAGTTTGGCACTGCAGAAGTTCAAAGACACCAGGAAGTCAGACCAGTCTGTTGAAGAGAGCACGCTCTCGTACTCTTTGTCTATGGGCACAGTGAACTCTGAGATCTGGGACTCTATTAAATCTCGGGACTGTTTGACGGCGCTGCGGGACAGAGACGTTACAGAGACCCTACAGTCCGAGACGCTGTAGGTTGAAGGTACGCTTTCCAAAGACAAACTCAGCCTCTTTTTAACATCCTCCCGTCCGAGAAACTCAGCTTTGAGCTTGTCATACATCTGATGGTCCTCCACGACACCGGTCAGGAACTTCAGAACATTGGTTTTAAGTCTTTCAACCTCAATCTGGTCAGGCCCTTTGATTTGGACGCCATCTTTTCCTAGAGTGACGTCAAATTTGGGGTGATCCTTTTTGAGGTTCTCGAGCAAACTGCTCAAACTGAGCAGGTGATGTTTAGTGGGGTCATGCACAGATACCAAGCTAACGCACTCCTTCTGGACAGATGGCTCAGGAGCAGATGCAGAAGTTGCTAAATTTGTGGCATTGTCTGCCAGAGCAGCTTTGGCGCTCACCACTGGGACAGAAAGAGTAGGACTTTGGGGTTGGTTCCCATCTGTCAGTGTTCCCTGTTCATCTTGAGCACTCACAGACGACTGATCCTCAAGAGCGTGCAGGAAATCAAAGTAAGGCTCCACTACTAAATCTGTCCCTTCCAAATGATGGGATTTCTGGAGAACATCGTCCACAGCTGTGAAAGAGATCACTCAGTTGAGACTCCACAACTCTAAAACAGAGACTTCAAGAAAGACGACTTACATTTCACATCTTTAAAAGAAACCTTAGCACGTCCGTCAGCTAGCATGCTAACTGCTAGGACATCAGCGCCGCCAGCACGATTGCTCCCGAAGTAGAGCTCCAGCATGTCCTCTGTGAGCGCAGGAGACAGACTGGCCACCAGAATGGAGTCGGTGGATTCGACCTGCTCCAGAGTGACCTTTGCTCCATTTAGATTCTTCTTGGAAACTTCGTCTTTAAGCATCTGAAAATCTGTGGAATCACATAGACAATGACAGAATATTTAAGACAAGCGTACCACAGATTATTATCATGCATGATTTTATTTTGTGCATGCATTAGAGGGGACATTGGATGCAAAATTTACTTTTACATGGTGTTTGCATATAAATATGTCTTAGCAGTGTGTGAACATAACCCCCCTACAATGATAAAAATCCATTATCTACTTTTTTGTTTAATCCCCAAAAAACCTAAACAGTCTCAATTAGGAAGAAGTTTTGATTTTCTGAGCACCATGAGGTTTTATTGGCTGACATGAGAGCCACTGAGGACAGACATAGTGGATTAGTTTTGTTTTTGATGGTAACGCACCACAGAATACACAGAAATGAAAGGGGCAGCGTGATCAGCAGCTCATTATCATTTAAAGAGACATGCACCGAAACGGGTAGCTGTGAACAGAGCTGACAAAGTAAAAAACTTGTTGTTTTACACTACCATTGAGGAATTTTAACCAAGGACATTACCAACCATACCAGCCTGTGGAAAATGGGCATCTGATGAGCCCTTTAAAATGACTAACAAGAGCTCAAATCTCTGATAGAGTGGCCCTTAAAAGTATGTGCACACCTAAAAATGTACTTAAAAATATCATTATTTGATATCAAATGCTGCTCAAGCTCAAGCTAGTTTTTTAGAACTAACTTACTGTAATTTATGCATTTTAAAATGTAATTTATTCCTGTCATCAAAGCTGAATTTTCAGCATCATTACTCCAGTTTCAGTGTCACATGATCTTCATTCTAATATGCTGATCTGCTGTTCATGTAAAACATTTATTAGTATTACTATTATGAATGTTAAAAATGGTTGTGCTAACTTATATTTTAAACATTATCTTGTGAAACCCAAGACACCACTTGTTATGATATTATTTTGTGTTATGTAATGCAAAGACAAAGTATGCCGATAGTATTTTCTGTATGCTCTGCTGATAGACTGATGAGCTACAAACCTTTGTCTAAAGTTTTTTTTAGGTGTACTAGAACCAGATCCTTGTTTGTAGACTGATATAGGATGAAGTCTGTTTCACAATCCATCCCAGTCACATTTTCCACATAAAGCTCCACATGGTCCAGTGAAGTTTGTGGATTGATCCCTTTCAGCAGCAGTTTTCCAGGGTCCTTTGGTGGTTTCCTCCGCACTGTCAGTTTGGTATTCATGAGGACATGGGACTTGGAGACAACTCTGGCAGCAGCTAGAGTAAGAGAAACAAACGTTTTGCTTATGTATGCATGTAATATTCTTCATTTATTTCTTTTAAATATACTTTTTAATCTATTTTATGTAATGTTTTTACCCTCTGCATCTGCAAACACCACCAAACCATGGTTTCCATTCTTCTCAAAAGAGACCACGTTCCCTCCTCCAGAGCGTCGCTTGTTGTCAAAGTAGAGAGACAGAAGGTCATCGTCCAAATCATCAGGAATATCCAGAATCTCCAAACTGCGCTCCTCCAGGGTGCTCTCAGCCATCCTGACCAAACAGAAAACACACGTGAAGAATGAAGCGGAGTGGCTTGAGCATAACTGAGATTCCCACTGCAATTACAGTTTTTCTCGATTGGTTTGGCTCATTTCTTGAAACCGAGATGACATTCTCAAAATAACATGGACAAATCTCCAAACCACCTTGCAATTGTTCACAACAGAATGTCATTTTTCATTGGTTTTATCAAATTGCAAATGCTTTAGTACATGTCTCAAGTGACTCTGTGCTTTTTTTCAAATGATTATGTACAAGTAGCTACAGTTAGCACAATGAGCCCACATTTAGCACATTTTCCAAATAAATAGATCTTGCTGATCTAAACTGATTAGTTGATTTTTCAGTGAAATGGTTACTCTCTCCAAAACATATCAGCATGGTTTCATTGTGTAAGTCATCATATGCACAATTGTCTGTTCAACTGTCAAAATTAGTCAAAGATATAATACCATGAAAGAATTTCTTGG